>NW_022436954.1:6078518-6160847 GCF_009761245.1 Sapajus apella | reverse complement strand
TCTCAAAAAAAAAAAAAAAAAAGGCCGGGCGCAGTGGCTCACGCCTGTAATCCCAGCACTTTGGGAGGCCGAGGCGGGTGGATCATGAGGTCAAGAGATCAAGACCATCCTGGTCAACACGGTGAAACCCCGTCTCCACTAAAAATACAAAAAATTAGCTGGGCATGGTGGCACATGCCTGTAATCCCAGCTACTCAGGAGGCTGAGGCAGGAGAATTGCCTGAACCCAGGAGGCGAAGGTTGTGGTGAGCCGAGATCGTGCCATTGCACTCCAGCCTAGGTAACAAGAGCGAAACTCCGTCCCAAAAAAAAAAAAAAAAAAAAGAATTATATTGAGTTTGGTTATTTTTCTTACTGCTATAAAGGTAATATGTGAAATATCATGACATTTACATTTTAAAATTAAAACTATAATGCCAAATTTTCAGGCTCGGCATGATAGGTCACCACTGTAATCCCAGCACTTTGGGAAGTCGAGATGAGAGGATCACTTGAGGCCCAGAGTGTGAGACCAGTCTGGGCAACAGAGCAAAATCCAGTCTCTACAAAAAATAAAAATTAGCTGCATGTGGTGGCACATATCTTTAGTCCCAGCTACTCGGGAGGCTGAGGTGGAAGGATCACCTGAGCCCAGGGAGATCAAGGCTGCCATGCACCATGACTGTACCACTCACTGCACTTCAGCCTGGGTGACAGAGACCTCATCTTGAAAAATAATAATAATAATAATAATGCCAAGTTTTCCTTTCCAGATGTTGGGTAAACGTGCCTTGTTAAAAGGCTCTAGATCTCTATCCTCAAGTCACAAGCCACTTAGCCCTAAGAAGTTTTCCCTTCAAAAGCAGGTTTCACGGATGTCACGATTTGGGTATTTTAATTTCATGATTCTTTCTTGTGAAAAAAAAAAAAAAAAAAAACCCATACATATATATTCATATTCACGGTTATATATAACTACAACTCTATACATCTTCTTTCCTAGTTTTCTTCCAAAGGTATTTCTCAAATATTTTATTTCAGAGCTCTCTTCTGTTCCTCTGCTTGAAAGTGGAAAAAAAAGAAAAGAAAAAAAGCCAGGTGTGGTGGCTCACACCTCTAATCCCAGCACTTTGGGAGCCCGAGGTAGGTGGATCACTTGAGGTCAGGAGTTCGAGACCAGCCTGACCAACACAGTGAAACCCCATCTCTACTAAAAATACAAAATTAGCCAGGTGTGGTGGCATACACCTGTAATCCCAGCTACTTGGGAGGCTGAGGCAGGAGAATCGCTTGAACCTGGGAGGCTGAGGTTGCAGTGAGTTCAGATCGCGCCATTGCACTCCAGCCTGGGCAACAAGAGCGGAAACTTTGTCTCAAAAACAAGGGGAAAAAAAAGAGCTCTCTTTTCTAATTTCCATGAGGCAAATGAAAACATAGCTTTTAATGATTCCCGTCACTTGTCTTTAAATGCCTCTCCACCCAATTTCTAGCTACAGTCAATTCTTCAAAAGTTAAACACAGACCAAGTGGGGTGGATCACGCCTGTCATCCCAGCACTTTGGAAAGCAGAGGTGAGAGGATCACCTAAGTACAGGAGTTTGAGACCAGCCTGGGCAACATGGCTAGACATTCGTCTCCACACAAAATTTAAAACATTGGCCGGGCTTGATGGCATGCACCTGTAGTCCCAGCTACTCAGGAGACTGAAGTGGGCGGACTGCTGGAGGCTGCAGTGAGCCATGACTGTGCCATTGCACACCAGCCTGGGTTAAAGAGACCCTGTCTCTAAAAAATTTTTTTAAAGTTAAACACAGTTACTTTCTGAACTCCCCCTTTTTCACAGAGCTTGGATTTTCTTTCTTCTTTTTTTTTAATTGCTATTCACTGAAATTCTACTACGTGGCCCCTAGGGAGTTATGACTGCATGGACAGGCATGACTTTAAGCTAGACATTTGAACAAGTTCTTTCAGTACTAGTGGTAGGAAATAAATAACAATCCAGCTGGGCGTGGTGGCTCATGCCTGTAATCCCAGCACTTTGGGAGGCTGAGGTGGGTGGATCACCTAAGGTTGGGAGTTCGAGACCAGCCTGACCAACATGGAGAAACCCCATCTCTACTAGAAATACAAAATTAGCCGGGTGTGGTGACACATGCTTGTAATCTCAGCTACTCAGGAGACTGAGGCAGGAGAATCATTTGAACCTGGGAGGTGGAGGTTGCAGTGAGCCGAGATTGTGCCACTGCACTCTAGCCTGGGTAACAAAAGTGAAACTCTGCCTCAAAAAAAAAAAAAAAAAAAAAAAAATCCAAGGCTGGGTGCAGTAGCTCACGCCTGTAATCCCAGCACTTTGGGAGACTGAGGAAGGTGGATCTCTTGAAGTCAGGAGTTTGAGACTAGCCTGGCCAACACGGTGAAACCCTGTCTTTACTAAAAATACAAAAATTCACCAGGATGGTGGCTGGGTGTCTGTAATCCCAGCTACTCAGGAGGCTGACGCAGGAGAATCACTTGAACCTGGCAGGCAGAGGTTGCAGCGAGCCGGGATTGTGCTACTGCACTCCAGCCTGGGCGACAGAGCCAGACTCTTGTCCAAAAAAAAAAAAATCTAGAAACACCCAAAGTAATAATTTTATGTTCCCCCAAACTTACTGCACAGTTAACAGCTGGGTTACAGTGATTTTCAAACTTTTGTGACTGTGACTCGCACTGAGAAGTACACATATCTGTATAAATATCTGAAACAAATGTTTTGCCAAACACTACTTACCTTTACTACATGGGTAAAGGTAGTAATGTTTTCTGTTCTGCTCATTCTATTTCATTTTTGTTAATGCTACTACGTTGAATCATATGAAACAGGTCTGTGTAGTGAGAACTGTCAAATATGGGCAATTTCATATGGTTCAACCTATTTGTGACACTCATTTTACAATCCACTTCCTTAATGGAAAACATCCCATAGACTGAAAAATGTTGCTAAGTGGGCATGTTTCCAGTTAATGTTTTTTTAATTATTTTTTTTTGAGATGGAGTCTTGCTCTGTCGCCCAGGATAGAGTGCAATGGCACGATCTCAATTCACTGCAACCTCTGCGTCCCAGGTTCAAGTGATTCTCCTGACTCAGCCTCCCGAGCAGCTGGGATTATAGGCCTCTGCCACCACGCCCAGCTAATTTTTGTATTTTTAGTAGAAATGGGGTTTCACCATGTTGGACAGGCTGGTCTCAATTTCTTGACCTCATGATCCACACGACTTGGCCTCCCAAAGCGCTGGGATTACAGGCATGAGCCACAGCGCCTGGCCCGCTGTTTTCTGTTTCTTTGAGAAAGGATCTAACTGTCATGGAAGCTGGAGTGCAGTGGCATGATCACGGCTCACAGCAGCCTCATCCTCCTGGGATCCCACCTCAGCTTCCTAGGTAGCTGGGACTACAGATGTGCACCACCACACCTGGCTTTTTTTTTTTTTTTTGAGACAGACTCTGTCACCCAGGCTGGAGTGCAGTGGCACAATCTCACTGGAACCTTCGTCTCCTGGGTTCAAGTGAGCACATCTGGCTAATTTTTGTAGTCTCCCTATGTTGGCCAGGTTGGTGTTGAACTCCTAGGCTCAAGCAATCCACCCACCTTGGCCTCCCAAAGCGCTGGGATTACAGGCATGAGCCACTGTGCCTGGCCCACTTCCCTGTTTTAAGGGCTTCATGGAATCCACATGCACCTAACCCGGCTTAGATAACCTGCCCTCACTGGAGGCACTTGTTTTTTCCAACTTCTTGCTGTTCCAAACCATGCCACAGTGAACTTCCTTGTCATAAACGTTCTTGTGCAATGCCAGAGTTTCTATGGTGCAAGCTCCTCAAAGCAGCAGTGCCTACCATCTAGGCACTTACCATTGATCTTAGCTGCGTTTAAAGGCCTCTGGGTAAGGGCTGTGCTCAGTTTCTTCCTTTGCGAGTGTCTGATGGAGAGTAAATGGTGCCGACTGAAGGGTCCCACTCAGGCACCCTATCTGTCCAGCCCTCCTCTGACAACAAGCCCCTTTCTGCAAGATGGGAAGCTCTGGTTTCTTCCAGACCTCTCTCTCTCTCTTTTTTGAGACAGAGTTTCACTGTCGTTGCTCAGACTGCAGTGCAGTGGCACTATCTCAGCTCACCACAACCTCCACCTTCCGGGTTCAAGCGATTCTCCTGCCTCAGCCTCCAAGTAGCTGGGATTACAGGCATGCGCCACCACACCCGGCTAATTTTTTATTTTAGTAGAGATCGGGTTTCTTCATGTTGGTCAGACTGGTCTCGAACTCCCGACCTCAGGTGTTTAGCCCGCCTCTGCTTCCCAAAGTGCTGGGATTAGAGGCAAGTGAGCCACCGCACCCAGCCCTTTCCAGGCCTCTCTCTAGGCAAACTTCATGGAGGCCTGAAGACAGTATGCTTTACCATTGACCAGACCTGAGTTTGAATGTCACCCATGCTCCTTAAACTCTCTGGTTTCCATTATCACAGCTACCAAAAGAATATAAACCTCTCAGGGTTGCAGGGAGGATGAAGCTGAACACATGGAGTACGTTGCAAACAGTTACACCGGAGTTAGCCATTGTCTTCAGCTGGTCCTGACAGGTCTTTCCCAAGCATGAAAGGCTCCTCCGTGCTGCCTATTCACATTTACCCTGCTGGGACCCGAATTAAGACAATAAGGTTCTCCTGAGTTTACAATCGGCTTGGTCCCAGGCCTCAGTTTCCTCAAGTTGGACTTCTTTTTTTCTTCTTTTTTTAATTTGTTCTTTTTCACCAAGTAAACGTTGGACTTCTTGAGCGCCAAGGTAAAGAACGACACTCTTGGACAAAGCCATTCATTCAACAACAAATATTTATTGAGCACCTACTACGTGCCCGCCACTGTGCTAAGCATCATCTGGGCCTCAGTTCTCCCATCCGCAAAAGTAGAAATTGTACTTTTCAACTAGGAACCTCTGGGCCTCTGGGGACCGGCAGCCTTCGGGGCGGACTACGATTCCTTCATTGGAAGCCAAGGGCGCCCCGCACGTTTCCGAACGGCCTCCAGGGGGCACTGCCGCCCTGAATTGAGAGCCATCGGAGCGGGGTATGGGAAGGCTCAACTTTCTGCTCTGTCATTGGCCGACTGAGGATGATGCCGATGGCCCAGATGAGAAGGATGTGGACCGTGTTTCTGGGAACTGGGGCCTACACTGGCCCCAGGATGAGTCCGTCCGTCCCTGGGGCCCTGCGTTCTGACTCTCGGGTCAGACGCAGCCAAGATACAACTCAAGAACTTCAAGGTTTCCGCTACGGCCGAGCGCCCGGGTCCAGCAGGGGAAAGCGTGGGGGTGTCGTCCTCGCTCCCCCAGCCTCAGCCCTCGGGAGGCGCAGCGTCAGGGCGGGCGGCCGCGCTGAAGCCCCCTGCGCCACTAGAGGGACTCTGGCAGCAGCGGCGCGGGCCGGCCTTCTGGTCACGTGCGGCGAGGGCGGGACCGAACCAGCGGCCGGCCAATCGGCTGTGCCGTCGCCGGGCGTGATAGCCAATAGGAGCCGGGAGCGGGGTCCCGGGACTGGAAAGAAACGGTGGCCGGGAGGGGGCTCCGGGGACGATGGGGCTCCTGGCCATTCTGAAGAAGATGAAGCAGAAAGAGCGGGAGGTGCGACTGCTCATGCTGTATCCTCCCCAGCGCCGGAGCCGCGCGGGTAGCGGGGCCCCGCCGGGCGGGCGGTGCCGGGCGCCCCCTGCCGGGAGCGGAGCGCGGCGGCCGGCGCTTCCCAACTGCCCCTGGCGTCACCATGCGGGCCCCACCAATTGCCCCGGAGGGCCGGGGGGAACTGTACCCCCGGCCTGGAGCTGGGGCCAGCTCAGAGGGCTGCTGAAACGGGCCTGCAGGCGCAGCGGCGGGACCGGGCGGCCCGAGTGTCAGGGGTTGTGGGACCCGGAGGTGACTCGGACGCCACCACCCGGCGGCCTGGCCGGAGCGTGAGGCCGCTGCCCTCCCAGCTCTAATCTCCGCCCTGCAGCCCGAGGGTTCCAGGCCCCGGCTCCGTCCTCGAGCTCCTAATTCCGGGGGCGTGCGGGGTGGCGGGTGTGGGCTCCTTGGATCCTTTCCAGCGTGGATCCAACAGTCCGTCTCTTTGTCTCTGCTGCTACGCGGCCCGTGGATGTCCCTGCGGCTGAGGATGTGTGGACCCGAGTGCCCCGTGCGCCTTCTGAGTCCAGTTAGGCGCCTGCACCTGTTCCCCCTGCTCTGTGCCAGGCCCCGCGGGGGCATGGCAGGGGAGAAAAGACGCTTACATGCACATCTAACTTGACAATCACTTCATGACTGTTTTAGTTTTTGAGACAGGGTCTTGCTCTGTTGCCCTGGCCAGAGTGCAGTCAAGGCTCACTGCAGCCTTAAGCTTCTAGGCTCAAGTGATCCTCACGCCTCAGCCTCCCAAAACTCTGGGATTATAGGCATGAGCTACGGAGTCCGGCCCATGTCTGTTTCATTTTAATTTTTTTGAGATGGAGTTCGCCTTGTTCCCCAGGCTGGAGTGCAATGGTGCAATCTCGGCTCACTGCAAAACAAAAAAATCTTGCCTTTGTGGAAATTCTGTAATGCAGGGGGGTAGAAAGATGACAACACAGGAAGTAAGTAAAATATGTGATATGGGCTGGGTACAGTGGCGCACACCGGTAACCCCAGCACTTTGGAAGGTGAGGTGGGAGGAACGATTGAGCTCAGGAGTTTATCAGCCTGGGCAACATAGTGAGACCCTGTCTCTATTTATACATATATACTTCTCCATATATACTGCATATATATGGGCCATGCTTTGGACCATGTTTCTGGGGAACAGGGCCTTATCCTGCCGCAGGATGAACTCCCAGTACATATATATGTATATGTGTGTGGAGAAGAATGCAATTTCCAGTGGTCGAAGAAAGCCACTGTATGATGGCTGGACTCGGTGGTTCATACCCGTTATCCCAGCACTTTGGGAGGTTGAGGCAGGTGGATCACCTGAGGTCAGGAATTCCAGACCAGCCTGGGCAACATGGTGAAATCCCATCTCTACTAAAAATACAAAAATCAGCTGGGTGGGGTGGCGTGCGTCTTTAATCCCAGCTACCTAGGAGGCTGAAGCAGGAGAATCACTAGAACCTGAGAGGCAGAGATTGTAGTGAGTCAAGATCACACCACTGCACTCCAGCCTGGGCTTCAAGAACGAAACCCGGTGTCAAAAACAAACAAACAAACAAAAACCTCCCTCAAAAATTGAGTACATGAGGGAGGTGAGGGTTGAACCATGCAGCGATCTGGGGTTGGGGGGTACTTTAAAGCGAAGGCCCTGGGAGGACTAACGCGTGTTCGGAGAAATGGCAAGGCGGGCAGTGTGTCTGAGGAGAGCTGACTGGAAACCTAGGGCGTTTTGGTTCTTGGTTTTCCCTTTTGATGAGAAGTGCAGAGGAGACGAGGAATCAGACCAGTTAGGCCACTGCAGTGATGCAGGCGAGATAGGATGGTGGCTTGGACCAGGATGGAAGTAGTGAGGTCATGGAAGTTTCTGGCCTGAACAATTAGAAGGGTGAGGAGCCATTTGCTGAGCTGGAGAAGACCGCGGAAGGAGCACGTTCAGAGGGGAGATGGGAACCCTGTATGTGCCATGTGAGATGCCTCTGGACAGCCCAGAAGTGTCAGGCAGACAGCTGGATGTAGGCACTGATGTCGTGTGTGGGAGGTACACATTTGGGTGTTGTCAGGACAGAGATGGTGTTGGAAGCTGTGATCCTGGATGAGGTCACCTAGGGATGAGCCTTGCCCGAGAAGAGAACCCAGTTATACCAGGATAAAGTCAGAGAGGTGAGGAGGAGAACCAGGTGGGGGTATGTCCCCGTGCTGAGGACAGCACATGTGCTGGGGAGAAGGGTGAGCCCCTCCGACAGGTGCTGAGTGGGGAGCGGATGATTGAGGGCTGCTCCGGCACTGGAGGGCTGGAGGGAGGTCTTTGGGGACTGACCTTGGTAAGAGCAGTTTTGGGCGCAGCAGAAGCAAAAGCCTGATGGGAGTGTGTTCTAGAAAGAGCAAAAAGGCAGAAACAGGGGTGAGCACAAACAACTATTCTGAGATTTCCTGGAACAAGGAAAGACATAAATGAATAAATAGATGGGGCAGAGAGATCAAGGGCTTTGTTTGCTCTTTTTAAGGTAGGAGGAAGAACGGAAAGCTCATCAGCCAGTGGGGATGATCAAGAGGGGAAGGAAACATGGATGATGGCTTGAGGGCAGGGGCTTAGCAGCAGCCAGGTTCCAGGGGCTAAGGCTGGCCTCAGGGAAGGTCCTCTCCTCACCCCTCTCCTGGGCCTGGGTCACTCGCCCCAGCTCTGATGAGCAGGGAGAGGTGGCCAAGTCCAGGACCTGCCCACCCCACCATGCCCCAGCAAGCTGCAGTGTTGGGAGGACAGAGGAGGAGGGTTCTCTCACACAGGTAGGCACACCCATTACTTTGCACTCTGCAGTAGCAGGTCTGGAATATTCCAGAAACAGATGAGGGAGGCTGCCTCCAGATATTTGTTCTTCCCTTAGTTCTTCAGAAAGCTTGCTCCTTGTATTTTGGGTCTCAGCTCCAGACACCTCAGAGAGGCCTTTCCTGACACCCAAGCTAAAAGCACCTCCTCTGACGGCCCTCTCAGAAAGCCTCTCTGTTGTGTTGATGGCGCTAGCCAGGATATGGCAGGGCCTTCTTTTCTCATTTGTTTGTTCTCTGTTGACTGTCTTCCCACTAGAGTGTAAGCTTCCTAAGGGCAGGGCTTTGTCCTCCAGCACCCAGAAGAAGGTCTGGCACATAGTAGGTGTTCAACAAACTAAGGAGCTTTTGGTCAGTAGAGATGATATTTGTATCTTGGTACTTTCACATTTATCATGGGCCAGTTAAGGCCAGGCCTGTGCTCAACTCAGTTTGATCCGTGGTGGGAAATGATGAGTCCCCTAAGAGGGGCTCTGTGACGATGTCGCCACCTGGCAGAGCACAGGGACTTCTTCTTAACCTGCTGCGCCTAGTGGCCTGGATAATGCTGGGAAGACAACCATCCTGAAGAAGTTCAACGGGGAGGACATCGACGCCATCTCCCCGACACTGGGCTTCAACATCAAGACTCTGGAGCACCGAGGGTGAGCAGGGTCCCCATGGGTGGGCCAGCCCAGAGCAGGGCAGGGAAGGTGGGAGAGGGGCCCAGCTGACCCTCCTGCCGCCTGCTCCTTGCCCAGATTCAAGCTGAACATCTGGGATGTGGGCGGCCAGAAGTCCCTGCGGTCCTACTGGCGGAACTACTTTGAGAGCACCGACGGCCTCATCTGGGTGGTGGACAGCGCGGACCGCCAGCGCATGCAGGACTGCCAGCGAGAGCTCCAGAGCCTGCTGCTGGAGGAGGTGGGCACTTCTACCCTTTGTGCACGCATGTGGATATGTAGCCGCCTTCTCGGCAGATGCCCAGAGGAGTCCATGGTCCCAGAAGGAAACCTAGAGGCAGGATCTATTCCTTCACTGGGCCTCCACCATGGGAGGCCCACGGCGCCGGAGGAAGGACACCTGTTGTGGACTGAGACTGAGTTAATGTCCCTGTGGTGTGACTGCATCACTACCCTGAGCATCAGTTTCTGTGCCTTGAAATGGTGATGATGACACCCACCTCACCGGGCTTTAGGGAGGATGACCTAAGGCCAGCATGAAGCTTTGAGAGGCCATGCAGCCTGGCTCAGGAGTCTGACTCTTCACTATGTGACCTCAGCCAGGTGTGGTGGCGTGTACCTGTAGTCTTAGCTACTCTGGAGGCTCAGACAGGAGGATCAGTTGACCCTGGGAGGTCGAAGGTGCTGTGAGCTGTGATCATGCCACTGCACTCCAGCCTCCTGGGCGATAGAGGGAAACCCTGTCTCAAAAAACATAAATAAAAATAAAAGAAGGAAAACTTGCAAAGATAGTACAGAGGTTCCCCATATACCCTTTACCTTGCTTCCCCATCTCACCTGACCGTGGTCAGTCCAAACTAAAAAATCACCATTGGTGAATTACTCGTATCTTAATTACAGATTTTACTTCAATTTCATCAGTTTTTCCACTAACATATTTTTTGCTTTCCACTGTTTGATTCAGGCTACAACATTGCATTTAGTTGAAAATGAGGATCCTTGTGAGAGCGAAGGGGTCATTAATGATTCTGAGGCAGAGGGGATTGTCCTGGGCACACCGCACACTCCTCCTGTGGGGCTGGGGCAGGCCAGACAAGATCAGGGCCATTGAATGCTTGTGAAGGCAGGTCCAGACCCAAGGGTTAGACCCACCCACCCACATCTCTCCCAGTCACAGACACATATGTGGAAACAACTAGAATCAGAGGTGGACAGTAGGCCTGTTGGGAGTGAAAATGGTAAAAGGACAAACTCAGAAGAGAGAGAGGTCACTTCCAGCAGACCCCCATGGGCCTCTGGGATGCTCACATTCTCTGTGCATGTCTGGTCATCAGATTGGAGCAGTCTAGAACCACAGAGAGCTCAGGGATCATCTTATCCAACACCCCTCCTGTTTATGGAAGAGGAAGTTGGAGCATGGGGGACAGTGTCCCCTGGGTGGTGGTTGGCGGTAACCAGAACCCCGGCCCAGGGCTGCCTCTGCCCACGTGGGTCAGCCTTGATGGCTCTGTCCACCACCTCACTCCTCCTGGGCCTCTCCCACCACCACAGGCCTTACCTTGATCTTCCAGGTCGGTACTTCACCCCAGATGCTCTGGGCCATTAGAGGAGGCGTCAGTCTGTCCTCGAGTCCCCACCTCACCCCTCTATCTTGTCTCCCCCAGCGCCTGGCCGGAGCAACCCTCCTCATCTTTGCCAACAAGCAGGACCTGCCTGGAGCACTGTCCTCTAACGCCATCCGCGAGGTGAGTCCAGGCCCTGGGACAGGCTCACTGAGGGAAAGGGGCACACATTTCTTTATTTTAAAAGCCTTCATTAAAAATAACAAAAGAAGTTTAAAAAGAAGAATAATAAAAGCATTTATTAGCCCCTGCTAGGTGGCAGGACCTATGCAGGGCACTGGGGAGCCAGTGATTAATAAGGCGTGGAGTGGCCACAGCCTGGGGAAGGCAGAGCTGCACATGTGCTGTCATGGGGTAACAGCAGCCAGCACACAGTCAGTGCTTTTGGTGTGCTCTGCTCCTCATATGGATTAACTCATTTCATTCTCACAGCAACCTCATGAAGTGAGGACTATTATTTTACAGATGGTGAAGCAAGCTCAGAGAGGTTAGGTAACTTGCCCCAGGTCACACAGCCACTAAATAGACAAGCCTGTCTGAACTTTGGTTTCCTCCTTCGTGAAATGGCCGACACAATCCCTGGCTCATGAGGGCTTGAGGGGAATGAGAGAGAGGACGTGTGGGACTCCTAGCATGATGCCTAGATCCTGGTGGGCGCTCAGGAGCCCATGTTGCATTTACATCACTAAGGGGCAGCACTGGACTGGCGTGGCGCTGGACAGAGAGCCCAGGTGCCCCTGGGGGCTGACAAACTCTCCCAGGGGCCAGCGGGGCTTCCTGGATGGGATGACGTAGAACAGGGCCTTGAGGGAGGTGCGGAGCTCCCTGGGCTGGGGAGGGAAGGGGCTGAGGGCAGGCGGGGGCTGTGGTCACTGGCCATCACCACCCGCGCCTTTGTCCTCCAGGCCCTGGAGCTGGACTCCATCCGCAGCCACCACTGGTGCATCCAGGGCTGCAGCGCCGTCACCGGGGAGAACCTGCTGCAGGGCATCGACTGGCTCCTGGATGACATTTCCAGCCGCATCTTCACAGCTGAATGAGCCACTCCAGATGCCCCCCACCTAGCAGTCTAGGTCCCCCAGCCCTCACCAAACACTATCCACAGGGGGATGGGAGTCAGCCGGCCAGACTAACACTCCCCCTTCTCCACACCTAACCTGCTGCTGCTACTGCTGCCCGCTGCCGCTCTGTGGCGGGAGGGCTGTGCCCTGGCTGTCTCCCTCGCTCCTGACCTGGCCTTGGGCTGCCATACCAAGAAGAGAGGGCTAGGCGGGCAGAAGCTGCCTCTGCTGCTACCGAGGCTGTGGGCCTCATCCTTCGCTCAGCTGTGAAATAAACCGCTCCTTGTCCTGATTCCTGCCTGAGTTATTTGTTGATTCAACAGCGTTAGCGACCACCTGGGACCCACAGTCCAGCAGGGGACAGAAAGGAACAGATCATTGGAACTGATGGTGAACTATGGCTACATCAAAGGGATGCAGAAAAAGTTACAGAGCATGGGATACGGTGCAGCTAACTCCATCTAAAGGGGCCCAGGCAGGCTTCCTAGAGGAGGTTACATTAAAGCTGGGAGTAAAGCCTGAGTCGTTTTCCAGGTAGAGGAAGGGGAAGACAGTTCACCAGGGGAACTCCAGCCCTCAGGTATGAATTAGGAAAAGAGACACAGCTCCAGACCAGGGCTCCAGCTTTTTGCATGGAATGTGGGCTGAAATTCAGCTCCCAACCCTCAGTGGCAGCCAGGTGATCCTCCCACCTTGGCCTCCCAAAGTGTTGGGATTACAGGCGTAAGCCACCATGCCCGGCCTGGGTTTCCTTAAGAGTGGAAGAAGGGAAGTTAATGTTGGGTGGACAAGCCTAGAACATGAACAAACTGCCCTTCAGTGTACAGAATTAGAGCCGCTGCACTGTCCTCCTCGCAAGATAGACCTGGTATTAGAAAAAAGGACTCAAACCTGGGCCCTGGAGCCAAACCCTGGCTCTACCACTTGCTGGTTGATGCTGAGCAACTTGCCTAGCCTCTCTGTGCCTCAGTTTTCCTCCTAGTGTTGGAATGAGGACCAAACAGGTTGGTGTCTTTTTTTTGAGATGGACACTCACTCTGTCACCCAGGCTGGAGTGCAGTGGCACGATCTCAGCTCACTGCAACCTCTGCCTCCCGGGTTCAAGTGATTCTCCTGCCTCAGCCTCCCGAGTAGCTGGGACTACAGGTGCACACCACTATGCCCAGGTAATTACTGTATTTTCAGTAGAGACGGACTTTCACCATGTTGGCCAGGCTGTTCTCAAAACTCCTGACCTCAGGTCATCTGTCTGCCTCAGCCTCCTAAATTGCTGGGATTATAGGCATGAGCCACCGTGCTTGGCCCGGTTGGTGTCTTGTATGCCATAAGCACTGTGTAAGTGTCAGCTACAATTGTCATTATTTGAACCAGTAGGCCTATAAGCAAATTCAACTAATGTGAAGTCAGTCACCCACTGACACAGGTGTCACCCCAGTGTTGATGTCCTCCCAAAGGCCCTGAGGAGATAATGCTCTTCTTGAAAAGGTGAATTAGGCCAGGCGTGGTGGCTCATGCCTGTAATCTCAGCACTTTGGGAGGCCAAAGTGGGAGAATCACCTGAGGTCAGGAGTTCACGACCAGCCTTACCAACATGGTAGAACCCTGTCTCTACTAAAAATACAAAAATTCGGACATGGTGGTGTGCGCCTGAAATCCCAGCTACCCACTGGAGTGCAGTGAGCTGAGATCACACCACTGCACTCCAGCCTGGACAACAGAGTGAGACTCTGTCAAAAAAGAAAGAAAAGGTCGATTATTCATAGTTAGAGACAAATATGAAAATAACAAAGTGATATTCATCACAGAGGTCTCCACCACATGGTCAAGCATTCCCTGGGCGAGCTCGGGTAGCATCCCCTGAGGGAGTGTGGCGGGCAGCCCAGTGTGGTGCCCCTGCAGCCTCTCCGGCTCCACAGCCGTCTTATTTTTTTTTTTTTTAATTTTTAAATTTTTTATTTTCCCATCCCCCTTTTACTGAATTTTTTTTTTTTTTTTTTTTTTTGAGATAGAGTTTCACTCTTATTGCCCAGGCTGGAGTGTGATGGTGTGATCTCAGCTCACTGCAACCTCCGCCTCCCAGGTTCAAGCAATTGCTCCTACCTCAGCCTCCCAAGTAGCTGGGATTATAGGCATGTGCCACCATGCCTAATTTTGTATTTTTAGTAGAGATGGGGTTTCTCCATGTTGGTCAGGCTGGTCTCGAACTCCTGACCTCAGGTGATCCGCCCGCCTTGGCCTCCCAAAGTCCTGGGATTACAGGTGTGAGCCACCGCGCCTGGCCCCTACTGCCACCTTCTGTTTGCTCCTCCTGGTGAGGGAGCTGGTGGGGTGGGAGATCTGGAGAAGGCCAGGGGCTAAATTGCTCTAGATGAAAAAGGGCTTGGAGGGGACAGGAAGAAAGAAGGGGAAAGGGAAGAATGTGGGAGATGCTGGGCCAGAGAGGGAGGGAAGATGGGTGAGAAGGAAACTGAGGCAACAGCCCTGCTGAGGGAACTTTGGAGAGGGGAGCGATGTCTGAAGGGGTCTTCAGAGGAGTCCTGGTGTGTGTTGAGTGGGGGGACATCCCCTATCCCTGGCCTCCTCCTGAACACCTGCTAGGTGAACCACCCAGTTCAGAACCACCAGCATCTGATCTGGAGTCTGCTTTTTTTTTTTTTTTTTTTTGAGACAGCATCCCACTGTGTTGCCCAGGCTGTAGTGCAGCGGCATGATCATAGCTCGATCCCAGTGACTCCAGAGCTCACTGTAACCTCAAACTCCCGGATTCAAGCCATCCTCCTGCCTCAGCCTCTGGAATAACTGGGTGTACAGACCCATGCCACCATGCCCAGCTAATTTTTTTTTTTTTTTTTGCTCTTGTCACCCAGGCTGGAGTACAATGGCACAATCTCAGCTCACTACAACCTCTGTCTCTCCGGTTCAAGGGATTCTCCTGCCCCATCCTCCCAAGTAGATAGGATTACAGGCACCCACCATCACATCTGGCTAATTTGTATATTTTTAGTAGAGACAGGGTTTCACCATGTTGGCCAGGGTGGTCTTGAACTCCTGACCTCAAGTGATCCACCTGCTTCGACCTCCCAAACTGCTGAGATTACAGGCGTGAGCCACCGTGCCTGGCCCCTACCTAAGTTTTAAATTTTTCATGGAGTCAGGGTCTCACTATGTTGCCCAGGCTGGTCTCAAACTCCTGGCCTCAAGTTATCCTCTCACCTTGGCCTCCCAAAGTGCTGGGATTACAGGCATGAGCCCCATGCCACGCTTTGCTTCTTTCTGAAGACCAAGACACCTTGCCTGTACATCTGAGTTCTGGAACAAGAGTGGCTATTCACAGTGGTTTCTCTGCACAAAACACTATGTATCATATTTAAGCCTCCCACCTTCATGCTGCATTTCGACAGATTTTCACTTCAATTCTAACACTTACTGGAGCAAAGGCGACCACCAGGCCGGGTTTGAGGACACCAGTCTCCATGTGGCCCACAGGGACAGTACCAATACCACCAATTCTGTAGCTGTCCTGGAGAGGCAGAACCAAGAGCTTGTGAGTTGGTGGTAGGATGAGTGCCAGAGCTTCTGAGCAGCATAGTTCCACAACATTGCCATCTTTACAGGTGACTTTCCATCCCTTGAGCCAAGGCATGTGAGCTCTTGGCTCCCACCTATTGTCACCATTCCAACCAGATATTGGCACAAATACTACCGTCAGGGCTGTAGACAATTTCCTAATGTACGTGCTGATTTCCTTAATGATTTCCCCCATCTCTCCTCTTTAGGGTGGCTCAGTGGGATCCATTTTGTTAACACCAACAATGGAAGCCAGAAGGGCTCACGCATTTGCCCATTCTTGGAAATACCAGCTTCAAATTCACCAACACCAGCAGCAACAATTAGGGCAGCATAATCAGCCTGAGATGTGCCTGTAATCAGTTTTTTGATAAGGTCTCTGCATCCTGGGGCATTGATGATGGTCACATAGTACTTGCTGGTCTCAATTGCCGGCAGGGAGGTGTCCGTGGTGATACCACTCTCACGTTCAGCTTTCAGTTTACCCAAGACCCAGGTATGCTTGAAGGAGCACTTTCCCATCTCAGCAGCCTCCTCAAATTTTTCATGAGTTCTTTTGTGGATTGCACCACGTTTGTAGATCAGATGGCCAGTAGTGGTGGACTTGCCCAAATCAGATGACAAGGTTGAACTTTTCCCCCTGCTTCACTTTTTTTGAGATGGAGTCTCACTCTGTTGCCCAGGCTGGAGTGCAGTGGCCCGATCACAGCTCACTGCAGTCCCAACCTCCTGGATTCAAGCCATCCACCCAGCTCAGCCTCCAGAGTAGCTGGAATTACAGGTGTGCACCACCACGTCCAGCTAATTTTTGTATTTTTAGTAGAAAGGGGTTTCACCTTGTTGGCCTGGCTGGTCTCAACCTCCTGACCTCAAGTGATCCACCTTCCTCCACTGCCCAAAGTGGGATTACAGGCATGAGCCACCACGCCGGAGCCGCATTTTGACTTTGATTTAACGGAGATTTTCATGACATCTGTGTTCTGGCAGCAAACCCACTGCAAAAAAGCTCCACTGCCCTAGGTAGGTTATATTATAAACATTTCCTTTCGACAGATAAGAAACTGAGGCTGCGTAGTTAAGGGAAAGTCCTACAGCTAATAAGAGTCGTGACTCAGAGCCCATGACACCATCCTGCTTCTCCAGCGTTCTTTGCTTCCTCTACTTTCCAGAAAATATGAATTGTGGAATCCTGTGGAGGGAGACAGGGAAATAATTTGACATTGTCTTGCACATACTAGACACAATAAGAGTTGGGTGGATGAATGAAAGGAGGGATTTGTGAAGTAGGGGAGAAGTCGTTTGGAGGTCTGTGACAAGGGATTACGCTCGGATAGGGTGGGCTTGATCACCCGGCAGAAAAGGGACAAGTAATCACAACCTCCCCAGCCAATCTTTCCAACTACCTAGGTTTACGCTTCACCACAGAGAGGGAACTTTTTAGACGCTCCCTTAGCCGAGCGCCCGCGACCAGAACAGCGCTGTCACTTGCGACCAAATCCCTGGGCCGAAGGAAGAAGGGCGCAGGCCCGGGAGAAGCGGCGGCGGGTGGAGGCCGGGCTGGAGGGGTGGGGACGGCGAGGCGGTGGAGGCCGGCGCTCCGCTCCGTTCAGCTCCAGCTCGGTTTCATGTCCCGCCAGGCGAAGGATGACTTCCTGCGGCACTACACAGTGTCGGACCCCAGGACGCACCCTAAAGGCTACACCGAGTACAAAGTAACCGCACAGGTGAGGTGGGGCCCAGGGCCTCCTTTACCCTTTTAAGTAGAGGGGCGCCGAGTTTTACCTTAAGAAAGGCGCTGCAGCCTCTGCTCCCTATTTAGACGCCAGAAATGAGTTTCCCCTTTAAGGGGAGGTTGCGGTACGAGATTTCGTTTACTTCTGTAACCATAAGGGGGCGGAGCCCTAGGTGGGTGCTGTCTTTTTTAAAAGGGCGTGGACGGCCGTTCGCGGGTAGGCATGGCGAGTGTGCCCACGCTCGGTGTGTAGTGTCTAGGCATCAAGCTGTGAATTCCTCTAAATTAACATGAAAACTCTGGTTTAACCCAAATATTAGTTAGTATTCCAATCTCGTAGAGTAAATTTTGTTTATCGGTTTGTTTGATCTTACATAAAATCCCTTTAACGAGTCTAACCATTTTTAATTTTTCAAAAAATAATACTGGTCAATGGTTGAAGAAAATTCATGCAGCTCAGACGGACTTAAGGAGCAAGTCGCCATATCAAGGTCACAGCAGGAAGTCAATAGGCTGGAGTTGATATGTGAAGCAATAGCAACATCGTAAGCACATTTTATAGAGACATGGAGGAAACCATCAAAATAATTAAAACAGTAAAACAGGACACCTGTAGAATGATATAGAAGAATTGGTAACAAGGAAGGTCCCCAGGAGGAGGAACTAGGTCACCGGGGACAGGAGTTAGGAGAAGACTTTTTACTGTAAATTTTTTGTACTTTTAGAATTTTCAACTAGTCGACTTTTGACTTTTTTTTTTGAGTTGGAGTCTCGTTTTGTCCCCGGCTGGAGTGCAGTGGCGCGATCTCAGCTTACTGCAACTTCCGCTTCCCAGGTTCAAGCGATTCTCCTGCCTCAGCTTCCCAAGTAGCTGGGACAGGCGCATGCCACCACAACTAATTTTTTGTATTTTTAGTAGAGACAGGTTTTCGCCGTGGTTAGCCAGGATGGTCTCGATCTCCTGACCTCATGCTCTGCCTACCTTGCGTCCCAAAGTGCTGGGATTATAGGCGTGAGGCACGGTGCCTGGCCAACTAGGTGAATATTAAGCTGGTATATTAGTTAACTATAAAAGCAAAGCAAGCACATAAGGACACTTCCAAAGTGATCTAAGTGCAGAATCTTAGCGTTTATGCTTTCCCCAAATCGTTTATGTCTTTTCCATGCCTAAATAAATGCAAATAAGGCCAGGCTCAGTGGCTTACACCTGTAAATCCCAGCACTTTGGGAGGCTGAGGCAGATGGATCGTTTGAGCTCAGGAGTTTGAGACAAACCTGGGCAACATAGTGAGACCCCGACTCAATATTGAAACACACACACACACACAACTTAAAAAAAAATTTTTTTTTTAATGCAAATAAAAAGATTGTCCCTGGGAAGACAGACTGGAGGTGGGATTGGTATGTGAACTTTTTCTTTTTTCCTTTCCTTTCCTTTTCTTTTTTGAGACAGAGTCTTGTTCTGTCACACAGGCTAGAGTGCAGTGGCACAATCTCAGCTCACTGCAACTTCTGCCTCCTGGGTTCAGCCTCAGCCTCAGCCTCCTGAGCAGCTGAGACTACAGGCGCATGCCACCATGTCTGGTTAATTTATTTTTATTTTTATTTTTAGTGTAGACAGGATTTCACCATCTTAGCCAGGCTAGTCTTGAACTTGTGGCCTCAAGTGATCTGCCTGCCTTGGCCTCCCAGAGTGCTAGGATTATAGGCATGAGCCATCTTGCCTGGCTAGAACTGTAACCTTTTCTTGTAAGTCTTCCCAGTGGCTTTTTTGTGTCATTGCTTGCTTTGTTTTGTTCTTGAGATAGAGTCTTACTCTGTTGCCTAGACTGGAGTGAAGCGGCTCCATCTCAGCTCGCTGCAAACCTCTGCCTCCTGGGTTCAGATTCTCCCAACCTTAACCTCCCAAGTAGCTGGGACTACAGGCACATGCCATTATGCCTAGCTACTTTTCACATTTTTTGGCAGAGACAGGGTTTCACCATGTTAGCCAGGCTGATCTGGAACTCCTGACCTCAAGTGATCCACCCACCTTGGCCTCCCAAAGTTCTGGGATTACAGGTGTGAACCACTGCACCTGGCTATTTTTTTCCCCTTTCGTTTTTAGTAGAGACGAGGTCTTGCTATGTTACTAAAGCTGGTCTTAAACTTGTGAGCTGAAGTAATCCTCCTGCCTCTGCCTCCCAAGTGCTGGGATAACAGGCCTGAGCCACTCTGCCCAGCCTCTGCTAGTGTCTTACTTATCCTTTCAGACAAACTGTACATCCCCAGCAAATACATGTATCCACTTTATTATTTATACACAGTGGCATCTGTATCTTGCTTTTTTTCACTTGCTGATATTCTTTAATAGTCTTGGTTTTTGTCTCACTTTTAAAATTTTTTAAATGGGCCTGGTGCAGGTGGCTTACACCTGTAATCCCGGTACTTTGGGAGGCCAAGGCAGGGGGATCACCTGAGGTCAGGAGTTGAGACCAGCCTGGCCAACATGGTGAAACCCCATCTCTACTAAAAATATAAAAATTAGCCAGGCATGGTGGTACACACCTATAATCTCAGCTATCTGGGAGGCTGAGGCAGGAGAATCCCTGGAACCTGGGAGATGTAGGTTGCAGTGAGCTGAGATCGCGCCATTGCACTCCAGCCTGGGCAACAGAGCGAGACTCCATCTGAAAAATAAAAAAATAAGCCTGGTGTGGTGACTCACACCTGTAATCCTAGCACTTTGGGAGGCTGAGGTGGGCAGATCACGAGGTCAGGAGTTCAAGACCAGCCTGACCAACATGGTGAAACCCCTTCTCTACTAAAAATACAAAAATTAGCCGGGCGTGGTGGCACATGTCTGTAATCCCAGATACTCGGGAGGCTGAGGCAGGAGAATTACCTGAAGCGAGGAGGCAGAGGTTGCAGTGAGCCAAGATCACGCCATTGCACTCCAGCTTGGGTGACAGAGCAAGGCTCTGTCTCAAAAAATAAATAAATACATAAATAAATTGTTAAAAACAAAAGCATAATTTATATAAATGTGAGCATATTTTAAACATACAGCTTAATCAAATTTTATGTATTTACGTGTGTACAAACATCACTCAGATCAAAATACAGACACTTCCAATTTCCCAGAATGTTTCTCTGGATCTTTTCAAACGGTTGCTCTCTCATCAAGGCAGCCACTGTCCTGACTCTGTCAGCATGGATTAGCTTTGTCTGCTCTTGAATCTCATATGAATGGAGTCATACAATAAGTACTCTTTTGCGTTTTACTTTTTTGTTGTTGTTTTTTGAGACGGAGTCTCTCTCTGCTGCCCAGGCTGGAGTGCAATGGCGTGATCTCAGCTCACTGCAACCTCTGCCTCCCAGGTTCCAGTGATTCTCCTGCCTGAGCCTCCCAAGTAGCTGGGACTACAGGTGCACGCCACCACGCCCAGCTAATTTTTATATTTTTAGTAGAGACAGGGTTTCACCATGTTGGTCAGGCTGGTCTCCATCTCCTGACCTCAGGTGATCTGCCTGCCTCAGCCTCCCAAAGTGCTAGGATTATGGGCGTGAGCCACCATGCCTGGCCGTGTTTTACTTTTTTTACTCACTATAATGTTTTTGGAATTTATCCATGCTGTTGCATATTTCGGTAGTTTGGGGATTTTGGGGGGTTTTGTTTGTTTGAGACAGGGTCTTACTCTGTCTCCCCGGCTGGAGGGCAGTGGTGTGATCTTGCAGCCTCCACCTTCCTGGCTGAAGCTATCCTCCTTCCTTATCCTCCCCAGTAGCTGGGACCACAGCTGTGAGCCACCAAGCCCAGCTGATTTTTGTATTTTTTTTGCAGAGACAGGGTTTTGCCATGCTGTCCAGGCTGGAGAAGTTTATTCATTGTTATTGATGTGTAGTATTCCATTGTATGAATTTGTCACTATTTCTTCATTTATTCTCCTGTTGGACATTTGGGTTGTTTAGAAAAAAAATCTGAGTCATAAAGTTGTACAAACATTCATATACAAATTTTTTATGGCCTTATACACTCATTTCTCCTTGGTATATACCTAGGAATGGAATTGGTGGATCACAGGAAAGGTGTATATATATATATATATAAAGCTATATATATATAGCTTTACTGGAAATTGCAATCACTTCTGGAATCTTCAAAGAGAAAAAAGAAATTGCCAACAGTTTTCCAAAGTGATTGTACCATTTTATACTTCATTCTCAGCAGCACTTGCTGTCATCAGTATCTTTCCTTTTCATTTCAGCCATTCTTGCTGGGTTGTGTAGTGTCTAATTGGAGTGTTAATTTATATTTCTCTGATGACTAAAATGATCTTGAGCATATTTTCAGAGTCTTCTTGGCCATTTACACTTTTTCTTTTGTGGGAGGTGCCGGTTCAAGTATTTTGGCCTTTTTTTTTTTTTTTTTGAGATGGAGTCTCACTCTGTTGCCCAGGTTGGAGTGCAGTGGCGTGATTTTGGCTCACTGCAACCTCCACCTCCTGAGTTCAAGCTGATTCTTCTGCTTCTGCCTTCTGAGTAGCTAGGATTACAGACTTGTGCCACAACACGTGGCTGATTTTTGTATTTTTGGTAGAGATGGAGTTTCACCCTGTTGGCCATGCTGGTCTCAAACTCCTGATCTCAGATGATCCTGCCCGCCTTGGCCTCCCAAAGTGCTGGGATTACAGGTGTGAGCCACTGTGTCCAGCTGTATTTTGCCCATTTTAAAAATTCATTTGTCTTAATATTGATCTGTAGGAGAGCTTGATCAGTTCTGGATATGAGTCCTTTATCAGGTCTACATTCGTATATGTTGTTTTTATTTTCTTTCATTTTATTTTTTTTGAGATAGGTCTTGCTCTACTGCCCAGGCTAGAGTGTGGTGGCGTGATCACGGCTCCCAGCAGCCTCAAATTCCTGGGCAACAGCCATCCTCCTCCCACCTCAGTCTTCTGAATAGCTGGGACCACAGGCTCACGCCACCACACCCAGCTAATTTTTTTTTTTTTTTTTTTTTTTGAGACAGAGTCTTGCTCTGTTGCCCAGGCTGGAGTGCAGTGGCACGATCTTGGCTCACTGCAAACTCCGCCTCCCAGGTTCAAGCGATTCTCCTGCTTCAGCCTCCCGAGTAGCTGGGACTATAGGCATGCGCCACCATGCCTGGCTAATTTGTATTTTTAGTAGAGAGTGGGTTTCACCATGTTGGCCAGGCTGATCTTGAACTCTTGACCTCAAGTGATTTGCCCATCCTCAGCCTCCCAAAGTGCTGGATTACAGGCATGAGCCACCACACCCAGCCATTTTTGAATTTTTTGGTAGACACAGAGTTTCACCATGTTGCCCAGGCTGGTCTCAAACTCCTGAGCTCCAGCAATTCACCCACCTCAGCCTTTCAAAGTGCTGAGATTACAGGTGTGAGCCACCACACCTGGCTACTCAATTTTTTTTTTTTTTTTTTTTTTGAGACAGAGTCTTGCTCTGTCACCCAGGCTGGAATGCAGTGGTGCAGTCGTGGCTCACTGCAACCTCAGCCTCCCAAGTTCAATCGATTCTCCTGCCTCAGCCTCCCAAGTAGCTGGGACTACAGGTGTCCACCACCATGTCCAGCTAATTTTTTTTTTTTTTTTGAGACTGAGTTTCACTCTTGTTACCCAGGCTGGAGTGCAATGGCGCAATCTCGGCTCACCGCAACCTCCGCCTCCTGGGTTCAGGCAATTCTCCTGCCTCAGCCTCCTGAGTCGCTGGGATCACAGGCACGCGCCACCATGCCCAGCTAATTTTTTTGGATTTTTAGTAGAGACGGGGTTTCACCATGTTGACCAGGATGGTCTCGATCTCTTGACCTCATGATCCACCCGCCTTGGCCTCCCACAGTGCTGGGATTACAGGCTTGAGCCACCGCGCCCGGCCCCTAATTTTTTTTTTATTTTTAGTAGAGACGGGGTTTCACTATAATAGCCAGGATGGTCTCAATCTCCTGACCTCGTGATCCGCCTGTCTCGGTCTCCCAAAGTGCCGGGATTACAGGCGTGAGCCACCTCGCCCAGCACTCAATGATTTTTAAGTAGTTTCTTTTACCAGAATGTTTTAGGCAGTTCTCTGTTGTCATAAGCCAAGGCCAGGTTTTGAGTCCCAGCCGTCCTTCTTACTTGGTGTGTGACCTTTTATGGCCACGCCTCTCAGAGCCTCCATTTCCTCATCTTTTAAGTGGGCATGTTAATTATGTCTGCCTCAGTGGGGTCTAGGATAAGGAATAGGAGATGTTTTTATTTATTCAGTGTGTGAAAGACGGTCTCACTCTCTCCAGGCTGGAGTGTGGTGGCGTGGTCTCAGCTCACTGCAACCTCTGCCTCCCACCTCAGCCTTCCAAGTAGCTGGGACTACAGGTGTGCCACGCCACCACACCCAGCTAACTTTTTGTATTTTTTGCAGAGACTGGGTGTCACTATGTTGCCCAGGCTGGTCTCAAACTCTTGGACTCAAGTGATCTGCCCAGCTGGGCCCCCTAAAGTGTTGGTATTACAGGCATGAACCACTGTGCCCAGCATAGAAGATGTTATTAAACCATCAAATACCCTAAACCATAGGACATTATTTTAAAATTATTATGAATATAACATGATGAAAACTGAATCCTGTTTTCACCTCAAACCCAAGTCTGCCCTTCCAGGGGACTTTAGCTCCAGCGATGGTTCCTTCTGTGTCCAGGGTGCTGAAGCACAGGACTTTCTCTCCTTAAGGAAGGGTGTTCCTGAGGCAGAACCTCCCTTCTTTGGAGATTTGGGGTTATTTGGTTTCAGAAGGAGATGCAGGGACTTGGCCTGTTCAAGGAACTGGGGTAAAAATTGGGCTGATGGCCATGCGCAGTGGCTCACGCCCGTAATCCCAGCACTTTCGGAGGCCAAGGTAGGTAGATCACTTGAGGTCAGGAGTTCGAGACCAGTCTGGCCAACAAGGTGAAACCCTGTCTCTACTAAAGATACAAAAAATTAGCCAGGTTTTATAGTGCGTGCCTATAATCCCAGCTACTCGGGAGGCTGAGGCAGGAAAATGGCTTGAACTGGGGAGGTGGAGGTTTCAGTGAGCCAATATCACGCTGTTGCACTCCAGCCTACAGGGCAAGTCTCTGTCTCAGAAATAAAATGGTTGGGCTGAGGTTGGAGTAGTCCAAATGGGCCTTTAGGGGTCCTCCTGTTTGACAGATGGAGAAACTGAGGTGCATAGTGGAAAAATTGCTGACGTTACACTCAAAGGCTTAAAGCCAGGGTGCCTTGATGCCAGATCCCAGTGGCCAAAGGACACTGCCCCTTGCGGGGGACTAGGAGGCACCTGGGCATGACAGGGTGAGAAGGTATCAGTTGGCGGTCTCTGGTCTCAACTGGCTCTTGCCTTTCTTTCTCAGTTCATCTCAAAGAAGGACCCAGAGGATGTCAAAGAGGTGAGGCTCCTGGGAGGAAGAGGGAAGTTCCAGATCTGGAAACTGACAAGGGGCAGTTGGTAACTCTGTTTGAACACCAGCCCTCCTTCCTCCCCAGCCCTGGGCATGGCAGTGTTGCATCCTGATCCTCACACCCCCTGGGGGCAGACTGGGCATGGAGGTGGCTGCCTCCCACCATTGCCAGTCCCAGGCAAGTCTCGTGTCCCTCGTAGGTGGTGGTCTGGAAGCGGTACAGCGACTTCCGCAAGCTGCATGGAGACCTGGCCTACACCCACCGCAACCTCTTCCGCCGCCTGGAGGAGTTCCCTGCTTTCCCCCGGGCCCAGGTGTTTGGTGAGTGTTAGACCCGGGCACTCAGGCCGAAGATAGAGGGAGCGCTGGGCAAAGGGGACATCTGCCAGTGGGGGCTGGATAAAGAGGGACTGAATCTCTGGGCAGATACACATTTGGAAGGGCCTTTAGGGATGACCTTATTTGACAGATGAGGAAACTGAGGCTCAGAGCAGCCTAACCCTGTACATTGCACTTTTTTTTTCTTTTTTGAGACGGAATCTCACTGTATCATCCAGGCTAGAGTGCAATGGCATGATCTCGGCTCCCTGCAACCGCCGCCTCCCGGGTTCAAGCAATTCTCCTGCCTCAGCCTCCCAAGTAGCTGGGACTACAGGTGCACGCCACCATGCCAGCTAATTTTTTAAGTAGAGACGAGGTTTCACCATGTTGGTCAGGCTGATCTCGAACCCCTGACCTCGTGATCCGCCCGCCTCAGCCTCTCAAAGTGCTGGGATATTGTGCCTTTTAACATTCCTGGCAGGCCAGGTGCAGTGGCTCACGCCTGTAATCCCAGGGCTTTGGGAGGCCAAGGTGGGTGGATCACCTGAGGTCAGTAGTTCGAGACCAGCCTGACCAACATGGTAAAACCCTATTTCTACCAAAAGTACAAAAAATTAGCCAGGCGTGGTGGCACATGCCTGTAATCCCAGCTACTCGGGAGCCTGAGGGAGGAGACTCACTTGAACCCGGGAGGCGGAGGTTGCAGTGAGCCAAGATCACACCACTGCACTCCAGCCTGAGCAACAAAAGCGAAACTTCGTCTCAAAAAAAAAAAAAAAATTCCTGTCTTTATTAGCTCCATTTTCTTTTTCTTTTTTGTTATTGTTGATAGCCTCACTTTGTTGCCCAGGCTGGAGTACAGTGGCGCTATCTTGGCTCACTGCAATTTCCACCTTCCAGGTTCAAGCGATTCCCCTGCCTCAGCCTCCCGAGTAGCTGGGATTACAGGCATGTACCACCCCACCTGGCTAATTTTTGTATTTTTAGTAGAGACAGTGTTTCACCATGTTGGCAGGCTGGTCTCGAATGCCTGACCTCAAGTGATCTGCCTCGGCCTCCCAAAGTTCTAGGATTACAGGTGTGAGCCACTGCACCCAGCCTATTAGCTCCATTTTCAAGGAAAGGGAGCTGAGGCTCAGTGAGGTGAAGGGTCTTGGCCTGTAGGCGGCAGAACCAGGATTCCTTGCCACAGCTGCACAGCTGGGATTTCCTGTAGACCTGTGTCTTCCAAAACGGTAGCCATGAGCCCTGTGTGGCTGAGGAGCACTTGGGATGAGAGTAGCTGGGACTGTAGAGCACGCCACTGTGCCTAGCTAATTTTTATATTTTTAGTAGAGACAGGGTTTCACCATGTTGGCCATGCTGGTCTTGAACTCCTGACCTCAAGTGATCCGTCTGCCATGCTGGTCTTGAACTCCTGACCTCAAGTGATCCATCTGCCTCGGCCTCCCAAAGTGCTGGGATTACAGGCATGAGCCACTGTGCCTGGCCGAGATGTTCTTTTGAAGCAAGGTGAAGGATCGCTGCTGTCAGGCCAGTGGGAGTGCTGCAGACTGGCCACACAGTGACTGGACCAGAGTTAGCCTGCTCTGCTTAATACCTAGGACAGAACAAGGAAACTGTGGCTCAAACCTGTAATCTCAGCACTTTGGGAGGCCAAGGCAGGTGAATCAGTTGAGCTCAGAAGTTCAAGACCAGCCTGGGAAACATGGCAAAACCCCATCTCTACAAAAAATACAAAAGTTAGCCAGGCATGGAGGTGTGCGCCTATAGTCCCAGCTATTTGGGAGGCTGAGGTGGGAAAGACAGGTTGATCCCAGGAGGTAGAGGTTTCAGTGAGCTGAGATTGTGCCACCGTACACCCACCGGCCTGGGTAACAGAGCCAGGCCCTCTCTCAAAAAATAAACAGGGAGGCTACTTGCTGTGTGACCTTGGGCAAGTCACTTTACCTCTCTGAGCCTTACTTTTCTCCTCATTAGATCAAAGCCATCAGAAATGCTTTTGTTTCTTGTTAACTACCTAGCTCTCCCTGTGTAGAATATGATATTCACAAGGGCAGAGACTTGTGTCTCACCTGTACACCTTCTGAGCCTAGCATATAGTAGGTGCTCAGTAAACATCTTGCGAATGAATGAATAGGGAGACTGATCCCTCCTGGAAGCCCCTACCTCACCCCAGGAGGAGCCGGGGAAGACTGCTGGGAAGATGGGTAGGAGGGCAGTGAGTTGCTCAGAGCATCTCTGGCAAGACCGGGAAAAGTGGCTTTGGGGCAGAAGTCTCCGTGGGTCACCACCACTCTCCCCTCTTCCTTGTCGTGGGGGCTGTAGGCCGGTTTGAAGCCTCAGTGATCGAGGAGCGGCGAAAGGGGGCAGAGGACCTGCTTCGCTTCACAGTGCACATACCTGCGCTCAACAACAGCCCCCAGCTCAAGGAGTTTTTCCGGGTATGTGTGCCTGGTCCTTCCCCCTTCCCAGAACCTGGGCCACGTACCTGCCACCAGATTGTACCCCATGACTCCCCAAGGCTGGTCTTTCTGTCCTGCAGGGTGGGGAGGTGACCCGACCCTCAGAAGCGTCCAGGGACCTGCATATCCTGCCACCCCCTTTGATCCCCACCCCGCCCCCTGATGACCCCCGGCTACCCCAGCCGCTCCCTGCAGAAAGGAGGGGCTTTGAGGAATTGGAGGTGCCAGGTACGTCGGGGTGGGAGGAGGGAACCAGGGCGGGAGGGTGCAGCGTGGGGAGGGAGCCCACGCTCCCTCCTCAGCGATCTTAGTGAGATATGTGTGTGTGTCCTGGGTCTGTCACTGGCTGAGGAACTTTGGGCAGGTCCTTTTCCTTCTCTGCACTACAGTTTCTTAATCTATAAAATGGGCACAAACCCTAATAATAGGCTTGTCTATGCCCGTGGTTGCTGCAAGGGTTTAGGGAGAGAGTAATTCCATTTTGAAAGCTGAGAAATAAATGCAGGTATTCATGTCCCCAATTATCTCTTCCTCAGCGGACCCCCCACCATCCAGCCCTGCCCAGGAGGCCCTGGATCTCCTCTTTAACTGTGGGAGCACCGAGGAGGCGTCCGGTTCCCCTGCCCGAGGCCCCCTCACCGAGGCTGAGCTTGCGCTCTTTGACCCCTTCTCCAAGGAAGGTAATGAGCTGGGACAGCCAGGAAGGAGCCAGGGCAGGATATCCTTGGGACAGGGAGGAAGGCAGAGCCTCGGCCTGCTCAGTGCCTGCGCAGATCTGAGAAAGATGCCCCCTCCGCAATGCTGCCCTTCGGGCCAATAGCAGCATCATTGAGAATTAGAAGCCCTGTGCCAGGGCTCGTGCGTGGTATGCTGGATGCCCCTGTGCAGCGAGTAGCCACGAGGAAGGAAAAGGTGCACTTCCCACGTTGGGGCCATCTCACTGAGAAGGCTTTAGAAAGATCCAGGTCACACTGCCCTGGGACATTTTAGTTCCTTCCCTGAAAGCTCATGGTGGGATTTCAGGGTCTGGCTACAGATCTTGAAGGCAAGAGGCCTGCTGGTCAATGGGGGTGAGGTCTGAGCTCAAAGAGAAGCCAAAAAGGGAAACGCCTCTGGGGGCCTGGAGCCACTGGCATTTGGGGACGCCAGAGATAGAAGGGCCCCCCCGATGGAGGTCAGGGTCCTGGGCACCTTCTTGCTCTGAGATCCTGGGACTTGACAGTCCCAAGTTCTGAGACACGAGTTTTTCATTCTAAGATTTGGCAAGGCCTGGCACAGTGACTTACACCTGTAATCTCAACACTTTGGGAGGCTGAGGCAGGAAGATCGCTTAAGCCCAGGAATTCAAGATCAGCCTGGGCAATACAATGAGACCTCATGTCTGTTATTCTTTTTTTTGAGATGGAATCTCACCCTGTCACCCAGTCTGGAGCTCAGTGACGCAATCTCTGCTCACTGCAACCTCTTGGGTTCAAGCCATTCTTCTGCCTCAGCCTCCCGAGTAGCTGGGACTACAGGCGCACGCCACAGTGCCTGACTAATTTTTGTATTTTTAGTAGAGAAGAGGTTTCACCATGTGGTGAGGCTGGTCTTGAACTCCTGACCTCAAGTGGTCTGCCCGGCTCAGCCTCCTAAAGCGCTGGAATGATGGGCATGAGCCACGGCACCCAGTCTGTTATTCTCAGAATTAAAAACTTATATAAGGCCAGGCATGGTGGCTCACACCTGTAACTCCAGCACTTTGGGAAGCCAAGGCAGGCAGATCATGAGGTCAAGACATTGAGACCATCCTGGCCAACATGGTGAAACCTGTCTCTACTAAAAATACAAAAATTACGTGGACGTGCTGGCACGCGCCTGTAATCCCAGCTACTTGGGAGGCTGAGGCAGGAGAATCGCTTGAATCTGGGAGGTGGAGGTTGCAGTGAGCCGAGATTGTGCCACTGTACTCCAGCCTGGTGACAGAGCAAGACTCTGTCTCAGAAAGATAAATAAATACAAAAATTAAAATTAAAAACTTACATAAGGCCAGGCATGGTGGCGCATGCCTGTAGTCCAGCTACAAGGGAGGCTGAGACAGGAGAATCACTTGAACTGGGGAGGTGGGGCTGTTGCAGTGAGCCGACATAATGCCATTGCACTCCAGCCTGGGCAGCAGAGCAAGACTCCATCTCAAAAAGAAACCAACAAAGCAAAACCATTTTAAAAATATAAGGAAAAGAAAAAAATTGCCAAGTTTATGACGTCACTGCTGGCATGGTGTGGAGTGGCTGATCTCACTCCGGGATAATCATGGGAGAATTTCCATTTTGATTCCTTAGCGGTTTTAAACCTGTTTTGTTGGTGTCCCTTCTTCACCCTTTGGTGACCTCCTGGGCAGACAGACCCGTGGCTTTCTGGTCAGTTTAAGGCAAGTGAGCTCTCTCCCTCAGGCAAGAAAAAGTCTAGTCCTGGCGGGGCGCAGTGGTTCATGCCTGTAATCCCAGCACCTAGGGAGTCCGAGTTGGGTGGATCACAAGGTCAAGAGTGAAACCCCATCACTACTAAAAATACAAAAAATTAGTCGGACGTAGTGGCGCATGCCTGTAGTCCCAGCTACTCGGGAGGCTGAGACAGGAAAATCATTTGAACCCAGGAGGCGCAGGTTGCAGTGAGCCGAGATCGCACCACAGCACTCCAACCTGGGCGACAGAGTGAGATTCCGTCTCAGAAAAATAAAAAAAAAGTCTAGTCCTGTCTGAATTAGGACCGCAGTCTCCCGGTCTCAGCCTCCCCACTCCACCCGGCTCAAGCCTGACCAGTGACCTGTGGCACTGAGGAATCTCCTTTCACTTTTTTTTTTTTGAAACAGAGTTTTGTTCTTGTTGCCCAGGCTGGCATTCAATGGCAGGATCACTCACAGCAACCTCCGCCTCCTTGGTTCAAGCGATTCTGCTGCCTCAGCCTCCTAAGTAGCTGGGATTACAGGCATGCGCCACCACGCCCAGCTAATTTTGCAGTTTTAGTAGAGACGAGGTTTCTCCTTGTTGGTTAGGCTGGTCTCCAACTCCCAACCTCAGGTGATCCACCCGCCTCGGCCACCCAGGGTGTTGGGATTACAGGTGTGAGCCACTGTGCCTAGCTTTTTTTTTTTTTTTTTTTTTTTGAGATCGAGTCTTGCTTTGGATTGCCCAGGCTGGAGTGCAGTGGCACGATGTCACCTCACTCCAACCTCCGCCTGCTGAATTCAAGCAATTCTCCTGCCTCAGCCTCCTGAGTAGCTGGAACTATAGACGTGTGCCACCTGGCTGATTTTTGTATTTTTAGTAGAGATAGGGTCTTCCCATGTTGGTCAGGCTGGTCTTGAACTCCTGCCCTCAAGTGATCCACCTGCCTCAGCCTCCCAGAGTGCTGAGATTACAGGTGTGAGCCATGGCGCCTGGCTCTTTACTTTTCCTGTTCTACTTCCTCCCTTCCCTGCTCCTGCCTCTCCAGTATTGGGGAGTGGGACAAAGAAATGGGAGGGAAAGACAGCATTGGTGTCCCGGGGCTGTTGTGCCTGGCCTCTGGGTGGCAGGCATCCAGGTGCCCTGCCCTTCTGCCAGCTGAGGCCCTGCTGGGCAGGAGCTTTACTATTTTCTCTTTTTTTTTTTTTTTTTTTTGAGACAGGGTCTTGCTCTGTCACCAGGCTGGAGAGCAGTGGTGCAATCACAGGTCATTGCAGTCTCTACCTCCGAGGCTCAAGTGATCCTCCCACCTCAGCCTCCTGAATAGCTAGGACAGAGCCACAGGCATTCACCATCATGCCCAGCTAAGTTTTTTAATTTTTGTAGAGACGAGAGCTCACTGTGTTGCCCAGGCTGGTCTCAAACTCCTGGGTTCAAGTAGTCCTCCCACCTCAGTCTCCCAAAGTGCTGGATTATAGGCATGAGCCACTGTGTCCAGCCAGGATCTTTTCAAGGCCCTTCACAGACAGCTCCTGTAAGACATTCACTCAGCATATGGGAGGTTGCGGTGAGCCGAGATCAGGCCATTGCATTCCAGCCTGGGCAACAAGAATGAAACTCTGTCTCAAAAAAAAAAAAAAAAAAAAAAAGGAAGGTAAGGCTATTTTCACAAAAGCACATGAACCCTATCAATCAAATAGATCATGGCTAGTTTTTGATCCACAGGCGATGTCTGGATTGCTCTGGCATTGGTCCCCTCCACTGGGGACAAGCTGATACCCTGATGGACAAGAGAGGTCTGGGAGTTGGGCAGAGGGCCTTGGGAAAGGAAGGGCTTGTCTGGTCTGAGTCCTCTCTGATTGCAGAAGGTGCAACCCCCAGCCCCACCCACGTGGCTGAGCTGGCAACGATGGAGGTGGAGTCGGGAAGGCTGGACCAGGAACCCTGGGAACCAGGAGGGCAGGAGGAGGAAGAGGACGGGGAAGGAGGGCCCACCCCTGCCTATCTAAGCCAGGCCACAGAGCTCATCACCCAGGCCCTCCGTGATGAGAAGGCAGGCGCCTACGCTTCCGCGCTCCAGGGCTACCGAGACGGTGTGCACGTCTTACTCCAGGGAGTGCCCAGTGAGTAGGGACTGAGGGTGGAAGGTCAGACCTGGGTCCCAGATGGGGCAGTGAGGAAGGGAGCAAAAAACAAGCACTTCAAGAATCAGGAGCTCTTGCTCCTCACTGACCAGCTGTGGAACCTTAGGCAGAGTTTTATTTCTGTTTCTTCTTTTAACCTCTTGTGCCCTTAGGTTTCTTATTTGTGGAATGGGGAGAATGGATGCTGGGCCCCTGGCAGGTGGGAAGAGCACATGGTGATGCTCTGTGAATTGTAAAGGACCAGACTAGGGGTTCCGACTAGACCAGTGGTGCCCAGGTGCCTCAGCTGAGCAGTCTCTCCACAGGTGACCCATCGCCTGCCCGCCAGGAAGGTGTGAAGAGGAAGGCAGCCGAGTACCTGAAGCGGGCAGAGGAGATTCTGCACCTGCACCTGCCCCAGCTCCCACCCTGATGGGGAGTGGGTCCTTCTCTGGGACTCTCGCTCCAGCACTGCCAGCCCCTTGTCCTCTCCCCAGGGCCTGGCCCTACCTCCTGGTCTTATAACCCCAGGGGCCATTTCTGAAGATAACTGGACCAAGAATGAGAAAAATAATGAATCTCAGCTCTAACTACACCTACCACCTTGGAATCAAGGACTCACACTTCTGACCCTGTCTCTTTTTTTTTTTGAGATGGAGTCTCACTCTGTCACCCAGGCTGGAGTGCAGTGATGTGATCACAGCTTACTGCAACCTTTGCCTCCCAGGTTTAAGCGATTCTCCTGTCTCAGCCTCCCCAGTAGCTGGGATTGTAGGCACTCGCCACCACGCCCAGCTAATATTTTGTATTTTTAGTAGAGACGGGATTTCACCATGTGGCCAGGCTGCTCTGGAACTCCTAACCTCAAATGATCCGCCTGCCTCGGCCTCCCAAAGTCCTGAGGTTACAGGCATGAGTCACCGTGCCTGGCCCCTGCCTGTCTGTCTTGATGTGTGAGCAGCAGCTATGGTCATTAAACCATTAGCTTACCCTTCTAGAACGGGTCTGCAAACTCCCACCTGCAGACAGATCCGGCCCACCTCCTTTTTAATGTAAGGCCTGTAAACTACAGTGGTTTTTACATTTTTTTTTTAATTAAAAAAATCTAATACTCTGTGACAGGTGAAAATTATATGACATTTAAGAGTCTATTAATAAAACTTGTTGGAACACAAACAGGCTGATTCATTTAGTATTGTGATGGCTGCGTTCGCGCTACACTGGCAACTGAACAGTTGCAGAGTTGTCTTTGCCGCCTGCAAATCCCAAAACGCGGCCCTTTGTAGAATACATTTGCTGATCCCTGAGCTAGAAAATAGGGAGCATAGTCTCCAGGGAAACAGAAAATGACAATGGATGGAGCCGTTTTATAGGGTGGAAGGGATGGAGGAGAGGAACCCAAAGCGGGGGTACCTGTCTCAGAGGCCCCCAAAGCCAAACACCGATTGCTCAGCCGGCTGGAGCCCGGCAGGACTGGGGGGCGTGGCCTCGGTTCCGCCCCGCCCCCGCCTCGCCTCACCACAAAGCGATTGGTTGCGGCAGGGATTACACCGGTGTATCATGGGAGCGGCCCGAACTACACTCTTAAAAAATCCAAGGGGAGCGCGCAAAGCTGAGCTTGGCGCTTGATGGGGACTTTTTGCCGCGCAGGAACCACAGGGGCGTTGCAGGACTACAGCGCAGTGCATCTGGGGAGGCCGATTCGACGGGACCGGGTGAGAGGACGGAGGTGGGCAGGGGCGGACGGCGATGGCCCGACGGGCGACCAGGAGGCCGGAGATCATGGCGGGCAGGCGGGCCCAGCCAGGTTCAGCCCCAATGCGTTGCTCCCCATAGCCAGCCGGCCTCTCGTGCCCTTCCGCGGCACCGCTGTCCCCGAGATGCTGAGCCCCCACCGTCTCCTCGCAGCCTCCTCATGCCCGGCTGTGAGCTGCCCGTGGGCACCTGCCCGGACATGTGTCCGGCAGCCGAGCGCGCCCAGCGCGAAAGGGAGCGCCGCCTGCACCGATTGGAGGTGGCGCCGGGGTGTCGCCAGGACCCGCCGCGCGCCGACCCGCAGCGCGCGGTGAAGGAGTACAGCCGACCAGCCGCCGGCAAGCCCCGGCCCCCGCCCAGCCAGTTGCGTCCGCCCTCTGTGCTGCTGGCCACCGTGCGCTACCTGGCCGGTGAGGTGGCGGAGAGCGCAGACGCCGCCCGCGCAGAGGTGGCCAGCTTCGTGGTGGACCGCTTGCGAGCCGTGCGCCTGGACCTGGCCCTGCAGGACGCGGGCGACGCCGAGGCAGCAGTGGTGCTCGAGGCGGCGCTGGCCACGCTGCTGGCCGTGGTGGCGCGGCTCGGACCCGACGCGGCGCGGGGACCCGCGGACCCGGTGCTGCTGCAGGCCCAGGTGCAGGAGGGTTTTGGCTCGCTGCGGCGCTGCTACGCTCGGGGCGCCGGACCGCACCCCCGCCAGCCCGCCTTCCAGGGCCTCTTTCTGCTCTATAACCTGGGTGAGTCGGGGTCCCAGCAGCTGGGCAGAGCGTGGGGACAGGAGCCCTCCATGACAGTGGGGGTAGGGAAAGGAAGGATTAGCTTTAACATCTCACCATTAGCTCCCCCCCAGGACAGCACAAGATCCACCCAGCCCCGACGTAGGACCTCGGGCCCGTCTCTGAGTCTTAGTTGCCTCAGGAATAAAAGTGGAGGGGGCGAGGATGGAATGGGAGGGTTGGCCTAAATCGTGATCGTGATTTTTAACTTTTTTTTTTTTTTTTTAGACAAATTGTTGCTCTGTCATACAGGCTGGAGTACAGTGGCATGATCTTGGCTCACTGCAACCTCCGCCTCTTGGGTTCAGGCGACTCTCCTGCCTCAGCCTCCCGAGGAGCTGCGACTACAGGTGCACGCCACCGTGCCAGACTAATTTTTGTATTTTTAGTAGAGATAGGGTTTCACCATGTTGGCCAGGCTGGTCTCAAACTCCTGACCTCAAATGATCCACTCACCTCTGCCTCCCAAAATTCTGGGATTATAAGCATGAGCCACCACACCCAGCCTGTTGGTGTTTTTTGAGAAAGGGTCTCACTTTGTTGCCCAGGCTGGCTTGATCATAGCTTACTGCAGCCTCAACCTTCTGGGCTTAAAGGATCCTCCTCCCTCATCGCCTTCTGAGCAGCTGGCACCACAGATGTGCACAACCTGGCTAACTTAAAAAAAATTTTTTGTAGAGATGGGGTCTCGCTTGTTGCCACTCGAGTTCCTGGGCTCAAGTGATTCTCCAGCCCCACCTTCCCAAGTATCTGGGTGCCTGCCATTATGCCCAGTTAATGGTTTATCTTTGTTCACACTGTGAAAAAGACATAGTAATTATCCCTGGTCTAGTGGGGGAAGAAACCGAAGCCCAGGGTGGTGACTTGCCTCTTGACACAGCACTGGTTAACAGTAGCAGAGGTAGGACCATGATTTTCTTTTAATTTTTTTTTTGTTGTCTGCTTTTTTTTTGAGACGGAGTTTTGCTCTTGTTACCCAGGCTGGAGTGCAATGGCGCCATCTCGGCTCACCGCAACCTCCGCCTCCTGGGTTCAGGCAATTCTCCTACCTCAGCCTCCTGAGTAGCTGGGATTACAGGCACGCACCACCATGCCCAGCTAATTTTTTGTATTTTTAGTAGAGACGGGGTTTCACCATGTTGACCAGGATGGTCTCGATCTCTTGACCTCGTGATCCACCCGCCTCGGCCTCCCAAAGTGCAGGGATTACAGGCTTGAGCCACCGCGCCCGGCCTCTCTTTTAATTTTTTAAAATTTATTTTTATATAGAGATTGGAGTCTTGCCATGTTAACTAGGATGATCTTAAACTCCTGGGCTAAACTGATCCTACCACCTTGGTCCCCCAGAGTGCTAGGATTACAGGCATGAGCCACTGTGCCCAGCTCTCTAATAAGCTCTGTTCTGGCCGGGCCCTCTCTACTAAAAATGCAGAAATTATTTGGGCATGTGGCACATGAACCTGGGAGGTGGTGGAGGTTGCAGTGACCCACTATACTTCAGCCCAGGTGACAGAGCAAGTGGTCTCAAAAAAAAAAAAAGACTATTCTATACAGTTGTAACAAAATGCTGTTGATTTCACAACCTACTAATTATTCAGAAGCCCCAGTTAACTGGCCCAAAGTTCCAGTGCCTGAAACTCTTCTGGAAGGGAAGTAGGAGCATAGTTTCCTGAAGAAGTGGCCTTCCCAGGTGGTCAGGGGAAGGTGAGGCAGAATTGGCTTCCAAAACTGTGGGCGCAGGAAAGCCAGGGTAGTGGGAAATCCAAGTCAGAAAACCTGGATTGGGGTCACCACTCTCAGACGAGTCATTAAATTATCTGGGCCAGCTTCCCAAAGCCGTATACCCTGGCTACTTCAGTGTTGTAAGTAAGGATCCGGACTGCAGGAGGTCCAGAGCCTGAGGCAACTCGTTCAAATATGGGTCAGGGAAGGAGCCAATGGCTGGACCTTAGAGGGAAGAGGGAAGGTGGGCTAGGCCTTGAGAAGAGGCGTGGTTGAGGAGGTAGGTGGGAGGGAGGTCCAGAGCTGAGCTTGGGCCAGAGGAGGTGGGCGTGGCAAGGAAGAATGAGCATTTGGGAGGGAGATGGTCCTGATCCTGTAAGGACCTGGCATCCTGATTCTGGCTTCCCACCCTCACAGGCTCGGTGGAGGCCCTGCGCGAGGTTCTACAGCTACCTGCTGCTCTGCGTACCTGCCCGCCCCTCCGCAGGGCCTTGGCAGTAGATGCTGCCTTCCGAGAGGGCAATGCTGCCCGCCTGTTCCGCCTACTCCAGACCCTGCCCTACCTGCCAAGTTGTGCTGTGCAGTGCCATGTGAGCCATGCACGCCGGGAAGCCCTGGCCCGCCTCGCTCGTGCCTTTAGCACCCCCAAGGGCCAGACCTTGCCTCTGGGCTTTATGGTTAACCTGCTGGCCCTGGATGGACTCAAGGAAGCACAGGACCTGTGCCAGGCCCACGGGCTGCCCTTGGACGGAGAGGAGAGAGTTGTGTTCCTGAGGGGTCGCTACTTGGAGGAAGGGCTACCACCTGCCGGTACATGCAAGATGTTAGTGGAGAGCAAACTTCGAGGACGCACCCTGGAGGAGGTGGTCATGGCAGAGGAAGAAGATGAGGACATGGACAGACCTGGATCCCTACCTGAGCAGGGAACATGAATCTCCCAGAGCCCCGGACTGGGTCAGAGCACTTAGGTTTCTTTTTCCGTGGTTCCCAGCTAATAAAAGGAACTTGTTTTGTTGGTACCAATCACTAGACTTGATTTATTTGGGGAGCTGTTGTAGGGAGTTAGGACACCCAGCATGCAGGGAGAGAAACACAGACTAGGCAAGGCCCAAGGAACCCCGTGCCTCAGTTTCTCCACTGGTCGTTGGCCTTGGTGATCTGAGTTGGCGTGCATCCCATCTTCACCCACCCTCCAGCAAGAGCAGTTGGTGGTTTTGCCATTCCCACCATCCCTGTCCCCTCTGCCACCTGTGCCAGGGTGAGGGTGAGTTGCATCAGGGCTTGCCACTCCCCTCAGGGACCCCAAGCTGTTGCCTGAGAAGCTTGAGAGGGTCCTGTGGTTGTACCCTCCCCGGGCACCAAGGAAGACAAGGATCCAGGAAAGCAGGCAGGAAAGGGTGGGGGTAAAGGGAGGGCTGGGGTCAGAGGTCAGCCACAGGCCTCAGGGTGGCTGCTGCACCCTCTAGGGCCATCACCACAATGCTTATCTGTCTCTGCACCTCAGCCCAAGCTTCAGATCCAGGGGCTGTGTCCCTGGCCCTGGAGCAGGCATTGGATAGGCCCGGGAATGTGGCTACAGAGCCTGTGCGAGGCGCCCAGAGCACATGGCTGGCGGGAGAAATGAGACAGGATCAGGGTCAGGAAAGAGCAGCCTGGGTCTGGAACTGGCTCAGCTCCTGTACGCAGCTAGGCAGAAAAGCATCTCCCTCCATTTGTCTCTGAAAGCCAGGCGGCTCTTACAGCAGTGGCAGTGGAGAAGGAAATGTGGGTTCTAGTCCCAGCTCCCAGAGGGACCCTCAAGCAACTTTCCTCCCCTCCCTGAGCCTCACATTCCCAACGTCAGGGGCTGGGTTGTGCTGTAAAGGGCAGAGAAACTACCCACCTCCTCTCTCAGGTCGGGGGCCTTGCCCGGCCCCACCTGGAGGCACCTCCCAGGACTTTGGGACAGACTCACCTGTAGTAGCGTTCCTCTGGGAAGGCTCGAGGGTTCAGGAAGGTCCGTTCCAAGAGCATCAGCTGGTCATTGAGCATCCGGACCTGCAGGGGGCTGGTGGAGGCAGGACCTGCCGGTCACCCTGGAGCCAGCAGCCCAGCTACCAGCCTGGTATCCTTCCCTGGACACTGCCCTCCCAGACCCTGCCTGCTGCCCTTGCTCACTCAGGGCTGCCCTTCTGCAGTGTTGATATGTGTTCGCCCAAGGCTGCAGCTTCTGCATCAAACTTCTCCACTGCAGTCACCAGAGGCCCTGTGAGGAACGAGCAGTGGCTTAGTCCTGGGGGTGCAGGGCTCCCCATGCCTCAGCGTCAGGGGCTGTGCATACCCAGGCTGATGCTGTGCTGCTCCAGCAGGGCCTCGAGTTCTTGCTGGGCTGCCTGCAGGAAGCTGCGGAGTGTCTCACTGTAGTCACTGACGTTGAGGGGCAGGAAGAAGCTGTCACTGAGCCGGAGAATCACACTCCCTGCTGTCTGGGCCACAGCCTGATGGCTGCTGAAGCCTGCAGCAAGGGTCACAAGTCCAGGGCTCAGTCTTCAGCCTCTCTTGTCCCGGTCTCAGGATGCCCATAGACCCCTCCTCACCTGGGTCCAAAAACTTGTCCACATAGTCAAAGGTGTCAAAGGCTGTGTGATAGGTGGGGTAGATCCTGGCTGAAGTCTTGCTCTGGGGGAACAAGGCCCAGAGGTGAGAGGCTTGGGATAAGAAGTGGGAGAAGGTATACCTCCAGGGAGCTGCAAAATGTGGGCATTATCTCCACTGGATCCTGGTCATCCAAGGTGGGTTCTAGGTGAGGTGGGTTCTAGAATTTCCACAGAAAAGGAAACTGAAGCTCAGAGAGGTTAACCTGCCTGACATCACACAGCTAATCAGTGGCAGAGGTGGGTCTGGTGCCAGCTTTGTTTCACAGGAAGAAGAACCTGGGGCTTTGGAGTCAGATAAAGAGATTGAAATCCCATCTCTACTACTGAGAATCGCTGTGGCTGTGAAGTGCAGAATGCACTTTTTGGAGCATGAAATGGAGATTCCAGCTGGTCACTCTGCACCTCTTGTCTTGTTTTGCCTTTACCCCAACGCTCACACCAATGGTATGGGTCATCCCTGCTTCATACTCTGAGTTAATTAATGCTGAAATTAACTTTTTCCCCTTACATTTTAAGATCTCTAGAACAGGTTACTTCTTACAGGCAATGTCATCCTACAACTCGTTGGAAGTGGTGTTTTTTTCCCCTGAATATTGCATAGCATAATGGCACATCTTATAATCAGTAGTATCTTACATTTGATAAAATAACATAGATGAGCATAAAGAGATGCTTGAAAAGGTTACAAAACTTGGCAGAGGCCGGGAGTTGAGTCTCATGCCTGTAATCCCAGCACTTCGGGAGGCTGAGGTGGGAGGATGGCTTGAGCCCAGGAGTTCAAAACCAGCCTGGCAACAAAGCAAGACTCCATCTACATATAATATGTGCGTGCGTGTGCGCGTGTGTGCGTGTGTGTGTGTGTAGTTAAGAAACTTGGCAGAAGTAGCAACGAGTAAAGGAGAAGGGTTCAGTCTATACCAGAACAGCCCCAGGAAGAGGAGGTGTGGTGCGTGCAGCAAGGTACCGGGGCAGAGGCAGAGGGGTTCCTGCTCACCCGGTCATAGGTGTAGGCGAGGTCCATGGAGGAGATGCCCAGGAAGTGAATGAAAGGTGCATAGTCGCTGCCAGCACCCAGTGAACCCAGGCTGCGGGAAGGAACGGGGCCGGGATAAAGAGCACTGGGCTGGACCGCCGAGCCCCGGGACCTCTTCCGAACCTGGGCTTACCTGGGGACCAGGCCGTACACCGGGCTGCTGCGGTTGAAGTACCGGATCCAATTGTCGTAGATGCTCAGGTCGCCAGGGCCTGGTGAGCGGATCTGGCAGAAGGGAGAATTTAGTCTCAGTGCAGGGCCCACCCTAGCCCCAACAACAAGGGGTGTCCTCCGCCGGTCTCCAGCCCACCCACGGTCCAGTCCTTACGAGGCTCGCCCCAGCCTCAGTTCAGCCCCAGCAGATCTAGAGTACCACTCCCAGCCCCGCCCACCCACGTGGCCCCGCCCACCACACACGGCCCCGCCCACCACACACGGCCGCCCACCGCGCGGTCCCGGCCCCGCTAGCTCAGCCCCGCTGGGCCCGCCCACTTCCACCTCTTTGGTTGCAGAGAAGACGACACTCTGAACAGGGGGCGTCCCCTGTACCCTGAGGGTAGCGTTGGCTGTGGGAGGAGGGGAGAAAGACTGTTTGGGCCCCAGCACCTTCATTTATCCACCCCGTCGTCAGGCCGTCCCCTCCCCTTTCCCGCCCCGCCACCCCCATACCAAACACCGAGATGTCCACATTGATGTAGGCCACCGTGCGCTCCTGCAGCTTGTTGAAGAACTCCTGCGGGTGCGAGGGGCGACGTCAGCACCGCGCCGTGCTGCCCTGGGAACCCCTTTCAATCCTCTACAGGGTAGGGCCACTCACTTCTGTGAACTCCGTGGAGCCAATGAGCCCAAACTCCTCAGCCCCCCAGCTCGCAAACACGATTGATCTGCGGGGACGCCAGGTGCCTGGGAAGCGGGGATAGAGGGTTGGAAAACGGGGTCCTCCTGATCCTGGGGTGCCTTAGGAGAAAGGCTGCAGGCGTGGGGAGGGCGGGAGAGCTGGAAAAGCTAGGACAGCTCGGGACAGCAGGTTGTGGCACTCTGCAGCCAGGCCTTCCAGGAGCTCCCGCACCAAACACTGACCCCAATTCCAAGCTCCCCAAAGGGTCAGGTGGTCCCTTTGCCAGAATATCCGCCGCCCCTCTCTCTGTGGGCATGCTCCGGGAAGACTTCCGACCCTCCACCCTCAACCCCTGCCTCCAGGCCAAACTCCACAGCCTCCTTCACTTGGTGATAGCACAAGAACGTTTCCTGTTAGGGCCTTATCCACGTTGTACCAATCCTTACAACAATGCCTTGAAGGAGGAAATATTATTATTTCCATTTCACAGTTGAAGAAACTGAGACAGAGAAGCTACATGACTTTTCCAGGGTCACACAGCTGGTAGGCAGCAGAGCCAGTTTCAAATCAGATATTTGGCTCCACACTGTGCTACAGCGGGCATAGGGACTAGAGGTAGAAGCCAGGCTGCAGGGTGCTCCGCTCCCGGGTTCAGGCAGCAGAATCGCTTGAGCCTGGGAGGCAAAGGTTGCAGGGAGTCGAGATCGCGCCACTGCATCCAGCCTGGATGAAAGAGTCTCACTCTGTGGCCCAGGCTGGAGTGCAGTGGTGCAATCTCGGCTCACTGCAACCTCAACTTCCTGGAGTCCAGTGATCCTCTCACCTCAACCTTCCCTGAGACCACAGGCACATACCACCATGCCTGGCTTATTATGCATTTTTGGTAGAGATGGGGTTTCTCCATGTTACCCAGCCAGTCCTGAACTCCTGAGCTAAAGCAATACACCCACCTCAGCCTCTCAAAGTGCTGGGATTATAGGCATGAGCCACTGCAACCAGCAAATGAAGAATTTTTCAGTGTGATGTGATTACATGCTTCCAATAACAAATGTTTACACTTTTTTCTGCCAAAAATATATAATCTAAATCAAAAGAGACAAACCCAATTTGAGGGGTATTTGACATAATAATAGCAGGATAAAAACAAAAGGATCATGAAAGAGTAACAAACAGCTCAACAATTATTATAGATGAAAGGAAACTAGTGACCAGATCACTAGTGTGATCCTGGATTGGAGCGTGATCACGGCTCACTGCAGCCTCGACCTCCCAGGCTCAAGCGTTCCTCCTACACAGCCTTTGAAGTAGCTGGGACCACAGGCACATGTCACCATGCCTGGTTATTTTTTTATGTTTATTTTTTATTTTATTTATTTATTTTTTTGAGACGGAGTTTCACTCTTGTTACCCAGGCTGGAGTGCAATGGCGCGATCTCGGCTCACCGCAACCTCCGCCTCCTGGGTTCAGGCAATTCTCCTGCCTCAGCCTCCTGAGTAGCTGGGATTACAGGCACGTGCCACCATGCCCAGCTAATTTTTTGTAGTTTTTAGTAGAGATGGGGTTTCACCATGTTGACCAGGATGGTCTCGATCTCTTGACCTCGTGATCCACCCGCCTCGGCCTCCCAAAGTGCTGGGAATACAGGCTTGAGCCACCGCGCCCGGCCTTTCTTATGTTTATTTTTTATAGAGACAAGGTCTCACTATGTTGCCCAGGTAGGTCTTGAACTCCTGGACTCAAGCAGTCTGCCCACCTCAGCCTCCCAAAGCGCTGGGTTAACAGGCATGAACCACTGTGGCCAGGCTTCAAGTCTCTTTTCTGAACTGTGACTTCAATATCATACAAGGAGGGGGATGGAGCTTGACAGGAGTGGAGTGTTCCTGTGCAATTACAGCTGAGTGGGGATCGGTTCAGATGCCACGCTTAGAACTCTCGGATGTTATATGTAAGGGAAGATGAAGTTCTGGAGCTGATGGCAGTGATGGCCACACAACTTCAGAAATGTACTTAATGCCACTGAGTCAAATACTTACAAATGTAAAACTGGTGAATTGTGTTATGTATATTTTACCACGAGTTTTTGAAACTAAAGAAAGAGGGCCTGACATGGGAACTCACGCCTGTGGATCATTGAGTCCTGGAGTTCAAGACCAGCCTAGGCAACATAGTGAGACCCTCATCTCTATAAAAATAAATAAATAACTAAAACTAAAGCAGAAACAAGAAATCAACATGGGAAGACCTGAATTCCCGTCTTCCTTAAGGCTGGTGTCATGCATTTCTGCCCCCAGGGCCCTCAGGCTTGGCAGAGAGAACACTGCAGGGTGAGGGAGAGGAGGTGGAACAGGAAGGTGACCTCCAGGGGCAAGAGTCCCTGAGCCAGGGGAGGGGGCCTCCTCACCCTTCTTCAGCAGGGTCCCCAGGACTCGGGAGAGCTCCAGGAGGACAGCGGTGCCACTGCTGGGGTCCACAGCCCCGTGCACCCAGCTGTCCCGGTGGTTCCCATACAGCACGTATCGATCTGGCCAGAGGAAGAAAGGCAGAGAACCAGAGAAGATGGAGAGGTGGGCAGGGCAGCTGGGGTAGGGGTGGCGAGGGCAGGGCTGGATGAGGGTGCAGTGGCAGCGGCACCCAGAGCAGAGCAGGAGCCTGGGGCGCGGTGAGTGACAGGAAGGCTCACCAGGCTCCACAGCCCCGCGGATGATACCCAGGACGTTGGAGGAGTTCCGCAGCTCCAGACGGTTGTGGACACTGACATTCACCTGACTGGGGGGGGTGAAGGGTGTGAGAAGACCCTTGGCCTTGCCCACTGCCCCCCACCCAGTGCAGGAGACAACGCTGCCCAGAGCTGGAAAGCAACTTCAAGGTCATTGGGCCAGAGGTACCAAGAGAGGCAGCAGGGCTGAAGCCCGCCCTCCTGCTCACTCACTGGATAGGCGCTTACTGGGTACTTAGACCCTGACTAGGCTCTGGGCGATGACTGCCACAGATGTGTACCTGGTGCTTGTGGGGCCTCCCTCTCCCGGGCGAGACACACCACAAGGACAGGAAGAGCTGAGTGAAGGGGCCTGGGAGGGGAGGGCACTTGGAGGCCAGGGGGTGCTGCAGGGAGGGAGGGTGGTACAGGTCGGGAGTGGCAGAGGCCCTGACTTGGGAAGGAGCTTGGCATCTTCAAGAGAGGGAGTCATGGGGTGCAGATGAGATGAGGTGGGAGGGGCAGGGGAATCCCCACAGGACACAGCTGCAGCTGTTTCACAAACTTCCCCAAAGACAAGACAGATATTTTGGGGTCATGAGAGGGTCTGGGAGAGAGAAGAAAGGGGAAGGTCCGGCTTTGAAGTGGAAAGAGGGAATGCAATCATGAGGGAAAGGGAGAGGTGAGTTGGGGGAGAGGGCGGCTGAGGGAGAAGGGGTCTGCGCCTCACCTGTCTGCTGGGAAGCCTCCGTCAGGTCGGAAGCCCGGACCCAACCTGTAGCTGCAGCCCAGTGCTCCCTGCCAGGTGGTTGGGGCCAAAGTTCCGCTGAGGTTGCTGGGAAGGAGGCAGAGACCCTTCAGGGTAAATGTGAGTGTGGGGCTTGAAGTTTGGAGGCCACTGCGTGCTGGGCAGGACACCCCAGGGCACAGACTCACCAGAGCAGGTCTCTTGCATCCTGGAAGCCAATGGGCTGTGTAGGAATTGGGGGAAATCCGGAGACGTTGGCAAGGTCCAGGCGGAAGGAAGAGGGAATGGCTGGAAGGTAGGGAGTCAGAGGGTCCCCAAAATACTCGTAGTAGGAGCCTCGCTCCACTCCTGAGGGGGGCAGGTACCAGGAGTTGGGAAAGGTTTCGCTGGATGAGCTCAGCCCGTCGTTGATGTCGGCGGGATCTGTGTACACCAGCACCCCGGCCACCCCGTGCTTGGCAGCGTTCACAGCCTGCAGCGGGCAGAGGAGGTTGTGTGTAAGGGAGGGACAGGGACCGGGTGTGTCCAAAAATGACTGTTTGCACAAGTCATTTATGGCAGTGCTGCTTGCAACAGCAAAGGCCGGTTCGGCACAGCCAAGCCAGTGCCTATCAGTGGAGTCTGGTTGAATATCAGGGACATCCTACAGTGGAATACCATGAAGTTGTGTAAAATAACACAGTTGTGGGCCGGGTGTGGTGGCTCACACCTGTAATCCCAGCACTTTGAGACGCTGAGGCAAAGGGATAGGTCAGAAGTTTGAGACCACACTGGGCAACATGGTGAAATCCCATCTCTACTAAAAGTACAAAAATTAGCTGGGTGTGGTGGCAGGTGCCTGTAAGCCCAGCTACTCAGGAGGCTGAGGCAGGAGAATCACTTGAGCTGGGGAGGCAGAGGTTGCAGTGAGCCGAGATCGGGCCACTGCACTCCAGCCTGAGCAACAGAGCCAGACTCTGTCTCAAAAAAAGTAAAATAAAATAACACGGTTGTGTACTTGTGTCCACAACAGCGCTATTCTCAATGGCCAAAAGGAGGAAACAGCCCAAGTGTCCATCAACAGATGAATGGCTAAACCAAATGTGGGCTGTAACATACAATAGAGGCGGGGCATGGTGGCTCACACCTGTAATCCCAGCACTTTGGGAGGCCAAGGCAGGCAGATCACCTGAGGTCAAGACCAGCCTGGCCAACATGGTGAAACCTTGTCTCTACTAAAAGTACAAAAATTACTTTTTTGTACCAGGTGTGGTGGCACACACCTGTAGTCCCAGCTACTTGGGGGGCTGAGGCATGAGAGTCGCCTGAACCCAGGAAGTGGAGATTGCAGTGAGCTGAGATCGTGCCATTACACTCCAGCCTGGGCAACAAAGCGAGACTCTGTCTCAGAAAAAAAAAAAAAACAATGGAATATTATTCAGACTAAAAATAAATAAAGTTCTGATACATCAATGAGTCTTGAAGATATTATATTACGTGAAATAAGCCAGACACAAAAAGACAAATATCTTATACTTCCACTTAGGCGAGGTACCTAGAATAGGCAAATTCATAGAGACAGAAAGTAGAATTGAGGTTAAAGAAAACAGAGTAGGGGCTGGGGCAGGGACATGGGGAGTTATTGTTAAATAAAGTTTCTGTTTGAAATGATGAAAAAGTTCTGGAAATGGATGGTGGTGATGGTTAACTAATATTCTGTGTATTTCTACGCTACCTGTTCCCCTTTCTTTTTCTTTTTCTTTTTTCTCTTTCTTTTCTTCCTTTCTTTCTCCCCGCCTCCCTTCTTTCCTTCTCTTTTCCCAGCTCTTATTATGGACACTTTTTTAAAAATTGTGGTAAAATACACATAACATGAACTTAGCATGTGGAGTGTGCAGGTCAGTGGCACTGAGTACGTTCATATTGCCCAGCCATCGCCACCGCTCACTGCTAGAACTCTTTACGTCGACAAATCTGAAACTCTGTCCCCATTAAATATTAACTTTCCCTTCCCCTCTCTCATTCTACACTTTTTATATTAAAATTTTTTCTAAGTTTTTTGAACCAGGGACATGTAATACATAGTCAGATTTTTTTTTTTTTTTTTTTTTTTTTTTTTTTTTTTTTTTTTTTTTTTGCCAGGCAGGATGGCTCATACCTGTAATCCCAGTACTTTGGGAGGCTAACTAAGGCTGGCAGATCACCTGAGGTCAGGAGTTCAAGACCAGCCTGACCAACATGGAGAAACCCCGTCTCTATTAAAAATACAAAATTAGCTGGGTGTGGTGGCACATGCCTATAATCCCAGCTACTCAAGAAGCTGAGGAAGGAGAATTGCTTGAACCTGGGGGAGTGTTCAAATTTTTTGAGACCGAGTTTCACTCTTTTTTGCCCAGTCTGGAGTACAGTTGCGTGATCTCGCCTGACTACCATCTCCGTCTCCCAGGTTCAAGTAGTTCATCTACCTGAGCCTCCCGAGTAGCTGGGATTACAGGAGGCATATGCCACCACACCCAGCTAATTTTGTATTTTTAGTAGAGGTGGGGATTCACCATGTTGGCCAGGCTGGTCTCAAACTCCTGACCTCAGGTGATCCGCCCGCCTTGGCTTCCCAAAATGCTAGGATTACAGGCGTTAGCCACTGCACCCAGCCCCTAGTCCAAATTTTTGATGGAAAAGAAATGGCAGGAAGAGGGCCAACAGGAAGGATTTCAGTTGAATATTCAGAAATACTTCACAGAAGTACTTAGACTCTGGAATACCAAACCTGAAAACTGTACTCAACCCCTTTGTGTCCTAAGACTCAGAGAGGGTCAGGGAAGCATCCAAGGCCACATCACCCATTGGTGGGACAACCTGAAAACAGCTCACCTTTCCTGCCCCAGCCTGGGGCTTGGCTCCCCACTCAGCACTGCCCCTTCTCCTTCCCCTTCCCCACACTTTCTTCAGTCCACTCTCCGGCCCCTTCCTGGCCCAGGCCCCCTGTACTGGGGGACTGCCACTCACCTTGGCCCCACGCCCTACACCCCCATAGCGAGTCAGGGCGATGGTGCCTTCGAGGTTGATGCCCTGAGTCTGTAGCTCCTTAAAGTCTTCTTCCGAGCCCCGGTTGGCATAGACGAGGAGGCCCTAGTCCCAGGAGGGGGTGTTCCTTAGAGCTGGGCCCAGCGAAGGAGGGGGCAGGGGGCTGGAAAGCTGGGTAGCAGGAGGAAGAATTTGGATTCTGTCCCCCCACCTCGCCCAGAGCTTATAAACTCCCCAAGGACAGTCACCCCTGGTTTCCTCCATGTCTGGGTGCCCTGTTAACAGGCCTGGCCTTGAGCAGAGCCACTAGTGTTTGTTGAATGACTGACGGAGGAAAGGAGCAGTGGTGAAGTGTACAGGTGAGTAAATTTGGGAGGGGGCGCTTTGCCCCAGTGAGGCATATTCCCTGGGTCAGGGTGGGAGAAGCCTGGGTGGAACCAAGGAAGCTGGGCTGGGGCAGTAGTGGGGTTCTGGGCCCACCTGTGGGGTTCCAGGGGGAGCATAGGCGGCGTAGGGTTGTACCACATCTGGCCCCCCTTGCTCCCCGGTCAGATTCTCCTCGGTCTGGCGGCAGGAGTAGATGATGTCCCCAGTGGGGCCCACTGTTGGGGGGTGGGTGGCAGTGTCATGGCTGGCCCAGCAGCTCCCCGACTAGGAACCCTCTGGGGCATTCCCAAGACTGGGCAGGACCTCACCAACGTGTACAAGGTTAGGCTGCTCCTGGCTGGGGAAGGACAGCAGCACCTCGTACTTGGAGGCCTCGGCCGAGTCCAGTCCCGACTCTGGGTCCCTCCAGCGCTGCAGTAGCAGCTGCACCAGGTCTTCATCCCGAGGGCTGGTGGCAAGGTGCGGATCCCTGGAGAGTTCTCTGCAGGGTGGACAGAGGGAGGGGCAAGGCCAGCATCAGGGAGGGGGCCTCTGGCAAACGGAGGAGCAGACACCCCCACCTCTCACCTGAGGTTGTCCCGAATCCTGCTGGCACTCAGCTGCCCCATGACGGTCTCCAGGATCTGCAGGTCCAGGTCCTGGGGGGCTGAGACGCTGGCTTCCTTGGGGATGGCAAAGTGGCCCAGGATGATCCCCAGCCCCAAGAAGGCAGCAGCCCCTAGCCCCAGCCCCAGCACCTTTGTCCACTGCATCCTGTGGACTCTCGGCCACTGGGGTGGACCTGGTCTATAGGTAATTCCCTATAGAGGGGGTGTTGGGCCTGGTTAACCATTACTCCATGGGTGTCACTGCCCTTTGGCTCCCAGCTGGCAGGGAGAGTGAGGAACATCCCACAGTGAGAGCCAGGAGCCATCCACATCCACCACATTCTGCATCGTTTATCTGGAATGGCCCTCCAAGGGCAGCAAGGCCACCCAGGGGCACTGAGGCCCAGACGGAAGGGTCTCACCCACGGTATCCCAGTAAAACAGAGGCCAAGCCAGGACTGACTAGAACTCAGAGCTCCTGCATTCACAGCAGGGCCGTGCCCACTGCCCACCCTCACTGCCTCTGCCTCCCTCCGAGGCAGCTGATCTGCAGAACACCCAGCCCTGCCTGCCTGAGCAGATTTTGAGTTGAGACCTCCTCCTTGCTGGATGTAAGCTGTGTGACCTTGGGCAATTCACTCAGCTTCTCTCTGTTTTCTCAGCTGCATGGTGGGGATGATAAAACCTGCTTCACAACCCTGTGGCGCCATTTTCATTCAACAAGATGGCATCTATAGACATGGCTGGAGCAGTGGCTGGCATGTAGCGGGAGCTCATTCATTTTAGCTACTCATCCTTCATCTGACCCCCTAAGACATAAGGCCTAGAGCCAAAGGAAGAAGGGGGACCCAGAAGAATTCTCTGCATCTATCCTGAAAGGGGCCCAGCTATGCGAGGAGTGGGAGTCCTGGGAAGGGAAGCTGTCCCAGAGGACGCAGCCAGGGAAGCCCATGCTTCCTTAGCAAGGTGACTCCTCTTCCATTCCCTGGCCCTGCCTGGACTCCGTCATCCACTCTCCTATTTGTCCATCCACCCATTCCCTCCATCCACCTATTCACTCCTTCCCTATACATGCAAGCACTGTTTATTCATTCTGCACTACGCTAGAGCCATGGAAAGCTGTGGGGAAGCAAAGTCCAGCAGGCGAGGCAGACAGACTCCAGGCTCAGCCATGTGGCGAGTGCCCTGTAGAGGGAGGACCACCACGCTCCCAGTGAGAGAGTGAGGAATTCCGTCTAGGAGGGAACATTTGAGGGGGTCCTCCAAGGCTGAGAAGGTATTCCAGTATGTGCAAGGGCAGAGAGGGCAATGAGACCCCAAGTATGCCATACACATACTGAGCCTCTTCCAGATCTCACAGAGAGCCAGGCAGGGCTGGGAGGGCCCCTAGGTCTTGAGCTGGGACTTCTCCCACCCTCTCATGGCCTGTCCTGCCTTGACCCTGCCTGGCCAGATGCAGCCCATGGATGGGCTCAAAGATGCCTGCAGAGCTTGGGGGCTGGGCCAGGGCAGAGTGAGTGTGTGTGAGTGTGTGTGTGTGTGTGTGTGTGTGTGTGTGTGTGTGATTTCACAGCCCCATCTCAGAGCAGCCTCCTACTGCTCACAACCCCATTTTGCCGGCACCACCATCTCTTGTGCTGCTGGTCAGGAGGGTCAGCATGGGAGGACTGGGGTGGCTGGGAGGGGGTGTCGTGTGATCAGTGACTTCTGGGAGGTGCACCAGGAAGCCACAGTTCTTGGCAAGGTGATTATCGACGCCCAGAATATGACCTTGGATCTTATCAGAAGCCCATCAGTGCAGGGAGCATAAACCTTCCTTATGAGGACACAGGACAGTCACCACCAGGTGGAAAGTGGGACGCCAAGGTCAGCTGATGAGTTGAAGGACTGAAGCAGCAACCCCATGGTCCTTCCCCAACCATTCCTGGAAGGAGTTAACCCCTCGATCATGTAACAACACTAACAGAACGCCTGGACAAGAGTGTGTGACATCTAAGTGGATGACACCTGTGAGAGTGGTTTGTGTCAGAGAGTGTGCAAACAGCTGTGTGTGTGACACCCAAGAGATCCAGTCAGGCTGTTGGAATCCATGGTGTCTACATGGCTGTAGGCACCAGACATTAACTTGGTTAATTTTCTTCCTCCATCTTTGCTGGATGGGTGGTATGGCCCCTCCCAGAATATTCTGGATTGTGGGAGTTGCTGGAAATCACTTAAGGTAGTTAGGGCATGTGACCACCTTTCATTTTCCCACCTTATTCCCCCAATGGCTCTGGCTCCAAGGGGTCTTTAATCCTCCAGGACCAGCAATGCACTGCTGCTGACTCCCTCCCACTCTCCACCTGCCCCACACACTCACCTTGGTTCCACCCTCCTTCGCCTCCCACATGTACTCACCTTGCCCAGTTGGAGCCATGGAAGCCCTCTCAACCCCCGATCCTCTCTGCTTTGCTCACATCCACTGGGAAAACCCCATCCTGGTTACATCTGACTCACTCTCTGCCTCCTCTATACCTGCACTCTTGCCCCTGGATGTGCTTGCAGAGCCACGTGGCCTCCCAGACGCCATGTTGTGAGGACACTCAAGAAACACTATGGACAGGCCTCATGGTGAGGCGCTGAAGCCTCCTGCCAACACTCAGCACCAACTTGCTAGCCCTGTGAATAAGCCACCATGGAAATGGGTCCTCCAACACCAGCCAAGCCTTCAGAATACGGCAGCCCCTGCTGGAATCTTGACTGCAGCCTCACGAGACACCCTAAGCCAGTACCACCGAACCAAGCCACTTTGAAATTCCTAACCTGTGGACACTGTGTGAGAAAACACATGTTTATGGTTTTAGGCTGCTGGGTTTTGGAGTAATTTGTAACACAGCAAAATAGAGAACCAATACAAATGACCAAATATAAACCAGAAAGCCACAAGTATATGTCTCCCATACAAACCTTTCCCCTGAACTCTTGTATTTCCAGCTGCCCAATTTACATTCACACTTGGGTGATCAAAAGGCATTTCAGACTTAGCATACCCAAAGCTTAGTTCCCAATCTTCCTCCTCACACCTCCTCCTCCTACAGGCTACACTTTTTTTTTTTTTTTTTTTTTTTTGACAGAGTCTTGCTCCATCGTCAGGCGCCAGGCTGGAGCGCAGTGGCACGATCTCGGCTCAATGAAACCTCCGCCTCCTGGGTTCAAGCAATTCTCCTGCCTCAGCCTCCCGAGTAGCTGGGAGTATAGGCGCGCGCCACCATGCCCAGCTAATTTTTGTATTTTTAGTAGAGACGGGCTTTCACCATGTTGGCCAGGATGGTCTCGATCTCTTGACCTCGTGATCCACCTGCCTCAGCCTCCCAAAGTGCTGCAATTACAGGTGTGAGCCACCGCGCCCAGCCTCCTTTTTTTGAGACAGAGTTTTGCTCTTGTCACCCAGACTGGCGTGCAATGGTGTGATCTCCACTCACCACAACCTCCGCCTCCTGGATTCAAGTGATTTTTCTGCCTCAGCCTCCTGAGTAGCTGGATTACAGGCATTTGCCACTACACCCACCTAATTTTTTTTTTGGAGACCGAGTCTCGCTCTGTTACCCAGGCCGGAGTGCAGTGGTGTCATCTTGGTGCACTGAAACCTCCGCCCCTGGATTCAAGTGATTCTCGTGCCTCAGCCTCCCAAATAGCTGGGATTATAGGCCCACGCCACCACACCTGGCTACTTTTTATATTTTTAATAGAGACCAGGTTTCGCGATGTTGGCCATGCTGGTCTCGAACTCCTGACCTCAGGTGATCCGCCCACCTTAGCCTCCCAAAATGCTGGGATTACAGGTGTGAGCCACTATGCTCAGCCCAGGTTATGGGATTTAAAAAATAAATGCCCTATAGAATATTAACCACTTTTGTATGTAATTTAGCAATCTTCTATCAAGATTCCTTCCTTTTCCATTTAATGTGATTCAAAAGAAAAAAAAAAAAACTAAAGAAAAAAAGAGGAAAATAAAAAATAGCAAAAAGGAAAATAAAAAATAATAATAATAAAGGAAAAAAAAAGATTCCTTTCTCCCCTTGACTATGTATGTGTCAGTTTTCTGTGTTCTTCTTTTTTGTAGCCCCATTGGTGGAGAGGGGTTGGGGGCTCCCAGGGGTCCTGGGGCCAGAGGGCTCCTGGGTGGGGGGTGAAACTCAAAATTGATCTGTATCTCTAGGCCTAAGGGGTGTAGGATTCCGGCCCTTGAGGAGTTGCCACCACCTCTCTCTTGCCCCCAACCCCATGACTTACGAAGGGGAAGGGGCTTTTCCAAGGTAACCAGATGGTTACCTTCCCCCATCCCTCCCCCACCCCCACCCCAGTATTCTTCTGCACTTTGGAGTTAGAGCAAAGTGCCTGGATCCTCTGGGGAGCGGCTGTGGCCCCTTTCCAGCCCCGCCCCAGTGCTTATGGAGGGCAAGGAACATCACCCTTGAGCTCTCATCTCAAGGCTGACAAAAACCAGCCCTGGAACCGTCTGTGAAGGGTGGCGGGGAGGGCAGGGCCATGTTGGGGAGTGGGTAGATCCAGGATGGGTGAACTGAGGGAGTGGAAGTAATGTCAGAGGGTGGCTGAGGGGCTGAGCTCAGTGCCGACTTGGTGATCTCCTGCTCCCCATCTGAGGCCCAGGACCCACAGACAGGTGGTGGAGCTGAAGTTCAGCTTCCAAGTTTATTGCCGGGATCTAGGGAGGAGCTGGCTGATGGAGGGGCCTCCCGAAGAGGTGTCCGACCTCTGGCCTGGGGTCCAGCCAGGCCTGACCCTGGTCCCTGTGGTCGTGGGGCAGGTCAGGCAGCATGAAGAGATCTGCCTTCTCAGGGTTTGGGTCACTGCAGGCAGAGACAGCTCAAGTGAGCAGCCTGGGGCAGCCGCCTCCTCCCTCCCTGCCCTACGGCTGCCCACACACCTGAGCAGAGCCACCTTCAGCAGGGCCTGGGTTTCCTCCCGCAAGGCCTTCACTTCATCCTGGATGGCCTGGGCCTCCTCCTGGATCGCCTGGGCTCCCTCCTTCAGGCTCTGATACAACAAGGTGGGCTGGACAAAGGGTTGCAGGGCCCGAGGTGGGTAGCCAGCCTGCAGGACAACCTGAGACCCCTCTAGCAGAGCTGGGCTGGGAGGCAGGGAGGCGGCAAGACAAAGAAAGGGGGTCCCGGCTCAGGGGCTCACCAGGTTTTGCAGCTTCTCCCCCAGGGCCAGGTTGTGCGCTTGGGTAGCTTTCAGTGACTCCCGAAGCCTTGGGTTGAGAAAGAGACCCCTTCCACCTCAGCCCCCAGGCTCTTGTTCCAGGCAGCACCACCCCAACCTCCTGCATCAGCCACCTGGTCCTATAGCCACCTAGGACCAGGGTCACCAGTCTTCCTGTCCCGGCAAAACCACAGGTGGGATGGGAATTATTCTGAGTGATTGGTAGCAGGGGACCCAGACAGAGACTAATTATGCTTTTTGTCTTCCTTTGCAAGAGCAGGGCAGGCTGCTAGAAAGAGCTGGGCTAGAAACCCTCTGAGGCTCCCCTTGGAAGGGTGGATGGTATAGGGCTAGCCGTCCCTTTGGGCTGTAGACAGGGTCGAAACAGGATTCTCTATAGCTCCAGGCCAGTGACCGGGTCAGCACTGGAACCAGCCCTGCCTACGTGCTCCAAGTCAGCTGTATATGAATGGGAGAGCTGGTCACTTAGGTCCGTGGCCTGGAAGCCTCTGCCATGCCCCACCCCCACCCAGCACCTCTGCTGACAGGTGGGGCTCTGATCCCGGCATTACCCCAGAGGGGTGAGCGGCCATGGGATTGTGCAGACCCCAGCTCCAGACCCTAACATTCAGGGAACAAGCCCCTCCCCAAGACTGAACCACTTAAGTTCTTGGACAATTAAAGATGGGGGTTCCTGAATACCCGCGCACCAAGCACGTGGGCCCTTACCTGAAAGCCAGGCCTTGCCTCGGTTGGGGGAAGCCCTGTCACCCTACCTGCCCCCACTTGCCTGACCAACTCACCTCATGCAGTCATTCTGCAAATGCCTGATCTCCTTTGTGGTCCGCTGGGGGCCCCAGTCTTCCTGATCTAGGAAACAGTACTCCTGGGTCTCTGAGTCCCTGGAGCAAGTGGGCAGTGAAGGTCAGGCCAGAGGCTCTAGGGGATGGCGGAGGTGGGTGGGCAGTGTGAGGGCACCCAGCTGAAGGCCCAGGCCCCATCAGGCCTCTCTGGGCTTCCTCTCTGCACAGCCCAAGGCTGAGTCCTGGCCCAGGTTTGAACGTTTCTGGGTATGGGGTTGGGAGAAGCACCATCCGCCTCCCCCAGTTTTTCACATGCCTGCATGCACCTGCACGTGCACACACACACACACATACTCTCACACACACTCTCTGTCATGCAGCCTTACGATTCAGGATCTTGGGGCTCAGTGGGCTCAGACGTGTTCAGGAGTGTAAACAGGAATGTGATGGTAGGTTCCAGTTGTTCTGAGGAAAGTGGCTTTGCAGAGAAGGTGACAAGGTGATGGAGGGACGAGGCTGCTCACCCAAGAGCCTGGGTCCTCCCATGCCCCCATCCTTGCCATCTCCCTGCTTTTCAGGGGCCCTGTCATCTGTATCCCCATCCTGTAGAGAAAGTGTGGTCGGAGATGTGAATGGGAGCTGTCTAGGAGGCCCTCCACTGCTGAACTCCCCTGGACCCGTTCCTCAGCCCTGAGCCCAGGAGCCAGGCCTGGACACTGACAGCTGGAGGCTGGGTATGACAACGGGGGGTTCAGGCCTCCATTCGGGCACAGGAAGAATTTCTCCTGCTCTCCTGCCTCCCCTGGCCACTGCCTTGGGAGGCCCTGGGGCTTCCTGTCACCTCTGTGTTCTGTTCCTCGGAAGCCTGAGGGTCCTTGGGTTCCTGCTTCTCAACAGGCTGCACCACTGGCTTCTTGACCAGCTTGAAGTAGGCTCTTTGTCCGCCCCTAAGTGACTGAGAGAAACAGAAGCCCACATCCACCATACCCCCAAACCCTTTCTGGACTGGTCTGGTTTTTGTGGGGCAGCTTCCAGCCTGGGGAGTGCCTACCACCAGCTCTGTCCAGCAAGCCAGACCCCCCAAAGTGAAAGTTGCCAGATTTAGCAAATACAATACAGGCTGCCCAGTGAAATCTGAATTTCAGCTTAAAATGGATACTTTATCATTATCTGTTTCACACAATGTTTGGGATATACTTATACTAACAAATGAACACTGTTCATTTGAAATTCAAATTTAACTAGGTGTCCGGTATTTTATCTGGCAATCCTACCAAACTACATGCTAAAAATATTTTGAGGCTGAGTGCAGTGGCTCACGCCTGTAATCCCAGCACTTTTGGAGGCCAAGGCAGGAGGAAGGATTGCTTGAGCCCAGGAGTTAGAGATCAGCCTGGGCAACATAGCAAGACCCCATCTCTACAAAAAAAAATTAGAATTGGCTGGGCATGGTGGCATGTGCCTGTAGTCTCAGCTACTTGGGAGGCTGAGCTGGGAGGATCACTTGAGCCCAGGAAGTCAAGGCTATACACAGCTGTGTTTGTACCACTGAACTCCAGTCTGGGCTTCAGAGTAAGACTCTCAGAAAAAAAAAAAAAAGCTGAAGTTAGTAGAATTGTTGCCATTTTTCACCCTGGTATTTTTCAGAATCCTGTGCATCCTCTGGCCAAGTAAACACAGACATGGTTCTTCTTCACACTGAGCCCCCCTGCGCCTCTAGATCCCCATGGACTTGTGCCATGGGCTTGTGGCTGTGTTATATTGTACCTTTCTAGGCAGCCTAAAATTACACAATTCCTGACCACGTGATATAAACTGACACTCTGCAGAGGGCCCTGTAACCCCAGAAAGTCCTTGAGTCCAGCGCAGCTGTCAGCCAGGGGAACCTGGCTGCGGAAAGATCGAGAGTCATGCCTCTGAGAAACTCACTTTGCAAACTAGGCTTAAAGAAACAACTCCAGGCCAGGCGCGGTGGCTCAAGCCTGTAATCCCAGCACTTTGGGAGGCTGAGGCGGGTGGATCACGAGGTCAAGAGATTGAGACCATCCTGGTCAACACGGTGAAACCCCGTCTCTACTAAAAATACAAAAAATTAGCTGGGCATGGTGGTGCGTGCCTGTAATCCCAGCTACTCAGAAGGCTGAGGCAGGAGAATTGCCTGAACCCAGGAGGCAGAGGTTGCGGTGAGCCGAGATCGCGCCATTGCACTCCAGCCTGGGTAACATGAGTGAAACTCCGTCCCAAAAAAAAAAAAAAAAAAAAAAAAAAAAGAAACAACTCCAAATAAAAGTAACTCACACGGACGACCACAATAGCGGATTTGCACCATGAAGAAAAACTGGAAGTGGCCTTAAAGGCCCAAATATAAGAAACGGTAAGGAAACAAAGACTTATTCACATGCTAGGATACATTCGCTCCGGTGCTTACAGGCACGTTGCCTATGGCATAGGCCCTGGGAACATATAGATGGACGCAACCTGGTTCTGCCCAGGAGAAGTTCCTGGAGGATGGGGGAGGCTCAGGTTTGCAGATGACCACAGCGCATGGGGATGAGCCACAGACAGGTCTGTACAGAGAGGCTGCAAGAGGAGGAAGTCATGACCTCTGCTTTGGAGCTCCAGAAAGACTGCATGGAGGATGTGCTACCTGGACTCAAACAAGGACGCAGGGGAATCCAGAGAGGGAACAGTGTAAGCAAGAGCTGTGGGGTCCTGCGAAGGGCCCACAGCAGGGCCTGGGCTGTAGCCCTCTGGGGATGAGGAGGTATGGGGATCTCTGCGTGTCTGTCTATGTGGGCTGTTTGGCCACAGTTCAGAGGGTGGGTGAAGGAGGGAGACACTGAGGGGAGGATTGCCAAGGGTCTTGGAAATGAAGAAGTTGGTGGCTGCATGTGACAAGTGTCTAAACTGTGTTAATCCTGGAGAAGGTGTGCATGAGACCCTGACACACCACAAAAGCAGGTCTTACTATAGAATGAGCCGGGTACCAGTGTACCCACGTAGGGTTGCCAAATAAAACACAGAATGCCAGGTTAAACTGGAACCTCAGATAATGAATTTTTTTTAGACTTTATTATGTATTTACTTTTGAGGCAGGGTTTCACTCTGTCGCCCAGGCTGGAGTGCAGTGGCGCCCTCATAGCTCACTGCAGCCTCGACTTCCCAGGCTCACGTGATTCTCCCACCTCAGCCTCCCGAGTAGCTATAACTGTAGACCTGCCACCATACCCAGCTAATTTGTGTATTTTTTGTAGAGACAGGTTTTCACCATGTTGCCCAAACTGGTCTCGAACTCCTGGGCTCAAGCAGTCCTCCTGTTTTGGCCTCCCAAAGTGCTGGGATTACAGGCATACGCCACTATGCCCAGCCAAGTCGAGCATTTCTTTTTTAAAATTTTTAAAATTTTTTATTTTTAATGTCCTCACCTGAATTTCACCTTGAAGAGAATTTCTTATCCGAAATGCCTATCTAGAAGTGTTTTGGATTTCAGATTTCTTAGGATTTTGGAATATTAGCATTATACCAGTTATGCATCCCTAATCCGAAAATCCAGAATCCAAAATACTACAGTGAATATCATGGCAGTGCTCAGTTTGGGATTTTGGATTTTCAGATTAGGGATACTCAACCCACATATGCATATCCCATATGTGGCATGGGACATACTTGTCCTAGAAAACTGTTATTTCTCTAATTTGGGACATGCTTATTCTTTTTTTTTTTTTTTTTTGAGACAAGTCTTGCTTTGTCACCCAGGCTGGAGCACAGTGGCGCTGATCTTGGCTCACTACAACTTCCGCCTCCTGGATTCAAGCAATTCTCCTGCCTCAGCCTCCTGAGTAGTTCAGACTACAGGTGTGTACCACCATGCCTGGCTAATTTTTTGTATTTTTAGTAGAGACGGATTTTCACTGTGTTAGCCAGGATAGTCTCGATCTCCTGACCTCATGATCCACCCACCTTGGCCTCCCAAAGTGCTGGGACTACAGGTATGAGCCACCACGCCTGGCAGGGACACGCTTATTGATTGATTGATTGAGACAGACTCTCACTGTCACCCAGGCTGGAGTGCAGTGGCTCAATCAAGGCTCACTGCTACCTCTGCCTCCTGAATTAAAGCAATTCCCTGCCTCAGCCTTCCGAGTAGCTGGGATTACAGGTGCCCGCCACCATGCCCAGCTAATTTTTTGTATTTTTAGTAGAGACAGGGTTTCACCATCTTGGCCAGGCTGGTCTTGAACTCCTGACCTCCTGATCCACGCACCTTAATCTCCCAAAGTGCTGGGATTACAGGTGTGAGCCAATGCACCCGGCCAGGGACACGCTTATTCTGAAAAAATTGTATTGTTTATCCAAGATTCCGGCTTAACTGGGCATCCTGTAGTTTTTTGCTCAATCTAGCAACTCTTAACACCATGCCCACATGTTAGTGCCCATCAGAGGACACTGGGAAGCATGAAAAGCTCCATGGTTACCAGTTGCTACATGAGGATGAGCAGATAGACAGTCAGACAGGACTGGGGTCCCCTCAGGGTCCCACCAGCCAAGCACAGACAAGTGCTTACTCAGACATGGACAGAAGATAGCTCAGGACGCAGATTTGAGTCCTGCTCTGCTGCTCATAGATGGGGCAACTGCAGGAACTCAGGCTCAGCTTCCTACTCTGTATAACGGGAATTCAACTCCACAAATACTGATTGAGCCCTAACTTTGTTCACGGTCCTTCCCTGAATGTTGAGAAGGTACAAAAATGAATCTCCTCCTTTAAGAGGTTAATCACAGGGCTGCGCAAAATGCTACCAGCAATTCATGACGAGGAACTCAGCTAGCTGCTTTGCATGCGACCATCAACCTGGAAAACAACCCCCAACCAACTCCGTTAGAGGGATGGAATTGGCCCCACTTTTCAGAAGAGAAAACCGTGGCTGGAGAAGAGTCATAGCTGGGGGTGGACTGATCCTCAAGCAGGTGTCTGTCAGAGAGCCTGCCAAGGTGTCAGCCACGCTGTGGAGGGGAAGGCAGCCTGGTCTAGGCTCACATGTTGGGAGAACCACCAGGCCTGAGCCAAGGCCTCATCTAAAGAGGTGGTGGGCTACCGGGCTGAGGACCCAGGTGAGGAGGCAGGGGTCCGTAGGCTGTTTGGGGAAGTGCCCTGTGGAGAGGGAAGGTGAAGTCCACTCTCCAAGAAGTGGGGACAGCTGTGAGCCATGGGGCTGGCTTCAGTTCTCACATGCATGCTGGTGGGACCAGAATTTGTATCTGTGGGAGGTCATGCCTGAGGAAGGCTGGCAGGCGCCATCACTCCACTCCACCTGTGCCCCTCCAACCAGGCACTCAGAGGCTCTCTGAAGCCTCTGTCCCCAGCTCCAACTGGAGGGGCACAACTGCGCAGCCTGGTGGGAAACCACCACAGCCACTTACTTCATGACATGCTTGGACACTGCGGGGACAGAGACAAATATGACCTTGTCTCCAGCCTGAGGGAGCTCACAGCTACTCTGTGAACATGTATGTGGAGCAGACAGAATGGAGCTTGAAGGCGCCATGATGGAGGTCTGTGTGGGCTTCTGGGACTTAAAAATGGAAGGAATGGTCAGTTCGACTTGAAAATTGTTCATTGAGCACTGACCATGCACTAAGTACTTTACTTGTAGTATCTTCTTTTTTTTTTTTTTGAGACAGAGTTTTGCTCTTTCGCCCAGACTGGAGTGTAGCATCATGATCTTGGCTCACTGCTACCTCCACCCGCCCCTGCCCCTGCTCCAGGTTCAACCAATTCTTCTGCCTCAGCCTCCCAAGTAGCTGGTATTACAGGCATCTGCCACCATGCCTGGCTAATTTTTGTATTTTTAGTAGAGATGGGGTTTCGCCATGTTGGCCAGGCTGGTCTTGAACTCCTGACCTCAGGTGATCCACCCACCTCGGCATCCCAAAGTGCTGGGATTACAGGTGTGAGCCATTGCACCCGGCCAGCTATCGCATTCTTTTTTTTTTTTTTTTTTTTTTTTTTTGAGTCGGAGTATTGCTCTTGTTACCCAGGCTGGAGTGCAATGGCACCGTCTCGGCTCACCGCAACCTCCACTTCCTGGGTTCAGGCAATTCTCCTGCCTCAGCCTCCTGAGTAGCTGGGATTACAGGCACGCACCACCATGCCCAGCTAATTTTTTGTATTTTTAGTAGAGACGGGGTTTCACCATGTTGACCAGGATGGTCTCGATCTCTTGACCTCGTGATCCACCCGCCTCGGCCTCCCAAAGTGCTGGGATTACAGGCGTGAGCCACCGCGCCCGGCTTCTGTTTTTTTTTTTTTAAGAGACTGGGTCTCGCTATGTTGCCCAGGCTGGAGTGCAGTGGTTATTCACAGGCACGATCCCACTACTGATCAGTATGGGAGTTTCGACCTGCTCTGTTTCCGACCTGGGCCAGTTCACCCCTCCTTAGGCAAACTGGTGGTCCCAGGAGGTCACCATATTGATGCCGAACTTAGTGCAGACACCTGATCGGCATAGCACACTACAGCCCAGAACTCCTGGGCTCAAGTGATCCTTCCACCTCAGCCTCCCAAGTAGCTGGGACTACAGGCACGTGCCACCATGCCCAGCTATCTCATTTTTAAACACTATGGCATAGGTATTATTATTGTCCCCATTTTACAGATAAGGGAACAGGCACAGCAGAGGCTAATTATTATCACTTGCCTGGGGTCATACAGCTAGCAACTGGCAGAGCTAGGCTTCGAACCCAGTTGGATTCCAGAACCTGTGCTCTTTGCTTCCACTGTGGTGGGGCAGGTGGGGAGGAAAGGCTCAGCAGGGGTGACATGTGAGCCAGACTTAAGGACGCGGGGCTCCCCAGGTGACCCCGGAGTGGGGAAAGATAAGACGCAGAGAGCAGTCTAAGTGAAGGTTCAGAGGCAGGGACCTCTGAACAGCTAGTGGCCTTCGGTGGGTCTGTGGGCTGAAGCCTGGACGTCCACCTTGGCTTGGAGTTTTCATAAGCCCCACTAAGGTGTCAAGGGCCCCTAGAGCAGCCAGGGTTCTGGGGTGCAAACAGGAAACAATGCTGGTTGATTTGAGTGAAAAGGAGTTTATTGGCAGGATGCTGAGGAGTCACAGAACTCGTGGGAAGAAGAGACTTTGAAGGGCAGACACTGTGGGGTGCTGACTGCCAGAATCAGGATATGGGGAGGGCCTGCAGACAAGCAAACTCGCATTCCTCACACCAGACACTGCTGGACAGGTGGTGCCTTCATTCCTCTTCACACCCGTCACTCCAGGTGGAGAATCTGATCAGCTTAAGTCCTGGTTGCCAGGATCAGGGAGAGCAAGCATCTGATATTCACTCCCACAGGGGGCTGGGGTCCTGTAGATAGCCCATGCCTGGAGGCTGAGACGCTGCTGGGCAGCCAGGCACCAGCGACCATCCATTACACTGCTGCACGGAGCATATGAAGTCAATGAAGATTTCTGTTTTATTGTGGTAAGATACGTAACACAGAATGTACCTTTTTTTTTTCTTTTTTGCTATCCATATTCTAATGGCATTTTTCCTTTTTGAGACGAAGTCTTGGTCTGTCGAGAGGCTGGAATGCAGTGGTGCAATTTCAGCTCACTTGCAACCTCCACCTCCTGGGTTCAAGCAATTCTCCTGCCTCAGCCTCCCAAGTAGCTGGGATTATAGGTGCGCACCACCACGCCCAGTTAATTTTTGTATTTTTAGTAGAGACAGGGTTTCACCATGTTGGCCGGGATGGTCTCGATCTCTTGACCTCGTACTCCGCCCACCTCAGCCACCCCAAGTGCTGGGATTACAGACGTGAGAATGTACCATTTTAACAATTTTAAGTGTACAGTTCAGCGGCATTAAGTACATGTATATCGTTATGCAACCATCACCACCAGCTCCAGAACTATTTCATCTTCCTCAACTGAAACTCTGTACCTATTCAACATAAACTCTATTCACCCCTCTCCCCAGCCCCTGGAAACCACCATTCTCAGTTTTGACTCTGTGAGTTTGACTATTTTAGGTACCTCATATAAATGGAATCATACATGGTTTCTTCTGTTGTGACTGGCTCTTTTCACATAGCATAATGTCTTCAGGTTCATCCATGTGTAGCATGTGTCAGAATTTCCTTTTTTTTGAGACAGAGTCTCATCCTGTTGCCCAGGCTGGAGTATAGCAGCGCGATCTTGGCTCACTGCAACCTCCACCTCCCAGGTTCAAGCAATTCTCCCATCTCAGCCTCCCGAGTAGCTGGGACTACAGGCACATGCCACCATGCCCAGCTAATTTTTTGTATTTTAGTAAAGACAAGGTTTCACCACATTGCCCAGGCTGGTCTCAAACTCCTGAGCTCAGGCAATCCACCCACCTCAGCCTCCCGAAATGCTAGGATTACAGGTGTGAGCCACCGCGCCCAGCAAGTGCTAGAATTCCAGGCGTGAGCCATTGTGTCTGGCCATAATTTCCTCCTTTTTAAGGCTGAATGATATTCCACTGTATGGATAGGTCGCACTTTATCCATTTAGCTGCTGGTAGGCATTTGTGTTGTTTCCGGGTTTTTGGTTATTGTTGAATAATGCTGCTAGGAACATGGGTGTACAAATCTATTCCAAACACTGCTTTCAACTTTCTCTGGTCTTACACTCAGTTGTGGAATTGTATTAAAAGGTTTTAAAGGCTGGGCATGGTGGCAAGCGCCTGTAATCTTAGCTACTTGGACAGCTGAGGTGGGAGGATGGCTTGAGCCTGGGAGGTGGAGGTTGCAGTGAGCCCAGATCACACCATTGCAGTGCAGCCTGGGTGATAGAGCCAGACTGTCCCAAAAAAAGAAAAAAAAGGGGGGAGTTTTAAGGAGGGGAGAAATAGGCCAAGTGCACCAGCCATGGTGGCTCAGGCCTGTAATCCCAGCACTTTGGGAGGCTGAGGTGGGATTACCTGAGGTCAGGAGTTCAAGACCAGCCTGGCCAACATGACAAAACCCCGTCTCTACTAAAAATACAAAAATTAGCCAGGTGTGGTGGCGGGTGCCTGTAATCCCAGCTACTTGGGAGGCCGAGGCTGGAGAATCGCTTGAACTCAGGAGGCGAAGGTTGCAATGAGCTGAGATATCGCCACTGCATTCCAGCCTGGGTGACAAGATTGAAACTGCATCTCAAAAATAAAATTTAAAAAAATCGATGGTGGCTCATGCCTGTAATCCAAGCACTTTGGAGGCCAAGGTGGGCGGATCATCTGAGGTCGGGAATTCAAGACCAGCCTCACCAACATGGTGAAACCCCGTCTTTATAAAAAAAAAAAAAAAAAAAGAGAAGAAAAAAAAAATAAATAAATAAAAAATTGAAGGGAGAAACAGGATCAGTGTGTCTTAGGAAATGTGTTCTAGCTGCAGTTTGGACAGTGTGGAGACAGGCAGTTAAAGGGAAGGAGACCCACAGGAGGTTAGTGCAGTTGTAGTGGCTGTGGGGTGGGGGGATGTTGAGGGGGATGGGGCTGTCCGGATAGGGTGCAGGAAGGAGCTGCAGTTGGTCCCCGGTTCAAGTAAACAGCAACTTGAACGTTTCTTCAAGCTTAAAAGGAAGGAGTAATGGTAGTAGCTAACAACAGATGCTGGTCAAGACTTTTGTCTTTTAAGACAGGGTCTTTACTCTGTCACCCAGACTGGAGTGTAATGTCATTATCATGGCTCACTGCAGCCCTGACCTCCTGGGCTCAGATGATCCTCCCACCTCAGCCTTCTGAGTAGCTAGGACTACAGACATGCGCCAGTCTGTAGTCTGGCGTCTCCCTATGTTGCCAGGGTCTCCCTATGTTGCCCAGGCTGGTCTCGAACTCAAGGATCTCCTGCCTCAACCAAAGTGCTAGGATTACAGGTGTGAGCCACTGTGCCCAGCCTGGTTGTCAATTTTAAACAACAAAGCAAATAAAAGCTTTAGGACTTGGAAGAAAAAGAGGAACAAGGTTTTAGAGACAAGATTATTGGATCAAAAGCCAAAATGGAAAGGCTAGCCTTGAAGAGGGGACCCATCTCCTCTGGGTAGGGGAAGGAGGTTAAAGTGGATTAAGTCTGGGGAGAACTTAATGGCCTTGATTTGTTTGGATGACTAGGAGGCAAGTGCGAGTGTGGAGGATGGGATGGAAGGGAGGCTGTTCTATGCCCTCTGCCTATAGGTTCCTAGCCTTACCTAAGGCCAAGTGGGAGAATTTTCAGGCATCACCATCACTGACCAGCTCCCCAGGGGTCCTGCAGCACCTGCTGCTACACAACGTCCAGTCTGGACCACCGAGTGAGCAACTCAGGCTCCTTCAAAGGAGCCTGAAAGGGAAGGGGGAACAAGGGCTGGACTTGGGAGGGTGTTTCCTTCCTAGGCATCTCCCCCGGGCACTGGGGGAGCTCTTAGCACCCTCGCCCCAGACCCAACTTTCTTCCTCTTGGAAGAGGAGCAGATGGGGGACTGGACAGAAATAAGACATGGGGCAGGACAGTGATCTACCATGGGGCCAATGGCGGGAAGCAGGGCTGGGAGCCCCTGGGCAAAAGGACAACCCTGGTGATGCCGCCCAAAGGAGGCCTGACCTTACCCTCGGCTCTGCCTTTGACCCATTAAAAGAAACACAGTCCATGAACAGGCAGAAACTTTTATTTTATTTTTAGACAGAGTCTTGCTGTGTCACCCAGGCTGGAGTGCAATGGTGCAATCTCAGCTCATTACAACCTTTGCCTCCCCAGTTCAAGCGATTCTCCTACCTCAGCCTCCCAAGTAGCTGGGACTATAGGTGCCCGCCACCATGCCCAGCTATTTGTTTTTGTATTTTTAGACACAAGGTTTCACTATGTTGGCCAGGGCTGGTCTTGAACTCCTGACCTTGTGATCCACCTGCCTCAGCCTCCCAAAGTGCTGGGATTATCGGTGTGGGCCACCACACCCGGCCAGAAACTCTTTAACCAGAGTTTTTTCCAACTCTAAAACAAAACCCCATTTCCCCCTTAAGCTCAGTTCCTCAGGAACAGAGAAGTTTGCAATGATTATCTCAACTCCACATCATCTGGTGATCCCAATTTTGTAGGACTAAGACATTTCCCAAGAGTTCTGCCCCATCAGCCAGTGAGGACAAGAGTTCTTCAGTACGGCTCAGCTCAAAGACACCTAGGCTTGCTTGTAGGTCTGACAAAGCACGGAGCGCTGAACAGATGGCCTGGGAGTCCCAGGCCCGGCAGAAGGTTTCATTGAGGCCCGCCTAGCCTATGCCATTTCATCCAAGTACCCTAACCCGGTGCTCATCTTCCCTGGCATTCTCTGTTATCCACTAGCTCTTCTGTACACCTCAGCTTCTAATTCCATGAACTTGTAAACATCAAAAGGTCCAACGTCCCGGAATGCAGCAGGAGAGTGGGGGGCAGGGCAGCCTCCGAAACCACACCTTCTACCAGTATTGAAAGAAGAGAAAGTGGGGAAATTGTCCAGAGATCATAAGATGTATCCCAGGCAGTGTTCTCATGTGAGAGGGTAGGGAGGCCAAAAACAAGCTGCTGTAAACCCCTGCCACTCTCTGGCACGCTAGGAAAGCTTCTGGGGATTTTACAAGCACAGCCGCACAATGCTAGCAGGGCTAGGACTCTTCAGCTTTTTCTTCTAGGGCCAAGTAGACTCTGTGTAATTTATTTTGTAAGAAATGGGTGTGGGTGACAAGAGGGGCCACCTTCCACCCCTGCAGCAGAGTGGTAAGACTCCAGGCTGGGCCCTGTGCAGTAGACCAGCCCAGAGGCTGTGAGCCACGGAAACTCACGGCACCTGGGGGCCATACAACGAAATGCACTCTTTGCTCCAGGCAGCCAGCGTCCTATCAACCTGACATTTACCAAACATCTCAACAGCAGACCAGAACTAGAAAACACAGCTTCTGGTAGTCAACACTTACGGTCTGAGACCCAGATAAGGCCCCCCCATGTCCTTCAAAACCCAGACTCTACAGGCTGAATGTCCAGCTTCTTCCTCCAAGACAGAACTGCCCTCAGCCCACGAATTCTCTCTGGGACTATCTACAAAATCGAAGAGGAAACCCACAGAATTCAAAACCTCTTCACATAGCTGGGCTCAGGAAGAAAGCCACCAACCGAAGGCAACTCAGGAGGGAGAAGCCAAGGCTGGCAGAGCCCCTGGGCCTGTTTCTAAGCAGTCACCCTTCCCAAAAGAGCAGAGGTGCCCTTCACCATAACCCCCAGTCCTTTAACTTCTGGCTGGGCCAGTGATTCTCCTCCCCAGTCTGCGGCCCACCTGGAAACTGGCTGTGCTACTTTAGGGAGATAGGAAGGACAGGATGACAAGAGACAGGACACTAGTGAGTGGCTGGCCAGGCGGCCCCATTTCCTGAAACCAAGATGGCTGCCGCTGCTGCCCAAGCCCTCAAAGGTGGACAGGCCTCACACGCAGCACCAGCACACAAATAAGTAACAAGACCAGGGGAGGGGACCCTAAGTGTCCTCTCCATGGGGAGGTTGCTATGTACAGGGACAGGAGGGAGAATTTGGCCAGGTGCACCCCCACTGCATCTCATTCAACCAGGAGATCAAATTGCTCAGCAGCTTCAAACTCGGCATTCATGGCCGCAGCCCACTCATCCAGCTCCGTTTTCTGAAGAAGAGAATGGGGAGCAGGTGAGTGAGAAGGGAACACGGTGGCTGGAGCATCTCACCCACACCCTGCAGGTGCTGCTTATCCCCCAAAAGAGCCAGAGCCCCAGCCCTGCACTTCTCCCGGAGCATGTAGCAGAGAAAAACCCCGCCTCTCACTCACCAGTATCTCTGGAATCTTCTTCTTCTTTCGTTTCTGTTTCTCAGGTGGTGGAGAGATTCCAGGGAGAGTCGTGTCTGGGGTCCAAGGCTTTGCACCAACCCTGGGGACCTCAGTGAATTTTGAGCACACCTCTGGTGAGACTCTGGACAAATCTTCTGCCCCTAGCAGCCCATTGAAGCCAAAGTAGGACCGGCGGCCTGGGGTGGAGGTGGAGGCAGAGCCCAGGGTCTCCAGCCGGCTGTAGGAACGCCTGACTTTCCTAAACATTTCCAAGTCTCTGGCGTCGAGCTCTCTCTCCTTGGAGCTGGACTCAGCCTCAGGGTTGAGCACAGGAGAGGTGTTGGGAGTGGCAGGGACGCTGTGTATCTTGGAAAGGTCCTCCTTCGTCAGGTCCCTGCAAGGGGGCTTGTTTTCCTTCTCCAGGAAAAAGGCAATCTGCACCAGGACAAAAGAGAAGATGCCCCCAGTACTTAGCTGCACTGCTTACTTCCAGAAAAGCCCGAGAAGTTCAGGGTGGAAACAAACACCCACAGGACACACACTTTTTTAAGAAGGAAACAAATCAGACCCTGAAAGAGATGTGGGGAGAAGAAAACACCCCACCATTGCTTCCGCGGAGTCTGCATTTGTGACCCAAGTGGACTTGCCCCCACCAGCTGGCATGTTTCTAAAATGTGCCCAGCATCCAGCCTCCCCTCTGACCAACTCAAACCCTCATTAGGCGTCTTCTAGACCAGGTCAGCAATCTTTTCTGTTTTGTTTTTGGATACAGGGTCTCAACTCTGTTGCCCAGGCTGGAGTACAGTGGCACGATCATGGCTCACTGCAGCCTCAGCCTCCAGGGCTCAAGCAATCCTTCTACCTCAACCTCTGAGTAGCCGGGACTACAGGGATGTGCCACTCTGTCTGGCTGATTTTTTTGTCAGTTTCTTTGTAGAGAAGAAGGTCTCATTATGTTGCCCAGGCTGGTCCTAGCAACCTTCTGATTGCTCTCCCTGCTTTTGCCCTTTCCTGCTATGGTCCATCTGCCACACAGCTAAGGACGATTGTCCTAAAACGTCCACTCGGTCCATAAGTACTTTTCAGTCACCTGTCCTGTGCCAGGTACTGGGAATACATCAGGGAATAAAACAGAGAAAACCCCTGCCCTACTCTAAGGGAAACGCAGATAAGAAAATTCAGTATTGCCGGGCACGGTGGCTCAAGCCTGTAATCCCAGCACTTTGGGAGGCCGAGGCGGGTGGATCACGAGGTCAAGAGATCGAGACCATCCTGGTCAACACGGTGAAACCCCGTCTCTACTAAAAATACAAAAACATTAGCTGGGCATGGTGGCGCGTGCCTGTAATCCCAGCTACTGAGGAGGTTGAGGCAGGAGAATTGCCCGAACCCAGGAGGCGGAGGTTGCGGTGAGCCGAGATTGCGCCATTGCACTCCAGCCTGGGTAACAAGAGTGAAACTCCGTCTCAACAAAAAAAAAAAAAAAAAAAAAAAAGAAAATTCAGTATTATGTTAGCAGTATCAAGCACCACAGGAAAACATAGGAGAGTGCTTGGGGTGGGTTAGACTTGTAAAGAGATAAAGGTCAATATAGGTCTCATTGAGGTGATATTCCAGCTACAGCTTGAAGGAGGTGTGGGAGTGACTCATGGCCAAGTGTTCTAGGCAGCGGGAACAGAAGGTGCAAAAACCCTGAGGCCACAGCATACTAGTCAGGGTCAAAGAACAAGGGGGCCAGCATGACTGAAGTGAAGGAAAGAGGATAGAAACTGAAGATGAAGCTCAAGAGGTAATGGGTGGCCAGACATGGTGGCTCACGCCAGTAATCCCAGCACGTTGGGAGGCTGAGGTGGGTGGGTCGCCTGAGGTCAGGAGTTTGAGACCAGTCTGGCCAACATGGTGAAACCTTGTCTCTACTAAAAATACAAAAATTAGCTGGGTGTAGTGCCATGTGCCTGTAGTCCCAGCTACGTGGGAGGCCGAATCAGGAAAATTGCTTGAATCCACAAGGCAGAGGCTGCAGTGAGCCAAGATTGCGCCATTGCACTCCAGCCTAGGTGTCAGAGTAGGACTCCATCTCAGACACCCACACCCACAGACAAACACACACACACACACACACACACACACAAAACCAGGGAAGTTGAAAAAATTGGTAGTCACCACTAACTACTACTTCCTCATCCTCTATAGCCAAGCAGTCACTCAGGTCCTGGCAGCTTTACCCTACTCAATGTCCCATGAATCTCAAATCAACCAACAAGAACGAGTGGCTACTAGGGGAAGCAGAGTCCCTACCCCTCAGGTGCCTATGTTCTTAGAGGGAAGAGAAAGACATCAAGCATGCAAGAAAATACACTATAAGAACTGATAAGGACAGGCACAGTGGCTCATGTCTGTATAACCAACACTTTAGGAGGCCAAGGTGGGAGGATCACCTGAGCCCAGAAGTTCAAGACCGGCTTAGGCAACATAGTGAACCCTCATCTCTACAAAAAAAAAATTAGAGAAAACATCAAAAAATTAGCCAGGCATGGTGGTGTATGACTGTAGTCCCAGCTACTTGAGAGGCTGAGGAGGGAAGATCTGCAGTGAGCCAAAATCTTGCCACTGTGCTCCAGCCTGGGTGGCAGAGCAAGACCCTGTCTTTAGAACTGATAAGGCCTAAGAGAATTACATAGAGAAATGTGACAGCAATAGGGAAAGGGTAGTCAGGGAAGGCTCTGGGGGGCGGTTCCCTCTGAACCCAGTACTGTGTATCATCCTGCCTTTAGCTCACTCCCTTACCTTTATGCTCCAGGATTTCTGAACTTCACATCCTTCCACTGGTCTTGGAGCTCCAGGGTAGCCCTTCTCCAAACCAGAGGAATCTTTCTTAAAACACTCTAACTTTACTCAGTCTATACCTTACCCAGAACTCTCCAAAGGCTGCCCACAGATCCAAGAATAAAGCCCAATCCCTGAGTGTGGCTTTTGTGCGTCATCAGGATCTGCTCTGCTGTAGGGTGCTCCCATCCCTGCTGAGGTCTGCTGCAGACACTAAACAAACTGCTATTCCCCAAACCTTGTGATTTTTCTTTAAATTTCCAGTCTCGGCAAACGTGGCTTCCTTGGCCTAGAACACCCGTCTTTTTTCTTTTCTTTGAAATGGAGTCTAACTTTGTCACCCAGGCTGGAGTGCAGGGGCACGATCTTGGCTCACTGCAAACTCCGCCTCCTGGGCTCAAGTAACTCTTCTGCCTCAGCCTTCCGAGTAGCTGGGACTACAGGCATGCGCCACCATGCCTGGCCAATTTTTGTATTTTTAGTAGAGGCAGGGTTTCACCATGTTGGCCAGGCTGGTCTCCAACTCCTGACCTCATGATCCAACTGCCTCAGCCTCCCAAAGTGGTGCTGGGGTTACAGGTGTAAGCTACTGCGCGTGGCCTTTTTTTTTTTTTTTTTTTTTTTTTTTTTATAAGAGTCTTGTTCTTGTTGCCCAGGCTGGACTGCAATGGCATGATTATGGTTCACTGCAACCTCCGCCTCCTGGATTCAAGTGATTCTCCTGCCTCAGCCTCCTGAAGAGCTACATTACATGTGCCCACCACCATGCCCAGCTAGTATTTGTATTTTTAGTAGAAATGAGGTTTCACCATGTTGGCCAGGCTGGTCTTGAACTCCTGACCTCAAGTGAGCCATCTGCCTCGGCCTCCCAAAGTGTTGGGATTACAGGCATGAGCCACTGCACCTGGCCTAGATTTTCTATTAATGAAACATCCTTTGATAACTTCTGCTAAATCTGTAAAAATATCATACACGTGACTTATCTTAGACCACCCATAAATGAAAACTGATGACAAAATGGATTAGAAAGGCAGTACTTGCAGTTAAGGCACAGCTCAGCTTTTAAAAGTTCCAGAAAAATGGTAGAAATACATAAGGCATAAAAAGTTAAGTGTATTAAGTCTTCAGGACTGGCAATGCATGCAGGTGCCCAATGGCAAACTTATTGCAGTACTGCAAAACAGCTCCCTGGGCAGATGTGAGCAGCCAATGTGTACTGTCCAGCTCTAGAGTGACCCTGATTTTACTTAACTAAGTAGATGATAGTGAACTCACCCTAGGGCTCCTGCGAGGCGAGTGAACAGCTGGGACCTGCGGGTGACAATACCAAGTGATCACATAGCTGGTTTTGCCCACCTACCAACCCACAACATTCCATCTTAGCTTTTACCTCCACAGCGTGGGCCACGATCTTCTTCAAGACAATGGGCTTTCTGATTGCAGCCGCACTCGGTGTCTGGAGAAGAAGGATGAAGATGAGCTCTACGTTAGGTGAGGGGCCACAAGGGGAGGAATGAGAAACCTGGGGCTCACCTTCGGCCAGATTTCAGGGGGGATGCTCGGGAGATCAGAACCTGATTTCCGTTGGGACCTCCTGACAGACTTAGTAGGAGACGGGTCTCTTGGTCCTGGAAAAAGAAAAAAGTTACGAGGTAAAGGAGGACTCTAGGTCTTAGAGTCCAGAGAACAGATTCTAGAGAAAGCGAGAAGATTCCCAAACAAGCCCTTTTAAGGGTGCCTCCTCCGGCGGCGGCAGCAGCGGGAGGGAAGGGCCATCTTTCACAGGACCGCGTCCCCCAAACGGCTCGACCTCATGTCTCCCGCACGCCCTCCGCTCACCGGAGCGCTGAGCGGCCCCTCCGGACCGCGTTCGCCTCCCAGACATAACTAGGCTCCGTAACGAGCTCCTCCAGCGCCGCCGCCCCGGGCGCGCGCCAACCGGCAGGGCCCCTCGCTGCAAGAAATGTTCGAATTACCCGCCCTGCGGGGAAGGAAGCGGAAGTGACGTAGGGCGAGAGCTCCGCAACGCTCGGATCGCCCCCCCGTCTTTTCAACCCCTCTTCACGTCTAGCGTCATGGAGGCGTGGCCCAGGGGCGCGATGGCGTCATCAGCGCGCGCCGCACCCGGAAGAGACGTGGCAGCGGAGGGGTAATCGAAGCGGCCGAGGCTGAAGGGAGCGGAGCAGGAGCCTCGGGGAGCGTGGTGCCTGCCCTACCGCTCCTAGAACCATCTCTAGCCCCCTTCGGAACTGGTGCAGCAGCCGATCAGTAAACACAGAGACTGGGGTCTGTAGAGAAGGGGCGGGGCTTGGAGGGGGTGGGGCTCAGGGGGGGGCCTGGGGGGGGGGGGCCGGTGGTATCGGGGAGTCGCTGATGGAGGGACCTGGCCGGGGGTGGAAACCAGAAGGATTGAGGGGGTCGCCGGAGGCGGGATTTATGCTGGGAATGTTTCGCCGCCTAAGGAAGGGCAGTGAGCAGGAATCTAGGGTCGGGGCGAATATGAGAGGTGTTGGGGAGTTAAGTGGAAACTGGGCTGGTAGGAGCGTAGTGGCGGCCACCAGAACCTGGCTTCCTACCAACTCCCTTTCCCAGGATCGATCATGGGGCTTTGTAAGTGCCCCAAGAGAAAGGTGACCAACCTATTCTGCTTCGAACATCGGGTCAACGTCTGCGAACACTGCCTGGTAGCCAATCACGCCAAGGTGGGGCCTTCAGGGGAGCGGTTGAGCATGGCACTGGGTGGGCAGGCGGTATTGGCTTCCTCCAGATCCATGAGGGGCCCTGTGCTAGAATGTAAGCCCCACGAGGGCAAGGAATTGGTTTATTTTGTTCACTGATATATCCCCTGGCCCCAAGAGAGAGTCCGGCACACAGTATGTGCTCAATAAATGTTTATTGATTGAACAAATGAAAGGATGAGTCTCCTCTGTGACTAGAGAAAAAGAGGCTGTTGGACCTTGGGGTGATAGGCCGAGCAGCACCAGCACCAGTTGTGACCTCTCTCTCCCACTCCAGTGCATCGTCCAGTCCTACCTGCAGTGGCTCCAAGATAGCGACTACAACCCCAATTGCCGCCTGTGCAACATACCCCTGGCCAGCCGGGAGACGACCCGCCTTGTCTGCTATGGTGAGGCCTTGGCACCTTGGGGGGATCAGCCAGCCTCAGGGGCCAGCTTGGTGGTGACTGGTTTCCAGGCCCTTCTCAAGCAGCAGGACAGTGATTCCCCCAAGTCTCAGAGCCCAGATTCTAGTCCTGTTAAAGTTCCTTACCTGCTCTGTAAGTTCAGGCAAGTTATTCTTCCTTTCTAGGCCTCACTGTCTTTCCTAAAAAGTAAAGCTCCTAGTTCCTCTTTCCTAAAAATTAAAACACTGCCAATCTGGAGGGTTGAGCAAGAGCCAGTCAAGCTTATGGGTATGGTGGTGGCTGTGACTATTAGCTAGCCAGACCGGCATGTAGCTTTCAGGGTTTCAGATATTTAGGATCCAACACTGATTCCAGGGCTAAACAGAGAGGAAGTGAATTTCCCACATTAAAGTTAGCTAAAAGAAGTCAGCAGACATATGTGTCATGACTTTGACCTGAATCTGGGATAAGAGCCTTAGCTCCAGTTTTTGTTTTTGTTTTTGTTTTGAGACAGAGTTTCACTCTTGTTGTCCAGGCTGGAGTGCAGTGGCATGATCTGGGCTCACCGCAACCTCTGCCTCCCAGGTTCAAGCGATTCTCTTGCCTCAGCCTCCTGAGTAGCTGGGATTACAGGCATACGTCACCAAGCCCAGCTAATTTTGTGTTTTTAGTAGAGACGGGGTTTCTCCTTGTTGGTCAGGTTGGTCTCGAATTCCCAACCTCAGGTGATCCACCCGCCTCAGCCTCCCAAAGTGCTGGGATTATAGTCAGGAGCCACCGCGCCTGGCAGCTCATTTTTGAAGGAGCACATGCAAGAAACAGCTCCATATGTGTTTCTCCTTGTGAGTGCGTATGTGTGCTTGCAGGCATTTAGTGAACATGGTGTGTTTAAATGAGCGTTAATGTGTTGATTAGTACTTGGGGGTGAGTGAATGAGTAAATGTACGTATGCGAACATATGAATACAGGTATGTTGTGGGAGTGCAAGACAGACAATGCATGGTTGAGGGTGCCTGAGTGTGAGCAAACCTGTGAGTATAGATGTGTGTCAGGGCTATGGTGCCCATAGTCTAGATAATAGGGAATGCCACTCGTGTTTGAGTATGTGCTTATAAGCACATGTACATTTGTGCACATGGATATGTACATATATGTGTGTGCCTGTGTGTATATCGACGAACTTTTTTGAAGCTGTTCATTATTAGCCATTAGCCCAAAGAGTATGAGGAGTGTAGGCCCAGAGAGGACTCACTTCAATGGGAGGTGGCATTTTCTTGCCACCCAACCTCACCCCTGTGATCTGGACAGCTTGGTAGCAGCTGCCTGGACTTAGATGGTGGTAGTCAAGAAGACTGACGTTTTAGGGAACACTGATGAAACGGACCTTTAGTGGAGGAGGAGGGGGAGGAGAAGGCTCTGGTACACATATACGTGTCCATATGTCCCTACAGTGGTCTGGGGGCTGATGCTAGGCTAGGAGCCCTAAGCGCCCTCTTCCTCATGTCTCTTCTCCCCTGTCTCATGGGCCCTAAGATCTCTTTCACTGGGCCTGCCTCAATGAACGTGCTGCCCAACTACCCCGAAACACAGCACCTGCCGGCTACCAGTGCCCCAGCTGCAATGGCCCCATCTTCCCCCCAAGCAACCTGGCTGGCCCCGTGGCCTCCACACTGAGAGAGAAGCTGGCCACAGTCAACTGGGCCCGGGCAGGACTGGGCCTCCCTCTGGTGAGAGTCCCTCTGACCATCCATCTGCCCTGGGCCCCACCTGAGCTAGATGGGTGGGTGGGGACAGTACTAGGCAGCCTGGTGACCCAGATTCCTTCCTCCAGATCGATGAGGTGGTGAGCCCAGAGCCTGAGCCCCTCAACACCTCCAACTTCTCTGACTGGTCCAGCTTTAATGGTAAGTTGTGGCTTCCACTGGCTGTTTGAGCTTTAGCCTCCCTGCTCTGCTGACAGCTATCTTGGTCTGCAGTCAAATGCTCTACCCGCTTCTGCTGACAGCTCTCTTCCCACCCACAGCCAGCAGTACCCCTGGACCAGAGGAGGTAGACAGCGCCTCTGCTGTCCCAGCCTTCTACAGCCAGGCCCCCCGTCCCCCAGCTTCCCCAGGCCGGCCCGAGCAGCACACAGTAATCCACATGGGCAATCCTGAGCCCTCGACTCACGGTGAGCCTGGGAGTTATCCAGGCCACAGAAGGATAAAAAAGGGGGTAGTGGTTTGTGTGGGGGGAGCTTGAGGATCCAGAGACCCACCTGGAGGAACCTTTCCTCAATCCAGGCACTGCCGTTAACTCCTCACAATTCTGAGATGCTCTGTCAGCCTGAGGAAGGCAGGTGACCCCCCCAGCCCTCCCCAACGTGGCCAGTTTTCCTGAATCTATTGATGCTAGTGGCTCTACCCTATAGCCCCAAGGAAGGTGTATGACACACGGGATGATGACCGGACACCAGGCCTCCACGGAGACTGTGACGATGACAAGTACCGACGCCGGCCTGCCTTGGGTTGGCTGGCCCAGCTGCTAAGGTACACAGGGTCAGGCAGGGCAGAGTGCCAGGAAGGGGCAGAGAGGGTGTAGGAGCCAGAGGCCTTGGGAGGGACAGTTTCATGACAAAAGGGGTTTGTTCTGGAAAGGAACAGTACCTGGTGCTGTGCAGAGAGGCCTTGGCTGCGCAGCAGAAGCTGTGGTTTGTTTCTCTCTGGGGCTGTCTCTGTGCCTCCCACACAGGAGGTTTGGACTCAGGCTCTTTGAGGCCCCTTCCTGATCTGACACCCCCTAATCTTTGTAACTCTGCCTGACGCCTGACACATTCTGGTTTGTGGAACACAGCCCTGTGCCTCTGCTGGTCTGAGCTGCACAATAGCACCCTATGGTGGCAGGTACAGGAGTGATCATCCCTGAGGCACAGACGAGGAGGCGGAGGCTCAGGAATGGGTGGTGACCAGGGCTTCTCTCCATGCCGTGGGGGCCGCCGGGGGCTGGGGCCTGACCTGATTTTCCCCTCATCCCCACCAGGAGCCGGGCCGGGTCTCGGAAGCGGCCGCTAACCCTGCTTCAGCGGGCAGGGCTGCTGCTGCTCTTGGGGCTGCTGGGCTTCCTGGCCCTCCTTGCCCTCATGTCTCGCCTAGGCCGGGCTGCAGCTGACAGCGATCCCAACCTGGACCCGCTCATGAACCCTCACATCCGCGTGGGCCCCTCCTGAGCCCCCTTGCTTGTGGCTAGGCCAGCCTAGGACTTGGTTCCTGTGGAGGAAAGGCGGGGTGGCGGGGAGGCTGGGGGCACCTCTTCACTGCTCCTCTCCCTCAAGCCTAAGACACTAAGACCCCAGGCCCAAAGCTGAGTCCACCAGAGTGGCTGCAGGCCGGGCCTGGGGTCCCCGTGAGTCAAGCATTTGTCTAGACTTGCTTTCCCCTGGGTCTCCAGCCTCCCACCCCTCACCCCGTGAAGGAGTTGGCAGGTGGCAATAAACAGCAACTTTATTAAAACACCCGAGGCAGCCTTTTCCTTCCCCTCCTCAGCCGTGTTCCAGCTCCCCAGGCCTCAGTGGTTCTCCTCCCGGTACTCAATGGCCAGAAACTCCAAGGACAGGCGGCTGAAGAACATTGCTCCATTGAGGGCTGGGTGGAGGACAGAGCTCCCATCAGCCCCAGTACCCTTCCCTGCCTACTCCCTGCTACATCTCAGGGTTCTAAAGCTCTCTGCTCCCCCCTGCACCCTCCTCTTGCCACTCACTCAGGATGGTCATGGCACAGCAGCAGGTATACTTGTTTTTTGTCATCTCAGCGTAGAGTGACCCCGTGGCGGCCCAGCAGATGCTGATCACCTGGGAGAACTGTAGGCCCATCCGGTGGGAGAGTGGCCCCCGACACAACAGTGGGGTTTCCATCAGCCCCTCAGGCCTCCCGCAGCCAGCCCTTGAGTCCCCGCCCTGAGCTTACCATCAGGACGATCGTGTAGTGGAAGCTCATGAGGTCATAGTGGTGGGTGATGCAGAAGTTGTGCATGTCGCTGCTGAAGACGCCCAGGTGTAGGAAGAAGAGCATCAGTGCAGCCGTGGTGAGCACCATGCCTTTTGGGAAGAAGAATGTGGCGATGCGGTCCCGCAGCCGCATCTTGCCCACAGTGTACACGCAAGTCAGACTTGAGAGCTGCAGCAAGCAAGCCCTGCCCAGGAAAAGCAGCAGCGCCTTTGATTCTAGAGTGCCTGGCCTGGAGTAGCAGTGGGATTCTAGAACCGGAAGGACAGGGAGGGGACAAGATTCTAGAACACGGGCTGATTTCAGCCAGTACAGGACTGCTTCACGGGTGGCAGGGGGTGCTTTGAATTATGAGACCAGTGGGGGCCTGTGGCGATGGCGAAGGGGCAGCAACCCTAGTCATCCTATCCTCACGCTAGACACTTGTGTGCACATCTCACTTTTCCCACAATGGAGGCAGTGTGAGCACAGTCTGCAGATGAAGAACGGGGGCTCAGAAAAGTTGAGTGGAGCCTGGGCATGATGACTCACGCCTATAATCCCAACACTTTGGGATTCCGAGGTTGGTGGATCACCTGAGGTTAGGAGTTCAAGACTTGCCTGACCAACATCTCTACTAAACATACAAAATTAGCCTGGCATGGTGGCACATGTCTGTAATCTCAGCTATTTGGGAGGCTGAGGCAGGAGAATCGCTTGAACCTGGGAGGCGGAGGTTACGGTGAGCCGAGATCTCGCCATTGTACCCCAGCCTGGGTAACAAGAGTGATACTCTGTCTTCAAAAAAAAAAAAAAAAAAAAAGGGGTATATATATATATATATATGTATATATGTGTGAATATATACATATATATATATATATGTGAATATGTTCTGGTAAAATACTTGCATAATACACAAGCATGCAGAGGAAAATGTAACAGTCTTTCTGCTGCATCTCCACCACTGAGGTAACCCCTTCACCAGTTTGGTGAGTTGGCATCTTTTAAGTCCCTTCTTTGTGTAATGGTAATGGTAACTTCATAAATCTAGATGTACATATATGTAGGGTCCAGCCCTACGGGGTCCTGTGAGCCCCTCTACTGGTGTGGAAACGAGAAACTGTGGAAGTAAAAGACATAAGACACCAAGAAAGAGAAAAAAGAGGTTGGGCCCAGGGGTCCACTGCCAGCCAAAGCACGGAGGCCAGCAGTGGCCTTGGGTGCTTGGACACTGTGACTTTTACTGAGTACAAAGCAGGGAGCAGGGTAGGTAGGGCCAGGCATTGGTGGTCAGTGATTGGGTCAAGTAAATCACATGTCTTGGAGATAGGGGCCCAGGACTTTCAAGTAGCCGAGGCAAGGAGAAAACTTAATGTGTCAGCACTTTTTCCACACTTGTCAGGAAATAACATGGACATTAAGATTTATGTTACTATTGGTGATTGTTATCTTCTAAGAAAAAGAGGAACCAGGTGCAGAAGCGGAACATGAAGCTAGACATTGAACATGACCGCTGAAGCGCAGCATCACGTAGAGACAATTAAGCCCCTGGATGCCTGCGGGTTTCCCTGACAGCCGTCAGGCCTACCACAAGAGCTTGGAGGAGCGGAATTTTCTCCTCACTCCCCTGAGGAAGGAGATGTCTTGGACATCTTGGACATCTCCTTCCCTAACTGGCTAAACAGGGGCGCTTTCCCAGAACTGGTGCTCCAGCAGTTCTTATGAGGATGTGACAGAGGACTTAAAACATCTCGCCTTCGGGTCACTTCCTTCCCAATGGCACTTCATTTCCACACTTCATGACCTGAGAATCATTAGTAAAATTAAAAGGTTATATTGAGTATATGTATGTCTGTGATTACATATGAATATGTGATTATTTATGATTATAGGAATAACTGTAACTATATTTCTTTCTAGTTCAATATTTATATGGGAACAGGCTGAGATTTCAGACCCTCACCTCGGCACTTGCAAGGTCTCCTGTGGGGTCTCCCACCCACACATATATATGCATAAGTTTAATGCATTTTTTAAAATACCATATGATTTGTCAAAGTGTACTTTCAAAAAGTTAAAAACTATGTCTAAATATAGAATGAACACATAACTAAATTTGTTGGGCCGGGTGCAGTGGCTCATGCCTGTAATCCCAGCCCTTTGGGAGGCTGAGGTGAGAGGATCACTTGAGCTCAGAAGTTTGAGACCAGCCTGGGCAACATAGTGAGACTTCTCTCTACTAAATTTTCTTTTCTTTTCTTTTTTTTGAGACGGAGTTTCGCTCTTGTTACCCACGCTGGAGTGCAATGGCGCGATCTCGGCTCACCGCAACCTCCGCCTCCTGGGTTCAGGCAATTCTCCTGCCTCAGCCTCCCGAGTAGCTGGGACTACAGGCACGCACCACCATACCCAGCTAGTTTTTGTATTTTTAGTAGAGATGGGGTTTCACCATGTGGACCAGGATGGTCTCGATCTCTTGACCTTGTGATCCACCCGCCTCGGCCTCCCAAAGTGCTGGGATTACAGGCGTGAGCCACTGCGCCCGGCCAATTTTTTTTTTTTTTTGAGACGGTGTCTTGCTCTGTCGCCAGGCTGGAGTGCAATGGCCTGAGCTTGGCTCACTGCAACCCCTGCCTCCCCAATTTCCTTGCCTCAGCCCCCTGCGGAGCTGAGACTCCAGGTGCACGCCACCATGTCTGGCTAATTTTTGTATTTTTTAGGAGAGACGGGGTTGCACCGTACTGGCCAGTGTGGTCTCTATCTCTTGACCTCATGATTCGCCCACCTTGGCCTCCCAGAGTGCTGGGATTACAGGCATGAGCCACCATACCCGGACTCTCTCTACTAAAAAATTTTTAAAAATGAAATTTGCTGGGTGTGGTGGCCCGTGCCTGTAGTCCCAGCTACTTGGGAGGCTGAGGCGAGAGGATCACTTGATCCTAGGAATTCCAGCCCTGCTTGCACCATTACAGTCCAGCACGGGGACATAGTGAGACCTTGTCTCAAAAAAAAAAGATCTTTAACTCATCAGTGAGGGGATTCCCATTTGATAAGGTGGTGATGCGCACGAGGAGCCGGACAGAGCAGGCATTTAAAGAGGAATGTTAGGCCGGGCACGGTGGCTCATGCCTGTAATGCCAGCACTTTGGGAGGCCAAGGTGGGTGGATCACCTGAGGTCAGGAGATCAAGACCAGCCTGGCCAACATAGTGAAACCCCATCTCTACTAAAAATACAAAAAACTAGCCAGACATGGTGGTGTGTGCCTGTAATCCCAGCTACTTGGCTAAGGCAGGAGAATCGCTTGAACCTGGGAGGCAGAGATTGTAGTGAGCTGAGATGGTGCCATTGTACTCCAGCCTGGGTGACTGAGCAAGTCTGAAAACAAATAAATAAAGAGGAATGTTTAGCACATGATTAGTAGGTTAGATGCAAAATGCACTGGATGTCCTACATGACAAAAATTGTACCCTTTGAGGTTACTTTTTCTACTGGATATACATGTTTTTCATCTCTCCTGGACTGTATCTCCTCATAATTTCAGAGTCTATTTACCTTACTAGTAAGTAGCAAAGTCAAACAACTGTGTATTTTTGTGGGTAAATAATCCTTGGGTGGGCTTCTGAAACAATGACCCAGTGTGACATTGAAAGGACACACTACACTCTTGGATTTCCAATTTTTGGATGATTTTTCTTAACATTATTCTCCAACTTTTTTTTTTTTTTTTTTTGAGACAGAGTCTTGCTCTGTCTTCAGGTGTCAGGCTGTAGTGCAATGGTGTGTTCTCAGCTCACTGCAACCTCCACCTCCCAGGTTCAAGCAATTCTCCTGCCTCAGCCTCCCGAGTAGCTGGGACTACAGGCGAGCATTACCACACCCAGCTATTTTTTTTTTTTTTTTTTAAAGATGGGGTTTCACCACGATGACCAGGCTGGTCTTGAACTCCTGACCTCAGGTGATCCATCCACCTCGGCCTCTCAAAGTGCTAGGATTACAGGCGTGAGCCACCGCACCCAGCTTTTTTGTATTTTTAATAGAGACAGGGTTTCACCATGTTGGCCAGGATGGTCTCAATCTCTTGACTTTCTGATCCACCCACCTCAGTCTCCTAAAGTGCTGGGATTACAGGTGTGAGCCACCCACCCGGCCCTATTCTCCAACTTTTAAAAATGTTTATAGACTTCTTGGAGTAGACCTCAATCTTTTTCATTTTCTTTTTTTTTTTTTTTTTTTTTTTTTTTTTGAGATGGAGTTGTTCTGTCACCAGGCTGGAGTGCAGTGGTGCAGTCTCAGCTCACTGCAACCTCCGCCTTCCGGGTTCAAATGATTCTTCTACCTCAGCCTCCCGAATAGTTGGGACTACAGCCATGCGCCACCATGGCCCAGCTAATTTTTTTGGTATTTTTAGTAGAGACGGGTTTTTGCCATGTTGGCTAGGATGGTATTGATCTCTTGACCTCGTGATCTGCCTGTGTTGGCCTCCCAAAGTGCTGGGATTAGAGGCATAAGCCACACTGCCTAGCCCCCTTTTTCATTTTCTTAAGATTATAGTTTCATAGGCTGAAATCTTCAGGTATTTTTAAATGGTCTTTAGACATCCCATTGATTCAGAGGTCAGCAAATGTTTTCTGTAAAATATCAGATAGGAAATGTTTTAGGTTTGGATGACCACAAAGTCTCTGTGGTAGCTACTCAAGGCTGCTCTTTTTTTTTTTTTTTTTTTTTTTTTTTTTGAGACAGAGTTTCACTCTTGTCACCCAGGCTGGAGTGCAGTGGTGTGATCTTGGCTCACTGCAACCTCCACCTCCCGGGTTCAGGTGATTCTCCTGCCTCAGCCTCCTGAGTAGCTGGGATTACAGGCGCCTGCCACCACGCTTGGCTAATTTTTGTATTTTTAGTAGAGATGGGGTTTCGTCATGTTAGCCAGGCTGGTCTCGAACTCCTGACCTCAGGTGGTCTGCCCGCCTTGGCCTCCCAAAGTGCTGGGATTACAGGCATGAGCCACCATGCCCAGCCTCAACTCTGCTCTTATAGAGCAAAAGCATATAGATCATATGTTAAAAATGGGTGTGACTGTGTTTCAATAAAACTTATGGACAATGGAATATGAATTGCATTTGATTTTCAGGTGTCATGAAATGTTATTTTTAAAAAAACTATTTACGAATGAGAAAACCATTCTAGCTGACAGGCCATATGAAAACAGGTGGTGAGCTGTTGGACCTGCAGGAGCCCTGGCAAAGAACAAGTAAACCAGTGAGTTTTTCCATTCCAACCTTCTTCCAACAGCCTATCATAAGTAATGTTTCGCCGGGCGCGGTGGCTCAAGCCTGTAATCCCAGCACTTTGGGAGGCAGAGGCGGGTGGATCACGAGGTCAAGAGATCGAGACCATCCTGGTCAACATGGTGAAACCCTGTCTCTACTAAAAATACAAAAAATTAGCTGGGCATGGTGGCGCTTGCCTGTAATCCCAGCTACTCAGGAGGCTGAGGCAGGAGAATTGCCTGAACCCAGGAGGCGGAGGTT
>NW_022436954.1:6007243-6078418 GCF_009761245.1 Sapajus apella | reverse complement strand
GGGTTTCACCATGTTGACCAGGATGGTCAACATGGTGAAACCCTGTCTCTACTAAAAATACAAAAAATTAGCTGGGCATGGTGGCGCTTGCCTGTAATCCCAGCTACTCAGGAGGCTGAGGCAGGAGAATTGCCTGAACCCAGGAGGCGGAGGTTGCGGTGAGCCGAGATCGTGCCATTGCACTCCAGCCTGGGTAACAAGAGCGAAACTCCGTCTCAAAAAAAAAAAAAAAAATAAAAAATAAATAAATAAATAAATAAAGTAATGTTTCAAGGGCTACTTTGATACTTGAGAAAGTCTTTTTCTCCTTTTCCTCCATTCCAACTCTGCGTCCTAATCTGAAGTCCAGATCGTTCCCTGTCCCCATGAGCTCCTCACCTTTGTGCACAGCTGCACTTTTATCCAAGTCAGAAACCTGGAGAGAAGATCAGTAGGCTGAGGTGGGAGGATCCCTTGAGCCCAGGAGGTAGAGGCTACAGTGAGCCAAAGATAGCACCACTGCACTCCAGCCTGGATGACAGAGCAAGGCCTTGTCTCAGGAAAAAAAAAAAAAAAAAAGGCCAGGTGGCTCACGCCTGTAATCCCAGCACTTTGGGAGGCCGAGGCAGGTGGATTGAAAGGTTAGGAGTTGGAGACCAGCCTGGCCAATATGGTGAAACCCTGTCTCTACTAAAAATACAAAAATTAGCTGGGTGTGGTGGCAGGCACTTGGAGTTGTAGCTACTCGGGAGGCTGAGGCAGGCTTGAACCCGGGAGGCAGAAGTTGCAAGGAGCCGAGATCGTGCCACTGTACTCCAGCCTGGGCAACAAGAGCAAGACTCTGTCTCAAAAAAAAAAAAAAGGAAAAGAGAACCTTGAGAGTTATCCTTCACATTTCCACCCAACGCCTCACTCAGCACATTGCGTTAGTCACTTAAACTCTGCTGAGTCTGTCTTTTTTTTTTTAGATAATAGAGAGGGGGTGGTCTCACTATGTTGTCCAGGCTGGTACTGACCTCCTGGGCTCAAGTGATTCTCCCACCTACGCCTTCCAAAGTGATTGGAAGGGGATTGCGGGAGTGAGCCACTGTGCCCGGCCTTAGGGATTCTTAAATGTGAGTGTGCATCAGAACTACTTGGTAACTTTCTAAAAAGAAGCTAGGTCTGAGAGAAGCCCAGAGGTTTTTTTTTGGTTTGTTTTTTTTCTTGCTCTGTCACCTAGGCTGGAGGGCAGTGGCACGGTCTGGCTCAAGCGATTCCTCCACCTCAGCCTCCGAGTGTAGCTGGGACCACAGGTGTGGGCCATCATCCCAGCTAATTTTTGCATTTTTTTCCCCTTTTTTGGCGGGGGGATGGACTCTTGCTCTTAATGTCCAGGCTGAAGTGCAATGGCACAATCTTGGCTCACCACAACCTCCACCTCCCAGGTTCAAGGGATTCTCCTGCCTCAGCCTTCCCAGTAACAGGCATGCGCCACCACGCCCAGCTAATTTAATTTGTATTTTTAGTAGAGATGGGGTTTCTTCATGTTGGTCAGGCTGGTCTTGAACTCCCGACCAGGTGATCCACCCTCCTCGGCCTCCCAAAGTGCTGGATTACAGGCGTGAGCCAATGCACCCAGCCATTTTTGTATATATATTTTTCACACAGACGGAGTTTCGCCATTTTGCCAAGGCTGGTCTTGAATTCCTGGGCTCAAGCGATCCACTCGCCTCGGCCCTGCCAAGTGCTCGGATTACAGGAGTGTTTGGTGCAGCCCAGCCCAGAGACTTATAACGTGCCACAGATAGTCCTGATGGCAATTCTAATGCAGGTCAGAGGACCAGGCCTTAAGAAGCACTGTGCGGCCAGACGTGGTGGCTCACATCTGTAATCCCAGCACTTTAGGAGGTCGAGGTGAGCGGATCATGAGGTCAGGAATTTAAGATCAGCCTGACCAATTTTGTGAAACCCCATCTCTACTAAAACTACAAAAATTAGCCAGGCGCAGTGGCGCATGCCTGTAGTCCCAGCTACTCAGGAGGCTGAGGCAGAAGAATCGCTTCAACCCGGGAGGCAGAGGTTGCAGTGAGCCAAGATTGCGCCACTGCACTCCAGCCTGGGCAACAGAGAAAGACTTCGTTGCAATAATAATAATAATAATAGGCGGGGTGCGGTGGCTCACGCCAGTAATCCCGGCACTTTGGGAGGCCGAGGCAGGCGGATCACCTGAGGTCAGGAGTTCGAGACCAGCCTGGCAAACATGATGAAACCCCGTCTCTAAAAAAATAATAATTAAAAATTAAAAAAAAAAAAAATAGAGGCGGGTGGATCACGAGGTCAAGAGATCGAGACCATCCTGGTCAACCTGGTGAAACCCCGTCTCTACTAAAAATACAAAAAATCAGCTGGGCATGGTGGCGCATGCCTGTAATCCCAGCTACTCAGGAGGCTGAGGCAGGAGAATTGCCTGAACCCAGGACGCGGAGGTTGCGGTAAGCCGAGATTGCGCCATTGCACTCCAGCCTGGGTAACAAGAGTGAAACTCCGTCTCAAAAAATAAAATAAAATAAAATAAAATAAAATAAAATAAAATAAAATAAAAGAAGCACTGCGCTAGAGGCACGGTACGGGGTAGTGTACATGCATTTAATCCTCGCAGCCCCACTGTGAAGTATATACCCCAATTTTAGGAATGGGATAAACTGAGCCACTGCCCAGGTATCGAGACAGTGGCAAGATCCCAGGAACATTCTACTCTGGCCTCACATCCCGCATCCGTTCATTGCACCTGGGCACATATTCCGTGGGCCGCTTGCCTGCGGGGATACAGGTTGGGGAGCCACTACCGGTCTCCCTTCTGGGAAAGCAGCAACTCGAGGCAGTTCCACAAAATGCTTCCACCCATCAGGGCTCTTCCGGAACCTTTCCGCTTGAGGAAGACAGGTGCGGTGGAACTCTTGTCTCGAAGGACTCATGGCTGCTGGGGGACGTTTCACCTGAAGGACTGCCTCGTTTCAACAACAACTTTATGGATCCCGGAAGTTCCTCCTTCCCTCCCCTTTCCCAGCCTTACGCTCGTGGGCTGCGGTAGCAGCGATGGCGGCTGCAGCTACCGCCGGGTCTAGCCCGGGGTCTGGACCTGGGGACTCCCCAGAAGGGCCAGAGGCTGAGGCTCCGGAACGTCGGCGGAAGGCGCATGGGATGCTGAAGCTTTACTACGGCCTCTCAGAAGGAGAGGGGGCGGGACGCCCCTCGGGTCCCGACCCCCTGGACCCGACTGATCTGAACGGGGCGCATTTCGACCCGGAAGTTTACCTGGACAAGGTGTGTGTGCGGGTGGTAGGAGGGGTGAGGCGAGGGGGGAAGGGAACCAGGCCCCTGATACATTGCACCCCCAGATCACGTCTCCGACTTTTCGTGAGGTTGAGAGGAACAGGGGTTCCTAAGAGGACGAGCGTCAGCCAAAGAGGACGAGCAGTTCAGGCGTCTGAGGGGATGTGAGCAGGATCGGACTGGCCTAAGGTGATGCGGCATCTGAGGTTTCCTGGGCTGATGTTGTGATAGGCCCGGGATTGGGGGCGTGGCCCAGGCGTTGACAGGCGCGGGGCTGGGCCTAGGCCAAGCCCCAGGATTTCAGATGCTGGCAAACACCATACAGGGTCGAACCTAGTAACCCCTGAGCTAAGCCACTTAGGGCCCGATGCCTGGGATTCCTGAGCTGGCAGTGGTTGGAGGGGGTGTGGATCAAAGATTTCTTGCACAGAAAGCCTATCAGCTGCAGGCAGGGCTGGGGGCATGAATGCCTCCTGACTCAAACACTAACCACCCAATTTCTCCAGCTGCGTAGAGAGTGCCCTCTGGCCCAACTGATGGACAGTGAGACGGATATGGTGCGGCAGATCCGGGCTCTAGACAGCGACATGCAGACCCTGGTCTATGAGAACTACAACAAGTTCATCTCAGCCACAGGTGATCCCCACGGGGACACACCCTCCAAAGTCTCACAGCCCCCATTCTCCCACCTGTGTTGGGAAAACCAGCAAGGGATTTAGAGGGAGGAGACTCAGATTCCAGTCTTGCCCTGACATTATTCCATTCTCACCTTCTTCCCTTTGAGCCTTCGTGCTCAGACTACTATAGACATAACAGCTGCTCTCAGAAGGTTCTCCTAAGTACCAAAGGAGAGAAAAGACAAAAGGAGATTATTTATTTATTTATTTTTGAGATGGAGTCTCACACTGTCGCCCTGGCTGGAATGCAATTGTGCAATCTCAGCTCACTGCAACCTCCGACTCCCAGGTTCAAGCGATTCTCCTGCCTCAGCCTCCCGAGTAGCTGGGACTACAGGCATGCACCACCTTGCCCAGCTAATATTTTTGTATTTTTAATAGAGACAGGGTTTCGCTATGTTGGCCAGGCTGGTCTTGAACTCCTGACCTCATGATCCGCTCGCTTCAGCCTCCCTAAATGCTGGGATTACAGGCGTGAGCCACTGCACCTGGCCTATTTATTTATCGTTTAAGAGACAGTGTCTTGTTTTGTTTGCCAGGCTGGAGAGCAGTACATGATCATGGCTTACTGCAGCCTCAACATCCCAGGCTCATGTGATCCTTCTGGATCCTCCCAAGGCCCTAGGATTACAGGTGTGAATCCCTGGCCCAGCCCAAAATGAAATGTATTTATCTGAAGTACTTAAAAGGCCAGGCATGGTGGCTTATGGCTGTAATTCCAGCACTTTGGGAGACTGAAATAGGAGGATCACTTGAGCCTAAGAGTTCAAGAGTGACCTGGGCAACATAGTGCCAACATAGTGGGCCACCCCTACAAAAAATTAAAAACAAAAATTAGCCAGACATGGTGGCATATGCCTATAGGCCCAGCTACTCAGGAGACTGAGGAGGGAGGATCACATGAGCCTGGAAGGTTGAGGCTGTAGTGAGCTGTGATAGTACCACTTCATTCCAACCTGGGCAACAAAGCAAGACCCTGTCTCCAAAAAAAGTATCTATCTGAAGAAGAATCCCTGACACCAAGGAACCCTCATTAAGGTTTAGTTTCTCTTATTATTATTATTATTATTTTTTTTTTTTTTGAGACGGAGTTTCGCTCTTGTTACCCAGGCTGGAGTGCAATGGCGCGATCTCGGCTCACCGCAATCTCCGCCTCCCGGGTTCGGGCAATTCTCCTGTCTCAGCCTCCTGAGTAGCTGGGATTACAGGCACGCGCCACCAGGCCCAGCTAATTTTTCTGTATTTTTAGTAGAGACGGGGTTTCACCATGTTGACCAGGATGGTCTCGATCTCTTGACCTCGTGATCCACCCGCCTCGGCCTCCCGCAGTGCTGGGATTACAGGCTTGAGCCACCGCGCCTGGCCTAGTTTCTCTTATTATTGATAGCTTTCTTCTCTGCTCCAGAGAAGAAAGAAGGTGGTCTTGTCCCTCCCTTCCTTTATCTCTCCCTTCTTTCCTTCCTTAACTAAGCAAAGAGAGAAGATGTATGATACTAAGGGACACAAAGATCATGTAGAGGCTTTTTTTTTCCTTCTGTCCTCTTTATTCTCTAGCACCAGACAGCGTTCTGCTATTGTCCACACTGGCTTCTGTGCTGTTTTGAGGAGATAGATGTACTGCTCAGACTTCTGTAGCAATTTTGCACCCATGTATACCAAGTCCAGGAGGCAGATCAGAGGGTTTACCTGCAGCCTGTGGAATGTTCTGGGAGCATCTGTGGGGTTGCATTCTGATGTCTGTTACTCTTCTCGTGTCGCAGCGGTGGGTGTAGTAACCTATACTCATTGTTCTTTTATCTGATTTGAAGCAGATTCCATGAGTAGGCACCTTCCTATTTGTTAATACCAGCATCAAAATGGCAAGAAATTATAGCTTCTGTGCTGGGATATTTCTCACAGGAATTTTGTAAGATTATGTTTTCCATTTGTTGGAATGTGTATAATGTTTTGAGACGTAGCTCTTTTTGTAGGAAAAAGAAAATTATGACGTAATTGTTAGGAGTCAGAGGTTCTAAATCTAGAAATACTAGCCAGGCGCAGTGGCTCACACCTGTAATCTCAGCACTTTGGGAGGCTGAGACAGGCAGATCACCTGAGGTCACTAGGGAGGGACTGTGGAGTGAGAAGAGCAGAGGTCTGAGCACTACACGCTGGGACATCCCGACACTGAGGATCAGGAAGAGGCCCGAGGATGGGGCATCTGGACACTGAGGGTCAGGAAGAGGCCTGAGGACCCAGCACCCTGACACTGAGGGTAAGGAAGAGGTCTGAGCACTGCACCCTGGGGCACCCCGACACTGAGGATAAGAAAGTGATCTGAGCACTGCACCCTGGGACATCCCAACATTGAGGGTCGGGAAGAGGTCTGAGGACAGGGCATCCCCACACTGAGGGTCAGGAAGAGTTCTAAGGATGTGGCATCCTGACATTCAGGGTCAGGAAGAGGTCTGAGGATGGGGCATTCCAGCATTCAGAAGCCATAGAGATAAGGAAGATCCCACAAAAGGAACAAACATTTAGGAAAGTGCAAGGATAACCAGGAGCATCGATGCTTTAGAAGCTTAAGTGAGGGGCTGGGCATGGTGGTTCTCACTTCTGATCCCAGCCCTTTGGGAGGCTGAGGCAGGTGGATCACTTGAGGCCAGGAGTTCAACACCAGCCTGGCCAATATGGTAAAACCCTGTCTCTACTAAAAATACAAAAATTACCTGGACAAGGTAAAGCATGCCTGTATCCCCAACCAGTCGGGAGGCTGAGGCAGGAGAATCGCTTGAACCCAGGGGGTGGAGGTTGCAGTTAGCTGAGATCATGCCACTGCACTCCAGCCTGGGCAACAGAGTGGACTCAAAAAAAGAAGAAGCTAAGTGAGGAAGGCATTCCAGGACGTGGAATTGATAGACTTGGGTGAGACACTTAGCAAAGTAATGTAGCATAGAGTGTGTGTTGATTGGGCAAGAGAGAGAAAAAATGAGGAAAGAACAAAGTCCTCAGGAAGGAGAGCGGGTGGAGCAGGGCAGGGAGGGAGGCGTCGGCCTTAGCCAAGGGCCAGAAGCTCATCTAGGGCTGCAGGAGGGGAAGCAGGATGTGAGCAGAGCCAGGGAGGTAGTAGATGTGCACTTTAACTAGAAACCTTCCAGAATGTGTTAGGGATTTGGCCTTTATCCACAGAGAGCTAAGACAAATGAGTGATGCACTCAGATTTCTGGTTCAAAAAGATTCCTCCAGCTGCACTGGAAGGAATGGATTGGGCTGAGCACAGTGGCTCATTCCTGTAATCCCTGCACTTTGGAAGGCTGAGACAGGTGGATCACCTGAGGTCAGGAGTTTGAGACCAGCCTGGCCAACATGGTGAAACCCCATCTCTACTAAAAATACAGCAAATGAGCTGGGTGTGATGGCAGACGCCTATAATATCAGCTACTTGGGAGGCTGAGGCAGGAGAATCACTTGAACCTGGGAGGCAGAGGTTGTCATAAGCCAAGATTACTGCAAGCCAAGATCACTGGAGTGCCATTGCACTCCAGCCTGGGCAACAAGAACGAAACTCCATTTAAAAAAAAAAGGAATAGGTTGGAGAGGAGGCATGAGTGACGCCATGATATCAGTAGTCAGGCCAGAGATTCTGGGATCTGACACCAAGATGGTAATGGTGAAAATGGACAGTGATGGGCAGACTGGGGTATCGACAGCCCTGGTATTGAAGAGCTCTGGGTGTGAAGAGTGACCTCTGCTTAAGATTTCAGCTTAAGCACCAAATCATGGATATAGCAGCAGACAAGACAACATTAAGCTGTCACAGAACATACATTCTAGAGAAAGACAGTCAATGAACAGGCTGATGAAACAACCTATGCGGAGGCCCTGGGAAAGCTCTCCAGTGCAGGAAGAACAGGAATGTGGGGAATGAAGCAAGCAGGGCTAGACCATAAACCAGGGGTTGTCAAACTTTTTTCTGAAAAGGACCCAAAAGTATTTTAGGCTTTGTGGACTATCTGGTCTCTTGTAGCTACTTGACTCTGCCACTGTAGCCTGAAAGCATCATAGACAGTATGCAAATGAATGAACATGGCTGTATTCCAGTAAGAAAATTTTATTTACAAACATGGGCGGTGAGGGTCTGGAGTGACATAAGCAAAAATGCTGGAGTAAATACATTAAATATTTTTATCCTCCAAAAAAGCAATGAAAAAAATTAGGCTGGGTGCGGTGGCTCACACTCGTAATCCCAAAACTTTGGGAGGCTGAGATGAGTGGATCATAAGAGGTCAGGAGTTTGAGACCACCACAGTCAAAATGTCAAAATCCTGTCTCTATTAAAAATATAAAAAAGGACTGGGCGGATCACCTGAGGTCAGGAGTTTAAGACCAGCCTGGCCACAAGGTGAAACCCCATCTCTACTGAAAATATAAAAATTAGCTGGGTGTGGTGGTGTGCACCTGTAGTCCCAGCTCCTCAGGGAGGCTGAGGCAGGAGAATCACTTCAACCTGGGAGGCGGAGGTTGCAGTGAGCCGAGATGGTACCACTGAATTCTAGTCTGGGCAACAGAGCGAGACTCCATCGCAAAAAAACAAAACTAAACTAAACTAAACAAACAAAAAAAAGTAGCTGGATGTGGTGGTGGGTACCTATAATCCCAGCTACTTGGGAAACTAAGCTAGGAGAGAATCACTTGAACCTGGGAGCTGGAGATTGCAGTGAGCTGAGATCACGCCACTGCACTCCAGCCTGGGTGACAGAGCAAGACTCTTTATAAAAAAAAAAAAAAAAAAAAAAAAAAAAGAAAAGAAAAGAAAAAAAGCAATGAAAAATCTAGCCAGAATAGTCAGAAACAACTTTACTCTGGAAATTAACCAAGGTTTGCATCAAGCAATCCAGGGAATATTGAAAAACAGCTGAATCTTGGTAAGAATAGTGAACCCTGTGGCATTTAACATGCCCTAGCCCCACAACTTGCTCTCCAACTCAGCTGTAGCCTTAAAAAATAACACCTCAGGTCGGCCACTTTTGGTGGCTCACACCTGTAATCTCAGCACTTTGGGCAGCCGGGGCTGGCAGAACATGAGGTTAAGAGATCGAGAAACCCCGTCTCTACTAAAAATACAAAAAGTCAGCTGGGCATGGTGGTACATGTCTGTAATCCCAGCTACTCAGGAGGCTGAGGCAGGAGAATTGCCTGAACCCAGGAGGCGGAGGTTGCGGTGAGCCGAGATGGCGCCATTGCACTCCAGCCTGGGTAACAAGAGCAAAACTCCGTCTCAAAAAAAAAAAAAGAGATCGAGACTATCTTGGCCAACATGGTGAAACCCTATGTCTACTAAAAATACAAAAATTAGCAAGGCGTGGTGGCACGTGCCTGTAGTACCAGCTACTCGGGAGGCTGAGGCAGGAGAATCACTTGAACTTGGGAGGCGGAGGTTGCAGTGAGCAGAGATCACGCCACTGCACTCCAGCCGGGCAACAGAACGAGACTCCATCTCAAAAAACAAAAAACAAAACAAAACAAAAAAAACCCAAAAATAACCAAGCCGGGCTCAGTGGCTTACGCCTGTAATCCCAGCACTTTGGGAGGCCAAGACGGGTGGATCATGAGTTCAGGAATTGAAGACCAGCCTGCCCAAGATGGTGAAACCCCTTCTCCACTAAAAGTAAAAAAAAAAAAAAAAAAAAAAAAATTAGCCAGGCCTCGTGGCAGGGTTTTGTTTTGTTTTGTTTTTGAGATAGAGTCTCGCTCTGTCGCCCAGGCTGGAATGCATTGGTGTGATCTCAGCTCATTGCAACCTTCCTCTCCTGAGTTCAAATGATTCTTCTGCCTCAGGCTCCACAGTAGCTGGGATTACAGGCGCTCACCACCATGCCCAGCTAATTTTTTGCATTTTTAGTAGAGACAGCGTTTCATCATGCTGGCCAGGCTAGTGTTGAACTCCTGACCTCGTGATCCACCCACCTTGGCCTCCCAAATTGCTGGGATTACAGGCATGAGCCACTACACCTGGCCTACCAAGGATATTTTTTTGGAGATGAAGTCTGGCTCTGTCGCCCAGGCTGGAGTGCAGTGGCATGATCTCGGCTCACTGCAACTTCCACCTCCTGGGTTCCAGTGATTCTCCTGCCTCAGCCTCCCAAGTAGCTGGGCTTACAGGCATGCAACACCATAGCCAGCTAATTGTACTTTTTACTAGAGGTAGGGTTTCACCATATTGGCCAGGCTGGCTACCAGGACTTTTTCATTGTTTAATTATAGGCCAATGTTGCGACTGCCCGAGTTGGTGGGTGATAGTTGGTACAGACGTGGACTAACCAAAAAAGCCTTAATGAAAAGCTAAGAAATGGATATCCACAGCGGCTTTGACAAGCTCTGATGTATTCCTGGGAATCTTGAAGGCCACAGGCATTTGTAGGGCTGTATGTTGGTTCGGGAAAGACCTGAGAATGCCGGGTGCTCTCATGCCTGGCTCATCTCTAGGCTCTGCACAAGCAGGAAGTGAAGGCTAAGGCCAAGTTAGAAACTGTCTGGCTGAGTGTTTAAGGTGTGCCAACACGAATACACAGAGCCCCTCAGCAGAGACGGAGATTTATTGGATCCAGGCATTTAATTTTTTAATTTTAATTTTAATTAATTAATTTTATTTATTTTTCTTGAGACAAAGTTTCCCTCTTGTCGCCAGGCTGGAGTGTGATATTCTCAGCTCACTGAAACATCCACCTCTCAGGTTCAAGCGATTCTCCTGCCTCAGTCTCCCGAGAAACTAGGACTATAGGAACCTGCTACCAGGCCCAGCTGATTTTTGTATTTTTAGTAGAGACAGAAGTTCACCATGTTTGACCAGGCTGGTCTTGAACTCCTGACCTCAAGTGATCTGCCCACATTGGCCTCCCAAAGTGCTGGGATTACGGGTGTGAGCCACTGCATTTGGCCTCTACAAAAAAAATCTTTAAAAATTAGCTGGTGTGATGGCATGCACCTGTGGTCCTAGCGGCCTAGGAGGTTGAGGTGGAAGGATTGCTTGCTTGAGCCTAGGAGGTTAGATTGCACTGAGCTGTGATCGTGCCACTGCACTCCAGCCTGGGTGACAGAGCAAGACTCTGTCTCCAAAAAAAGAAAAACAAAACCACTCAATATAATGCCCCATAGTAATAAAATAAATAGTAATAAGGAAAAGGCAAAACACATGATCAACTCAATAGATACAGAAAGAAAAAATCCCATAAAATCAAACAACCTTTCATGGTGAAACACTAATGAATCAGGACTAAAAGGGAACTTTCCTCAAGGGAGGGATACGAAGAGATGTGTTAAAGGATCCAGAATTACAGCCAGATAGGAGGAATTCATTCTAGTGTTCTGTATCACTGTAGGATGACTATAGTTAACAATAAAATATAGTTTCAAATAGCTAGAAGGAGGATGTTGAATGTTCCCAATACAAATAAATGATAAATATTTGAGATGATGGATATGCTAATTACCATGATCTGGTCACTAGATGTTATATATATGAAAACATCACTATGTACCCCATAGATAAGTACAATTATTATTTGTCAGTTAAAAAAAAAAAAAATTGGCTGGGCACGGTGGCTCATGCCTGTAATCCCAGCACTTTGGGAGGCCGAGGTGGGTGGATCAGAAGGTCAAGAGATTGAGACCATTCTGGTCAACATGGTGAAACCCTGTCTCTACTAAAAATACAAAAAAATTAGCTGGGCATGGTGGTGCGTGCCTGTAATCCCAGCTACTCAGGAGGCTGAGGCAGGAGAATTGCCTGAACCTAGGAGGCAGAGGTTGCGGTGAGCTGAGATCGTGCCATTGCACTCCAGCCTGGGTAACAAGAGTGAAACTCCATCTCAAAAAAAAAAAAATTTTGGCTGGCTGGGTGCGGTGGCTCATGCCTGTAACACCTGTAATCCCAGCACTTTGGGAGGCTGAGGCAGGGGGATCACCTGAGGTCAGGAATTCGAGACCAGCCTGGCCAACATGGTGAAACCCCATCTCTACTAAAAATATAAAAAGTTGCAGCCAGGCTTGGTGGCTCACACCTGTAATCTCAGCACTTTGGAAGGCCGAGGCGGGTGGATCATGAGGTCAGGAGTTCGAGACCAGCCTGGCCAACATGGTGAAACCCCATCTCTACTAAAAAAAGAAAAAGTTGCAGCCAGTCTTGGTGGCTCACACGTGTAATCTCAGCACTCTGGGAGGCTGAGGTGGGTGGATCATGAGGTCAGGAGTTAGAGACCAGCCTGACCAGCATCGTAAAACCCCGTCTCTACTAAAAATACAAAAATTATCTGGGTGTGAGGGTGTTCATCTGTAATCCCAGCTACTTGGGAGGCTGAGGCAGGAGAATCGCTTGAACCCAGGAGGTGGAGGTGGGGTGAGCCAAGATCATGCCACTGCACTCCAGCCTGGCAACAGAGTGAGACTCCATCTCAAAACAAAACAAAAAACCCAAAAATTAGCCAGGTGTAGTGGTGCACACCTCTAGTATCAGCTACTTGGGAGGCTGAGAAAGGAGAATCATTTGAACCCAGGAGGCGGAGGTTGCAGTGAGCCACAGCACTGCACTCTAGCCTGGGTGAGACAGAGAGAGACTCTGTCTCCAAAATAAATGAATAAAAATAAAATAAATAAAAATTGGCTGGACATGGTGGTTCATGCCTGTAATCCCAGCACTGTGGGAAGCTGAGGTGGATGGATCACCTGAGATCAGGAGTTCAAGACCAGCCTGGCCAACATGGTGAAACCCTGTCTCTACTAAAAATACAAAAATTAGCCAGGTGTGATGGCATACACCTATAATCCCAGCTACTCAGGAGGCAGAAGTAGGAGAATTGCTCCAACCCAGGAGGCAGAGGTTGCAGCGAGCTAAGATCGCACCACTGTACTCCAGCCTGGGTGACAGAGTGAGACTCTGTCTCAAAATAAAGAAGAAAAAAAACTTGAAAAAATAATTTTTTTTTTTTTTTTGGACGGAGTTTCGCTCTCGTTACCCAGGCTGGAGTGCAATGGCACGATCTCGGCTCACTGCAACCTCCGCCTCCTGGGTTCAGGCAATTCTCCTGCCTCAGCCTCCTGAGTAGCTGGGATTACAGGCACGCGCCACCATGCCCAGCTGATTTTTTATATTTTTTTAGTAGAGACGGGGTTTCACCGTGTTGACCAGGATGGTCTCGATCTCTTGACCTCGTGATCCACCCGCCTCGGCCTCCCAAAGTGCTGGGATTACAGGCTTGAGCCACCGTGCCCGGCCCGTAAAAAATAAAAATCTAAGAAAAGAAGGGGAATTTCCTTAACCAGTGAATGATGAAAAACCCCTAGGTAACATCATACGTAATAGTGAAAGGCTGAAAACTTTCCTGCTAAGAATCAGACAAAGATATCTGCCCTTACCATTTCTATTTGACTTTGTACTAGAGGTATTAGAGCCTGGGCAATAAAAGGTATCCAGATTAGAAAGGATGAAGTAAAACTATCTCTCTGCAGATGACATAATCTCTGTCTCAAAAAAAAAAAAAAATTAAGAAAGCATTTCCATTTATAGTAATACCAAGAATAAAATATTTAGGAATATATTTAATAAAAGAAGTAAAGGTATTTTCAGTATTTTGTATATTGAAAACCACAAAACATTGTTAAAAGGAATTAAAGGAGACCTAAATAAATGAAGACATTCCATGTTCAGAGAACTTTTTATTTATTATTTTTTTCATTTTTTTGAGACAGAGCCTTGCTCTGTCACCCAGGCTGGAGTGCAGTGGCATGATCTCAGCTCACTGCAACCTCAGCCTCCTAGGTTCAAGCAATTCTCTGCCTCAGCCTTCTGAGTAGCTGGAATTACAGGTGCCCGCCACCACACCCAGCTAACTTTTTTTGTTATTTTTAGTAGAGATGGGGTTTCACCATCTTGGCTATGCTGGTCTTGAACTCCTGACCTCGGGATCCACCTGCCTCAACCTCCCAAAGTGCTGGGATTACAGGTGTGAGCCACTGTGCTTGGCCAGGTACTTACTATTTAAGATGACAGTACTTCCCAAATTGATTCAATGTCTTTCCTATCACTTTTCCAACTTACTTTTTTTTTTTTTTTTTTTTTTTTTTTTTGCAGAAATTGACAAACAGCATAAAATTGTGTGAGGGATTGCAGGAGATGCAGACTTGCCCAAATAACTTTGCAAAAGAAAGGCAAAGTTGGAAGACTCACACTTCCAAGTTGTTTTTTTTTTTTTTCTTTGGTCTCACTTTGTGGCCCAGGCTAGAGTGCAGTGGCTTGATCACAGCTCACTGTAGTCTTGGCCTCCCAGGTTCAAGTGATCCTCCCACCTCAGCCTCCTAAATAGCTGGGACCACAGGTGTGTGCCACCACAACTGGCTAATTTTTTAGAAGTTTTTTGGGCTGGGTGTTGTGGCTCACTCCTGTAATACCAGCACTTTGGGACGCTGAGTGCCAGGTCCCACCCGCAGACCCTGACTGAGTAACAGATGAAAGATATACACTGACACAGATATTTTGCCTGTCAGCATGACCAAGGGTCTCTGCTTCCAGAATTAGCAGCCACCCTGATAAGCCAGTAGCCTTCGCATTTATTTAGTACGGATTAAATGAGGAAGGTTCCAAGTAAGCACCATTAGAGGTTAATTAACATTGCTAACCCCCAGTAGAGAGCAGTCATGCACCCATGGAAGATCAAAAATCAGTCTTAAGACCACACGACTGCTCATGCATGGCTAAGAAAAAAGAAGAAAAGAGAGAGAAGACCACATGAGTAAACAAGTTATTTAGATAAATTGCTTTTCATTCCTTTGTATCTACTTCTAGCTATTAGCTCAAGGTAAGGGAGTTAGGCTGCCTTCAGCCATAACCTCTTTCCCAAGGCTTTTGCAAAACCTTCCGGCCTTCTAAGAAGGTTTATGTCTTTCTATAATTTTTCCACTACCCTGACTGATCTACAGCTGAGGTGGGCAGATTACTTGAGGTTAGGAATTTGAGACCAGCCTGGCCAACATGGTGAAATCCTACACAGAAATTAGCTGGGTGTGGTGGCACATACCTGTAATTCCAGCTACTTGGGAGGCTGAGGTACAAGAATTGCTTGAACCCAGGAGGCAGAGTTTGCAGTGAGCTGAGATTGCGCCCTTGTACTCCAGCTTGGGTAATTGAGTGGGACTCTGTTTCAAAAAAAAAAAAAGAAAAAAAGAAAAGAAAAAGAAATTTGTAGAGACAGGGTCTCATTATCTTGCCCAGGTTGGTCTTGAACTCCTGAGCTAAAGTGAACCTCCTGCTTTGGCTTCCCAAAGTGCTGGGATTACAGGTGTGAGCCAGTGTACCCAGCCACACTTCCAAGCTTTAAAACTTAGTGTAAATCTACAATAACTAAGGTGGTGTAATATTGGCATAGGATAGATATCCAGATCAATTGAATAGAATTGAGAGTCCAGAACCAACCCATGTATCTGCAGTCAACTGATTTTTTTTTTTTCCTGCAAGCTTATCCTTAAGGTCAACTGATTTTTTTTTTTTTTTGAGACGGAGTTTCGCTCTTGTTACCCAGGCTGGAGTGCAATGGCGCGATCTCGGCTCACCGCAACCTCCGCCTCCTGGGTTCAGGCAATTCTCCTGCCTCAGCCTCCTGAGTAGCTGGGATTACAGGCACGTGCCACCATGCCCAGCTAATTTTTTGTAGTTTTATTAGAGACGGAGTTTCACCGTGTTGACCAGGATGGTCTCGATCTCTTGACCTCGTGATCCACCCGCCTCGGCCTCCCAAAGTGCTGGGATTACAGGCGTGAGCCACCGTGCCCGGCCTAGGTCAACTGATTTTTAATAAGGATGCCAAGGTCATTGAATGGGGAAAATAATCCTTTCAACACATGATGCAGTGCTGGGACAACTGGATATCCGTAGGCAAAAGAATGAAGTTGAAGGCAGGGCACAGTGCCTCATGCTTGTAATCCCAGTGCTTTGGGAGGCCAAGGTGAGAGGGTCACTTGAGCTCCAGAGTTCAAGGCCAGCCTGGGCAACATAGTGAATTCTCAGTCTCTACAAACAATTTAAAAAAAAGTTAGCCAGGTGTGGTGCCACACGCCTGTAGTCTCAGCTACTTGAGTGGCTGAGGCAGGAGGATTGCTTGAACTCAAGAGGTTAAGGGTGCAGTGAGCTATGATTGTACCACTGCATTACAGCCTGTGTGAGAGAGTAAACCCAGATCTCAAGCAAACAAACCACAAAAACAAGAAAAAACAAGAGTGAAGTTGGATCCCTACCTCACATCACATACAAAAATTAATTCAAAATGAATGATAGACCTACACATAAGAGCTAAAATTGGCTGGGTGCAGTAGCTCACACCTGTAATCCCAGCACTTTGGGAGGCTGAGGCGGGCAGACCACAAGGTCAGTAGTTTGAGACCAGCCTGGCCAATATGGTGAAACACCATCGCTACTAAGAACACAAAAATTAGCAGGGTGTGGTGGCAGGCACCTGTAGTCCCAGCCACATGGGAGACTGAGGCAGGAGAATCACTTGAACTTGGGAGGCGGATGTGGCAGTGAGCTGAGATCATACCACTGCACTCCAGCCTGAGCAACAGAGCAAGACTGTCTCAAAAAAAAAAAAAAAAAAGAACTAAAATTATAAAACTCTTAGAAGAAAACAGATATAGATTTTTATGACCTTAACCTTGGATTATGCAGTTTCTTAGTGATAACATTCGAAGTACAAATAACCAAAGAGAAAAATAGATATATTGGACTTCATCAAAATTCAAATCTTGTGCTTTAAGGACCCTATCAAGAAAGTAAAAGGGGCCAGGCATGGTGGTTCACGCCTGTTATCCTAGCACTTTGGGAGGCTGAGGCAGGCGGATCACAAAGTTAGGAGATGGAAACCATCCTGGCCACTGTGGTGAAACCCCGTCTCTGTCAAAAATACAAAAATTAGCCACGCATGGTGGCATGCACCTGTAGTCCCAGCTACTTGGGAGGCTGAGGTGGGAAGATCACTTGAGCCCAGGAGGCTGATGCTGCAGTGAACTGAGATCATGCCACTGCACTCCAGCCTGAGTGGCAGAGTGAGACCCTGTTTCAAAAAATAACAATAAGGGCCGGGTGTGGTGGCTCACGCCTGTAATCCAAGCACTTTGGAGGCCAAGGCAGGCGGATCACCTGAGGTCGGGAGTTCAAGACCAGCCTGACCAACATGGTGAAACCCCATCTTTAAAAAAATTTTTTAAAAAGAAAAATAAAAATTAAAAAAAATGACAGCCCATGGACTGGGGGAATATATTTGCAAATTATATATCTAATAATGATCTAGTGTTCAGAATACGTAAAGAACGTTTTTTCGCTCAGGGCTAAAAAGACAACCCTAATTTAAAATGGGCAAAGCATTTGAATAGACACTTCTCCAGAGAAAACATACAAGTGGTCAATAAGCACATAAAAAGATGCTCAACATCATTAGGTCTTAGGGAAATGCAAATCCACACCACAAAATGCTGCACCCAATGTGGAAGACAGTTTGATCGTTCTTCAAAACTACACAAAAGGTTACCATATGATCTGGCAATTTTACTACTTTAAATATACCAAAGAGAATTGAAAACGTATGTTCACACAAAAACATGTACACAAATGTTCATAGCAGCATTTTTTTTTTTTTTTTTTGAGACAGAGTCTAGCTCTGTTACCCAGGCAAAGAGTGCAGTGGTGCCATCTTGGCTCACTATAACCTCCACTTTCCCGGTTCAAGCCATTCTCCTGTCTTAGCCTCCTGAGTAGCTGGGATTATAGGTGTGTGCCACCATGCCTGGCTAATTTTTTTTTTTGTATATTTAGTAGAGATGGGATTTCACCTTGTTGGCCAGCCTGGTCTCGAACTCCTGACCTCCAGTGATCCGCTTGCCTCGGCCTCCCAAAGTGCTGGGATTACAGGTGTGAGCCACCTCGCCTGGCCAATAGCAACACTTTTTTTATAGTAGCCACAAGGTGGAAGCAATCCAAATGGCCATCATTTGATGAGTGAATAAAAACAAATATCCACACAGTATAACATGCTGACACAGGCAACCACATAGATAAACCTTGGAAACATGCTAAGGAAATCATATATGCCTATGATTCCATTTCTGTTAAATGTATTCTGTAGAATAGACAAATCCATAGAGACAGAAAATAGATTAATGGTTGCCAGGTTCTAGGAGTGGGGGAATAAAGAATGACTGCTGAAGGTTACAGAATTTAGGTGATGATCAAATGTTCTGGAATTACATAGTGACATTGTACAACCTTGTGAATATGTTAAACATATTAAAAACCACTGAATTTTATGGTATGTCAGCCATATCCCAATTAAAAAGAAAAACGAGGCATTGACCCAGCTTTGGCCCTCAGGCTGTAGTATGCCAAGCGCTCACGTACACATCAGATTTCATTGTGTAATAATGCATTTACTTGTATCAAAATTAGAACGATTTCAAACGTTATACATGGAAAAGCCTCTTCTAATTCTTTTATCCTGCCAAAAACAAAGCAGTCTTTGACAGTACAGTTCACTGAAAATTAACAGAGGCTGGGCGTGGTGGCTCATGCCTCAAATCCCAACACTTTTGGAAGCAGAGGTGGGCAGATTGCTTGAACTCAGGAGTTCAAGACCATCCTGGCCAATGGGCAAAACCTGTCTCTACAAAAAATACAAAAATTGGCCGGGCGCGGTGGCTCAAGCCTGTAATCCCAGCACTTTGGGAGGCCGAGGCGGGTGGATCACGAGGTCAAGAGATCGAGACCATCCTGGTCAACACGGTGAAACCCCGTCTCTACTAAAAATACAAAAAATTAGCTGGGCATGGTAGCGCGTGCCTGTAATCCCAGCTACTCAGGAGGCCGAGGCAGGAGAATTGCCTGAACCCAGGAGGCGGAGGTTGCGGTGAGCCGAGATGGCGCCATTGCACTCCAGCCTGGGTAACAAGAGCGAAACTCCGTCCAAAAAAAAAAAAAAAAAAATTGGCTGGGTGTGGTGTCATACCCCTGTAGTCCCAGCTGCTTAGAAAGCCGAGGTGGAAGGCCTGTACCTGGGAGGCAGAGGTTGCAGTGAGCCAAGATTGTGCCACCGCACTCCAGCTTGGGTGATAGACCCAGATCCTGTCTCAAAGAAATAAAAAAAAATAACAGATATACAGAAAAGTGCACATAAGTGGACAGCTCCATGAATTTCACGAAGGAAATGCAGTCACATAGTCAGCGTCCAGGCTGGGAAACAGCATAACAGCAAAGCCCCCGAGCCTCCGACCAGTTACCACCCAGTCCCCTCCCAGGGTAGCCAACATCCTAGCATCCAGGTGGTTTTCACTCTCCCTGGTTGCAAACTGCTTAACAAGCTTTTTGTTTGTTTGGTTTTGTTTTTGTTTTTTTGAGACAGTCTTGCTCTGTCACATAGGCTAGAGTGCAGTGGCGCAATCTCGGCTCGCTGCAACCTCCACCTCCAGGGTTCAAGTGATTCTCCTGTCTCAGCCTCCCAAGTAGCCGGAATTACAGGCGCCTGCCACCACACCCAGCTAATTTTTGTGTTTTTAGTAGAGACAGGTTTCACTATGTTGGCCAGGCTGGTGACCTCAGGTGATCCCCCTGCCTTGGCCTCCCAGAGTGCTGGGATTACAGGCATGAGCCACCGTGCCTGGCCTGCTTTTCTTAAAAGCTTGAAATGCAAAGATAAACAGTGCAATCTTTATGACTGAATGGTATGGATGCTTTTCACTGTTGTTTTTGGAGATGGTCTAATTTTTATCTCCAGTTTAATGGCTCCAGGGCTATCCAGGCCGCAACAACCACAGGACACAACAGTGCTAGGTGTTCTTTTACTCTATTTTTGTAACAACTTAGTATTTGGAGTTTACCTTTAGAAGTTGGCTTCAAGCCTCCTTCTTGAGGTAGCACCTAAGTATCATGGGCTCAGACATCCACTACCAAAAGAGTCTGCTCTTTGGATGGTAGGTTTTGGCAGACCTGGAAGGAGCTTGTCACATGGCCTGTAAGCAGAACCAAGAATTCACTGGGCAAAGACGAAACACCTCATCGACTGCCAAGCCTCTGTCTCTCAGTAGATCATGAGCCCATGATCCCTTTGCGAACCTCAGCCTCTGCCCTGCTTTTACTGTTTTTACTGCATAGCACGGCCTTTGCTATGTCCATTAATTTACCATCTATGAATTGGCAAGAAAAATCATTTTCCTCATAGGCATAGTGGCTCATACCTGTAATCCCAGCACTTTCGGGGGCTGAAGTGGGAGCATTGCTTGAGCCCAGGAGTTTGAGACCAGCCTGAGCAACATAGAGAGACCCCATCTCTACAAAAAAAATTTAACAAAAATAAAAAAAATTAGCTGGGTATGATGGTGCATGTGTGTAGTCCTGGCTACTTCAGAGGCCAAAGTGGGAGGATCGCTTGAGCCCCAGAGTTCAAGGCTGTAGTAAGCTGTGTTTGCACCATTGCATTCCAGCCTGGGTGACAGAGCAAGACCCTGTCTCAAGCAAACAAACCAACCAAAATAAATTATAATTTTCCCAACAAAATGTAGGCAATGGGCCCGATGGTCCCAAAAGTAAGATGGATGTTGTTTTTATTTATTTATTTGTTTGTTTGTTTATTTATTTTTAAAGATGGGGTTTCACCATGTTGTTCAGGCTGGTCTTGAACTCTCGAGCTCAGGTGATCTGCCCGCCTTGACCTCCAAAGTGCTTGGATTACAGGTGTGAGCCACCACGCCTGGCCAAGATGAATGTTTTATATCATGTGATTTTATTCCTTAGTAACCTTCCTCTCTATGAAATCATCTCTGAGAAGGTTAAATGATCTTTTCTCATGGACTGTGTTGCTAAAATGCAAAGTTCATTTTGCTGATACATGATCTACCATGTAACTTTTAAAAACCCTTAGTAGCTCTACAGATGTTAGCCCTGTAGGTTCTTTGTCTCGGGCAGTTCCTTCTCCTGGATTTTCTCTAGTATTTTTTTCCTGCGTTTTTTGTGTCTGTTTGTTTCTTGTCAAATTGACATCAATGCTTTTCTCCTTACCCTTCCAGCGATCTCCCCAAGTGGGGTAGAGTCCCACAGTCCAGGGAATGTTCTCGAAGCAACACTGGGACTCTACCCCACTTAGGGAGATCGCTGGAAGGGTAAGGAGAAAAGCATTGATGTCAATTTGACAAGAAACAGACACAAAAAATGCAGGGAAAAAATACTAGAGAAAATCCAAGAGAAAGAACTGCCCTAGACAAAGAATCTACAGACCAGGTGTGGGTGTGTGAAAGCTCACAAGTGACTGCAGTTAGGTATTTCAGTATTCTTTTTTTTTTTTTTTTTTGAGGCAGAGTTTCATTCTTGTTGCCCAGGCTGGAGCGCAATGGCATGATCTTGGCTCACTGCAACCTTCGCCTCCTGGGTTCAAGCGATTGCAGGCGCCCACCACACCCAGCGAATTTTTTGTTTTTTTAGCAGAGATGAGGTTTTGCCATGTTGGCCACGCTGGCAGTTAATGAGGCATTTTGTCTTGAACTCCTGACCTCAGCTGATCCAGCCACCTTGGCTTTCCAAAGTGCTGGGATTACAGGCATGAGCTACCACACCCCGCCCCAGATTCTTCTTTATAAATACTGATCAGTTTGCATAAGCACCAGCAAAGAAGAGAATACTCCTTTCAGTCTTTGACAATCTGAAAAGTAAAAAGTGGTAATTTAAATTGTTTATAGTAATATTTACAGGGTTTTTTTTGTGGAGGGGGCTTTCTCTTTATTCAATGATTATTATTATTTGAGACAGAGTCTGGCGCTGTCACCCAGGCTGGAGTGCAGTGGCACAATCTTGGCTTACTGCAACCTCTGCCTCCTGGGTTCAAGCAACTGTCCTGCCTCAGCCTCCCCAGTAGCTAGGGTTACAGGCACCTGCCACCACACCCAGCTAATTTTTGTATTTTTAGTAGAGACAGGGTTTCACCATGTTTGCTGGGCTGGTCTCGAACTCCTGACCTCGAGTGATCTGCCTGCCTCAGCCTCCCAAAGTGCTGGGATTACAGGCATGAGCCATTGCACCCGGCCTATTCATTAGATTATATCATCTGCAAATAGTGATACTTTCCCTCCTTTACAGTTTGTATATGTCCATAATACATCTGGCGAGTCGAGCTGAGTTGGCTAATGCCCCAGAACAACGTAGATAACACGGGCAATCAAGGTTGTCCTTGCCATGTTTTGACTTTAATTGAAGTGCTTCTAGCACTGCCTTGGTCAACATGATACTGAGTTTTGGAGGTTAGGGAAATATTTAGCTGCTCATATGTTATTGAGAGTTTTTTAAAAAATCAATAATAGATGTTGAAATATCTCTTTCATCTATTAACATGGCAAACTATTATTTTTTATTTTTTATTTTTTTGTGTGTGTTTCTCTGCCTGTTTGATCAGGTCTTTATTCAAAAGCAGCTGTCCAAAGTGATTTGACCTTTATGGAATAATCAAATTTAAGAGTTTGTGCAGCAGGCTTCCTTTCCTCTATAGTGGGTTTCTTTTCTGCTGGCTTCTTTTCAAGGGCTGGTTTCTTGGTAGCTGCTGCCTTTTTTCCTACTGGAGGCTTCTTCTGCTTCTTAACACCAACAGCAGCCTTCTTTCCTTTCTTACCTACTACAGGCTTCTTGCCTGCAACCCCCTTCTCATCTGATTTGGCTTCCAGTGCTGCTGCTGCCGCGGCCGCCTTATCCCCCCGGAGCTTGTGTTCCTGGCCTGGCGAAGAATGGTGTTCCAGCGCATGGTCTTTGCGTATGGGTTTAGCTTCAACGTGATTCTCAGGTTTTTCAGTGGGTTCTTCTTTAGGACTCTGCAATGAATCTTCTTGCGTGGTGCTCGAAGGGATCTTTGGATCTCTGGGCTTTTTAAGATTCTGCTGAGATCTGTATTGATCATCTTGTGCATGGGGAGATTGTAGTTACTCTTAAGGGAAGCAGCTTTACGCCAAGTGCCATACAATTCATCTAACTTCTGGAAAGCACTTTTGATCCAAATGCAGAAACGTCCCACATGCCCACCAGGAGCAAGCTTCAACATGTTCAGTTTGCTTACATTAAGCAGAGTAGTTCCGGGGATGTTTCTGAAGGCCTTGATGATACCATTATCCTCATTGTAGATGATGCAGGGACCTCTGCACTGGATACGGCGACAGTTTCTCATTTTGCCTTTGCCAGCTTTCATTCGCTGAGAGGCATAGATCTTTTTGATATCATTCCAGGCTTTAAGTTTCTTCAGAAGCAAAACAGCCTTCTTGGTCTTCTTGTAGCCTTCAACTTTATCTTTGACTACCAAAGGAAGTTCAGGGACTTCCTCAATATGATGACCTTTAGACATGGCCAGTGCTGGTAAGGCTGAGGCAGCCAGGGCAGAACAGATGGCATATCGTTTTTGGGTTGTGTTCACTCTACAATGCCAACGGTGCCAGGTTTTGGTTGGTGCAAACATTTGGCCTCCACGACACATATTTCCAAAAGCACCCTGGCCAGAACGGTGAGTCCCACTACCTCGAACTCTGGGAATTGGAGCCACAGCTCTGCCAGTACCCCAAGACTCAGCACCAGTCTGATAACCTGCTAATTCACTGACTGCATAGAGCTGTCTGTTGTTTTTGCGCAAGTTGGTGTGAACAAAGTTCACAATATCTGGTCGAATAGGAGCCTTGAATACAGCAGGCAAAGTGACATTTTTGCCAGATGACTCCCCCTTTTCGGAGTACACCGATATCAGTGAGCGGGCACACGCCATGGCGGAAAGAGGAGACAGCCATGCCCCTCTCGGCCCAGCCGCTGCCGCAGGAAAAGCCGTGGCAAATTATTATCAAGAGATCCTCTAATTTTGAGTCATCCTGGCATTCATGAAACAAAAACCATTTGATATTTATCAATTATTCTTTTAATATGCTGCTGGATTTTGTTTGCTTATTTGTGCATTTCCATTTGTTTAATTCATCCTTACATCTTCATTTGTAAGAAATATGAATGTGTATTTCTGAAGTATTTCTGTTATTTATTTTTTGAGATGGTGTTTTATTTATTTATTTTTTTTTTCTCCCTCCCTCCTGAGATGGAGTTTTGCCCTTGTTGCCCAGGCTGGAGTGCAGGGGCACAATCTTGGCTCACTGCAACCTCTGCCTCCCAAGTTCAAGTGATTCTCCTGCCTCAGCCTCCCAAGTAGCTGGGATTGTAGGCATGCTCCACCATGCCTGGCTAATTTTTTGTATTTTTAGTAGAGACGGAGCTTCTCAATGTTGGCTAGGCTGGTCTCGAACTCCCAACCTCATGTGATCCACCCACCTCAGCCTCCCAAACTGCGGGGATTACAGGCATGAGCCACTGCGCCCAGCCTTCTGTTATGTTTTCATAACAGTGTTACGTTTGTTCCACCACATCTGTGTGAGAGCTATTCTCATTTCTCTGCTGGGACAGTGTTTATACAGAGAATTGGAAGGACCTGACCTTCAAGCTGTGGCAACACCCTTGGACATCTGCGCCAAATACCTTTGTGTGGAGGGGAAGAAAGAGGAGGGTCTTTCTTTCACAATATTCTCTATTTTTTCTGTTTGTGTTTTCTTGTTTTCTACAATCCATTTTGGTAAATCCTATTTTTGTAGCAAATTATCCATTCTAGCCATAGAATTTACTAAGCTGTTACCAATTTAGTGTTTGCTTGCTATTTTACCTATGCTGCCATTGCAGTTTTGATTTCCTTTTCTGACCTCATAATTGGTTAAGAATGAGGTTTTTCGGCCGGTTCCCCATGCTGTTCTCGTGATACTGAGTTCTCATGAGCTCTGATGGTTTTATAAAGGGCTCTTCTCCCTTCGCTTGGCACTTCTCCTTCTGCCTTGTGAAGAAGATACCTTACTTCTCTTTTGCCTTCTGCCATGTTTGTAAGTTTCCTGAGGCCTCCCCAGCCATGCCGAACTGTGAGTCAATTAAACCTCCTTCCTTTATGAGTTACCCAGTCTCAGGCAGTTCTTCATAGCAGTATGGGCCCAGACTAATATATGTTTGCTTTTATTTTCTCCCAGGTCCAGCTTGAACTTGGGAGGTAGAGGTTGCACTGAGTTAAGATCGTGCTCCTGCACTTCAGTCTGGGTGACAGAGGGAGACCCTGTCTCAAAAAAAAAAAAAAAAAAAAAAGGAGTTTTTTTTCTTTGTAAACTACCATATGGAAAGGTTTGGGTATATTTTATGGTGTTGTTTGGGAAAAACGCAAACTGTGTGCTTTCTATTCACATCACCACAATCATGACCACAAAAGAGTTCTGAGACCAAATGTACTGGGTTTCTTCCTTCTACACCAAGCAGCAGACACCTGCTGGGTGTCCTCTGATATACTTCCAATGCTATTTTTTTTTTTTTGTCTTTGGGACGGAGTTTCGCTCTTGTTACCCAGGCTGGAGTGCAATGGCACGATCTTGGCTCACCGCAACCTCCGCCTCCTGGGTTCAGGCAATTCTCCTGCCTCAGCCTCCTGAGTAGCTGGGATTACAGGCACGTACCACCATGCCCAGCTAATTTTTTGTATTTTTAGTAGAGACGGGGTTTCACCGTGTTGACCAGGATGGTCTTGATCTCTTGACCTCGTGATCCACCCGCCTCGGCCTCCCAAAGTGCTGGGATTACAGGCGTGAGCCACCGCGCCCGGCCCAATGCTATTTTTTTTTAACCAAGTCTCACTCCATCGCCTAGGCTAGAGTGCAGTGGCATGATCTCAGCTCACTGCAACCTCCTCCTCCTGAGTTTTGTTTTGGAGGTCTTACATGTGGGCTTTTTGTGCACTGTCCCCATCAAGGTGTTAGTAGGTCATTAGGCAGTGCTCTAGTCAGAACAGGAGGCAGAAGTGTCTCAGTCACCACAGCTGCAGGATTGGATGAGACCTCTCTGGGAGGGAGAGCAGAAGACAGAGACTGTGCACAGAAATCTGTTTGATTTGCAGATTTATAGGGAGTTGATGTTTGCTTTTATTTTCCCCATGAAGCACACGTATAAAGCCGGGTCCCAATTGAGAGTTAGCATATATTGGAGGTTTCGTTGTTTTTTGTTTGTTCTTGAGACAGAGTCTCACTCTGTTGTCCAGGCTGGAGTACATTTGGACAATCTCAGCTCACTGCAATCTCCGCCTCCTGGGTTCAAGTGATTCTCCTGCCTCAGCCACCCGAATAGCTGGGATTACAGGTATGCCATGATGCCTGGCTAATTTTTGTATGAGTTGGGGTTTCACCATGTTGGCCAGGCTAGTCTCAAACTCCTGACCTCAAGTGATCCACCTGCCTCAGCCTCCCAAAGTGTTGGGATTACAGGTATAAGCCACTGAGCCTGGCCTTGTATTGGAGTTTTGAGGACTGAGAAGAAAATATTACCTTGGACAATGGGAAAGCAGACCCACTAGAAGGTTTGGAAGGATGGCTGGGCAGTGTGGAGTGCTATTTTGGGACTTGAGGTCATAAAGTTTAAAGGGAGGCCAGTTGGGATGATTGGTTCAGATGCTAAGGGGAAGTGGCTCATTGGGCTTAACCTGCACTAGGGTTTTGTCTGACAAGTAATGGAAGGGGTTGGGGCAAGAGAGGCTAGGGGGCTTGCAAACAGTGATGATGCTGATGGAGAACCCCAAATTCAGAGAGCAGTGAGGGTAAAGGAAGTGCAGCCAGGAGGGGTGTTGTAAACAGGGACCAAGTGCTGGGGTCAGTGCATCCAGACTTCCTGCAGAGGCCAACAGATTATCAGGGCAGACAGGGTGAGTGGCCCAAATTACAGAAGGCAGTGAGACTTGAGGCTAAGATTTTAGAGGCGGCAGTTGTTAGTGATGGCAAGGAGAGGGTGGACCAGATAAAGGCAGACACTAGAAAAGGTGGAATTGAGGCAGTCAGTGAACAGTCGAGAACGTTCGAAGGCTCATCCATGTGGGTGTGCACAAGGAGGTGACAGGAGGGGGACAAGAGGAAGCAGTGACTGGGAACTGAGAGGAGTGGCAGAGGACAGTAGAGACAGCAAAGAGGAGGTCTGTAGCTTGATGGCATGGTCTTCGGAGAAGCTGAGGTTTTGAAGAGGAGGTCTAGATAAGACCTAGAAGCATGAAGGGACGGGGCTCCCAGGCACCTGGGGTGTGAAAGCAAGAGCAGCCTCCCTAGGCAGGTTTCTATCAGGACCAAAGGGAAAGGGCCCTTCAGAGAAGACAGCCCACGTTCCGGAAAGCATGTGAAAGGCTTTGGGAGGTCTGGAAAGGAGATGAGGGTGAACAGGAATGTATTGCTTCCTCCGGGCAGTGTGCTGGGCGCACAGATGTGCCTGGGAGCCAGCAATCTGTGCCTTGGTTGTTGGTGGTTTGACGGACAATTGAGGCACAGTGGCGGCAGCTGGCTAAGCACCTTTGGCCTGCTTCGGCTCTGGACTTCTGAGGGCCGGCACTGTGGCTCTTCTGGCCGGCTCCCCTGGGCACCAGGGCTAGGGGCTCACAGGGCATATATAGGTGATGCCTGCTTTGGGAACATAACCCCTCCTTTCCTCGCCCCCATTTGCTCTGTGTGCAGCCCTTTCTCTCGAATCATCCATGTACCCCTGGAGCAGCCTGGGGCGTCTGTGAAGGGGTGTGTGAGAGTGGGCTGAGGTTGCACCGGCCCCGCAGTCACCCCCTCTCCCCTCTCCTCGGCCCCTGCCCTCCTAGACACCATCCGGAAGATGAAGAACGATTTCCGGAAGATGGAAGATGAAATGGACCGGCTGGCCACCAACATGGCAGTGATCACGGACTTCAGCGCGCGCATCAGTGCCACGCTCCAGGACCGCCACGAGCGCATCACCAAGCTGGCAGGTGGGTGCTGCTAGGCAGGGCCTGCAGTGGGCCTCCCCTGGGGCTCTGGGGCTCACGGCACCCTCCGTCCCCCAGGGGTCCATGCGCTGCTGCGGAAGCTGCAGTTCCTCTTCGAGCTGCCCTCACGCCTCACCAAGTGCGTGGAACTGGGCGCCTACGGGCAGGCAGTGCGCTACCAGGGCCGTGCGCAGGCCGTACTGCAGCAGTACCAGCACCTGCCCTCATTCCGCGCCATCCAGGACGACTGCCAGGTCATCACGGCCCGTCTGGCCCAGCAGCTGCGGCAGCGCTTCAGGTGTGGCCTGTCTGCCCTGACTCCAGCACTCCCGCCGGCCCGAGCCCACTTATACCCCGCCCCTGGGCCCTCCTGGAGCTGTCGCCCTGCTCCTGCCCCATCCACCAGCAGCCCCAGCCCTGCTCTTCACTACCGTCTCCTTCTTCGTGTAGGGAGGGCGGCTCAGGTGCCCCAGAGCAGGCGGAGTGCGTGGAGCTGCTGCTGGCCCTGGGCGAGCCTGCAGAGGAGCTGTGTGAAGAGTTCCTGGCGCACGCCCGCGGCCGGCTGGAGGAGGAGCTGAGAAGCCTGGAGGCCGAGCTGGGGCCCTCCCCTCCGGCTCCCGACGTGTTAGAGTTCACCGATCACGGAGGCAGTGGCTTCGTGGGTGGCCTCTGCCACGTGGCAGCGGCCTACCAGGAGCTATTTGCAGCCCAGGGCCCAGCAGGAGCCGAGAAGCTGGCAGCCTTTGCCCAGGAGCTGGGCAGCCGCTATTTTGCGCTGGTGGAGCGGCGGCTGGCGCAGGAGCAGGGTGGTGGTGACAACTCGCTGCTGGTGCGGGCGCTGGATCGCTTCCACCGGCGCCTGCGGGCTCCTGGGGCCCTGCTGGCCGCTGCGGGGCTCGCGGACGCTGCCACAGAAATCGTGGAAAGAGTGGCCCGCGAGCGCCTGGGTCACCACCTGCAGGGTCTCCGGGCAGCCTTCCTGGGCTGCCTGACTGACGTCCGCCAGGCACTGGCAGCACCTCGCATGGCTGGGAAGGAGGGCCCTGGCCTGGCTGAGTTGCTGGCCAATGTGGCCAGCTCCATCCTGAGCCACATTAAGGCCTCTCTGGCAGCAGTGCACCTTTTCACCGCCAAAGAGGTGTCCTTCTCCAACAAGCCCTACTTCCGGGTATGGCCTCCTCTTGGGTGTTTCTTTTTCAATCTGCTGGTTGACCCTGCAATACCCTTTATAACAGTGCTTGGGGAACTGGGGACAAGTTACCAGGGTAGATGCAGTCCCTGCCCCAGGCACTCTGGGTGTGGTTTCAGGTTCTTGTGCACAGTCTGGGGGGTGGGGAAGGCATGGGTAGTGTGCAGCTGGGCTAAGAATAGGGGTGCAGTGGGGTACCCAGTGTTGGCTCTCCCTACCCCCTCTCAGGGGAGCTGCTCCAGGGTACTTAGAATGCATGATGATGTTGTCCCTTGCAGAGGGGCTGGGGCACTTAGAGCCCCAGCAGAGGGTCTTTAACAGCCCTACCTAGAAGAGGGGACCTGCGTGGATCTGGGCACCTTCTTGCAGGGTGAGTTCTGCAGTCAGGGTGTCCGTGAGGGCCTCATCGTGGGCTTCGTCCGCTCTATGTGTCAGACGGCTCAGAGCTTCTGCGACAGCCCTGGGGAGAAGGGGGGTGCCACACCACCTGCCCTGCTCCTGCTGCTCTCCCGCCTCTGCCTGGACTATGAGACAGCCACCATCTCCTACATCCTCACCCTCACTGATGAACAGTTTCTGGTGCAGGTGAAGCACTAGCTCCTACAGGGTTGGTGGTTCTGGGAATGCAGGTGGCTGGACAGTGCCCTCATGGCCAGACCCCAGACCAACTGCTGTGTGCACCCCAGCCTCCATGTTGCCTAGTCTGTGCCTAGCTCCTGGTTGGCAGTGGCCCCTGAAGTGTCCCCCGTACCCACTCCCTCTGTCCTCTGCCTCCTTGGCTCAGGATCAGTCCCCGGTGACGCCTGTGAGCACACTGTGTGCAGAGGCCAGGGAGACAGCACGGCGGCTGCTGACCCACTACGTGAAGGTGCAGGGCCTGGTCATATCGCAGATGCTGCGCAAGAGCGTGGAGACGCGGGACTGGCTGAGCACCCTGGAGCCCCGGAACGTGCGTGCCGTCATGAAGCGGGTGGTGGAGGATACCACCGCCATCGACGTGCAGGTGCTGCCCAGGCTGGCCCAGGGAGCCCTGATGCAGGCTGGGGGTGCTGTCCCTTCATGACGGGCTGGGGCAGAAGAGGATCACTAGTGGCCCCTGCCTGGAGGAGAGGACCTGCTGTGTATCTGGGCTTCTCCTCACGGGGCGAGCTCTGTAGCCAGGGCGTCTGTGAGGGAACCCCGGGGAAACAAATCTCCAAGGATGAAGAGGAAAGGGGCTGGACAGTGCCTGTGTCCACGGTCATGTTCCTCCTCAGCACTGGGTGATGGCATCTTCGCCCCCACTTTGCCTGTGGGTAAGCGGAGGCTCAGGATTACCCAGGAAGTCAGGGCAGGGTTGGTGCTGAAGATTAGGCATCAGACCAACTCTTGTGTCCTGCCTTTGCCCCACTCCACTGGTTCTATAAATAGCGACCATGTGCTCGGACCTCCTTGCAGTACCTCTTTTTTTTTTTTTTTTTAATCATGTAATCCTCAACAACAGGTGTTGCAGTACCTCATTTTACCAATAGGTGGGGCTCCTGTACGAAGAGGGTGTTCGCAAGGCCCAGAGCAGCGACTCCAGCAAGAGGACCTTCTCCGTGTACAGCAGCTCTCGGCAGCAGGGCCGCTACGCCCCCAGCTATACCCCCAGGTCTGGCTGGTCAGGGGAGCCCCAGGGGAAACGGACAAAAGCAGGCGAAGGTGCAGGGCAGGCTCTGATTCGTTGTCTCCCCCAATCCAGTGCCCCGATGGACACCAACCTCTTGAGCAATATCCAGAAGCTATTCTCTGAACGTATTGATGTGTTCAGCCCTGTGGAGTTCAACAAGGTCCGTGACTCAGACTTCCAGGGAACCCGGGGAGGGTTGGCTGGAGCAGCCCCACACCTGCCCAAGGAGCCCCAGGACTCTATGACCAACTGGGGGTGACCCTGACCCTCCAGTCTCTGTCTCTAGGACTATTTTTAGGTAGTCCAGAGTACCCTGTCCCCAGATTCCACGGCCCCTGCCCCAAACTTGGTGTATGCCCAGCCTTAGTCTCAGTACTGACCTGGGATGACTCTTTGCCCTTGTCCTTGTCCCCACAGTAGTCCTGGGTCCTCCCCAGGGTTTCCTATTCACCCATGGTCCCTGGGCCCCCACTCTCCAAGTTTAGGGATGCCTCTGATTGCTGGGCCCTACATCCATGGTCCCTGGCCCCCCACTCACCAAGCTCAGGGATGCCTCTGATTGCTGGGCCCTACCTGTCCCCTGCCCTCCAGATGACGGCGCTAACATTGTATCCTTCCCCTCTTATCTGGCCCCGGGGACTTTCTGCCTCATCCCAGCTACTGGCATCGTATGTCTCCATGGCCCCTGCTCAGAACTTGGGTGCCCCTCACCAACACCTGCTGTCCCCAAGCTGCATCCCTGTGTCCCTGCCTGCAGGTGTCGGTGCTGACGGGCATCATCAAGATCAGCCTGAAGACGCTGCTGGAGTGTGTGCGGCTGCGCACCTTTGGGCGCTTCGGGCTGCAGCAGGTGCAAGTGGACTGCCACTTTCTGCAGCTCTACCTGTGGCGTTTTGTGGCTGACGAAGAACTCGTGCACCTGCTCCTAGACGAAGTGGTGGCCTCGGCTGCTCTGCGCTGCCCAGACCCTGTGCCCATGGAGCCCAGTGTGGTCGAGGTCATCTGCGAGCGCGGCTAGGAACAGCCGCTGCCATGTACGGGCCTGCCCCGGCGCCCCATGGCCCGGGTGGTCTTTCACCGCTGGCAGGTGTCAGGACCCGCCTAATAAACCTGTGTGGTTGCCTCCTCTCGCTTGCTGAGCGGGCCTTTCCGGGGGCGGGGTTTTGAAGCTGAGGCTTCTGAGGCGCCCGCGTCGGTTCCGCCCCCGAGTGCCGATTGGCTGGTGTTCTGGGCCCAGGATGGGCAGGGGGCGGGTCCACTTAAAAACTCTGGGACAGGAGGTCCCTGTCTGCACTCAGTGTTCTGGCAGGTGCAGCCGCCGTGGGGCCGGATCTTCGGCGCGGCCGACCCCGTCTCCTGGGAAATGGGGCGGGCTGCGTTTCCTTGACCGACTATTGTGAGCGCCCCCTCTCCAGCGGAGCGGAGACCATGGCCCCCCCTCAGGGCCCCCGGGCCCCACTGGAATTCGGTGGCCCCATGGGTAATGGGGCAGAGGGAGGGGACCTGGAACAAAGGCTGAGCGAAGGAGAGCTGGAGGGGGTGAACTAAGAGCGAGGGTGGGATCTGAGGATAGAAGGCTTGTGGGTGTCGGAGGCAGAGGGAGCCGGGGGTTTGCAGCGAAGAGTGTCTGGGGAGCGAGAGCTGAGGAGGGGCCGGTTCTGGGGGCTGCAGAGCGGGGATTTGTGGGGTCTCCTGGGAGCAGAAGGAGGGTCTTCGAGGTGGGCAGGGGACCAAGGTGGAAGCCTGGGAAAGGAACCGGGAGGCAGCGGGGAGCCTGGGGGTCAAGGGCTGAGAACGGGATGCGGAGGCGGGAGCTGGGTATGCCTGGGAGACCCCGCAGAGACGTCAGGGCGCCTGTGGGAGCCAGCGGGGGGCTGGGGGCGGACGCTGGACGCGATGGCCCTTCCCGCAGGCGCCGCGGCGCTGATGCTGCTACTGCCCGCCACCGTGTTCCACCTGCTCCTGGCGGCCCGCTCGGGCCCCGCGCGCCTCCTGGGCCCACCAGCATCCCTGCCAGGGCTGGGGGCGCTGTGGAGCCCACGGGCGCTGCTGCTGTGGCTCGCCTGGCTCGGCCTGCAGGCGGCGCTCTACCTGCTGCCGGCGCGCAAGGTGCGGGCCCCCCTCGCGGACGCGCAGGGGAGGGAAGCGGAGGGCTGGGCGAGGGAGAGGATGCCCCGGGCCTTATCGGAACCCCCTTGGACCCGCAGGTGGCTAAAGGGCTGGAACTGAAGGACAAGAGTCGCCTGCGCTATCCCATTAACGGTGCCTGGGGAACGGGTCCTCGCGCAGGAATTGCGCGGCCGGGGGGTGGAGCTCCAGGCCTAGCGGGGGGGTCCACGGAGATTGGCCCCCACCCCAGGCCCGTTTGTGTGCCTTTGTTACCGCCAGGACAGACCCGGGGGCTCTCCCTAAGCCCCTCGTCCCCATACCCCACCCCATTTACAGCTACTCTGTACCCAGCAGTGGCTGGGGTGATCCTCTGAAGGCCAGGGTGGCAGCCTGATGCTTGGGGCAGGGTCTGTGGCCTCCCTGAGTTTTGGGCTGTGTGTGTGCTTACGGGGTGGGATGTGGAGGTCCGCAGCCCCCGGGCTCACTGTGCGCTGTGGTTCAGGCTTCCAGGCCCTGGTGCTGACCGCCCTGTTGGTAGGGCTGGGGATGTCAGCGGGGCTGCCTCTGGGGGCGCTCCCGGAAATGCTCCTGCCCTTGGCATTTGTCGCCACCCTCACCGCTTTCATCTTCAGCCTCTTTCTCTACCTGAAGGCGCAGGTAGCCCCAGTCTCGGCCCTGGCACCTGGGGGGAACTCAGGTGAGAGGGGTGCTGGGGGTGGAGTTGGAGGCAGATGGGGGCGCCTGCCTGTACCTTCACTCTCCAATATTCTCTAGGCAATCCGATTTACGACTTTTTTCTGGGACGTGAGCTCAACCCTCGTATCTGTTCCTTCGACTTCAAATATTTCTGTGAACTGCGGCCTGGCCTCATCGGCTGGGTATGCTGGACTTGACTGAGCTGGCCTCAGGCCAGGGGAGGGATAGGGTGGGTGAGCAGTGCTTGGGCAGGGCAGGGCCACAACTGTGCAGATGCGAATCATTAATCATACATATTTCACAAACATTTGTTAAATCCACTTGTGCCCTAGGCCCTGCTCTAGGTACTGGGAGACAAAAATAGAGGCAAGAAAAACATCATTGTCAAAGAGAGCCTACATTTTAGTGGGAAAGACAGCCAAAAAATAAGTAAAATATATACAGCATGTGAGGGATGACATTACTAGAGCATGTGCACTTCTCAACAGCAGTCAAGCACAGAATCTACTTCCAGGGAGTGACGGCGTGCTGCTTGATGGTCAAGGCAGTGCAGAACCTAAAATTGATCGCTGGGTTTAGCAACCTACCCTTCACTGGTGGCCTTGATAACATTTCAACTGTGTTCTCTGGTTATAATCACCCATCCTGGACTGTGGCCAAGATTACCCAAAGGAACTCTTGGGCAAGACCTCTCTTGTCGCCCTGGAAATTCTCTTACCTGAAACAAGAATGCCAAGTGCCCGCCTTGGATCTGGGCCCTGGCCTGACCACAGGCACACCTGAGGCCCTTTCCTCAACTGTGAAATGGGATAAAATTAAAGTTTTCTCCTAAGATTACTGGAAGATTGGAAGAGGTAACCTTCATGACAGAACAGAGCTCAGTGTAAAATGCAGGCGCCCAGCACAGGCTTGCTCCGGCTAGCCAGCACTGAGCATGTACCACGTGCCAGGCACACTCTGGAGTGCTTCAAACACAATGATGCCATTGAGTCATGACAGGCCCATGATTATCCCCATTTTTCACACAGGGGTAGGGACAGTAGCCTGTGGAGAGGGTAAGCAACCTGCCCAAGTGATGATGCTGAGATTCCAAACCAGGTCTGTTTGAGCTCTGGAGCCTGAGCCCCCAACTGCTCGAGCTCAGGACAGACGAGAAGCAGCAGGCTGCGAGCACCTCCTGGTCCACAGTCTCTCTGTCCTGGGTCCAGGGCCTGGATGCACTCAACAAAGGGCTGGAGTGTAACTGTGACAGCTGAGAAGGGCAGAGGCTAGCCACTGCTTTACCCAAGGCTGCCACCGCTGTGGAGATGATTGCCCTGTTCCCTCTCCCCCAGGTCCTCATCAACCTGGCCCTGTTGGTGAAGGAGGCAGAGCTTCGAGGCAGTCCCTCACTGGCTATGTGGCTGGTCAATGGCTTCCAGTTACTCTATGTGGGTGATGCCCTCTGGCACGAGGTGAGGCTGGACTGGACAAGGTAGGGTGTCTAAGGGCCGCATGGGGACTAAGCCAGTGTGTTTGGGTCTTATCTACCCTGCAGGAGGCTGTCCTTACCACCATGGACATCACACATGACGGGTTTGGCTTCATGCTGGCATTTGGGGACATAGCTTGGGTACCCTTCACCTACAGCCTACAGGCCCAGTTTCTGCTGCACCACCCGCAACCACTGGGGTTGCCCATGGCTGCTATCATCTGCCTCATCAATGGTCAGTCAGGAAGGGGCAGCAGGCTGGGCCCATCTGTCCCCTCTCCCGTTCATTCATGTGCTGTTTACGCAGCACCACCACAGAGGTGCTAACCCCCAGGGTCCTCTCTAAAGCCAGGGGCGGGGTCCTGGGTGTCCAGGCAGAGTCTGGGCTACAGACAGGTTGGGAAGATGGTCAAGGAAGGCAGGAGGCTGCAACCCTTGACCCTGACCACCGGCTCACACTCTCTCACCAGCTATTGGTTACTACATCTTCCGTGGGGCGAATTCCCAGAAAAACACTTTCCGAAAGAATCCTTCTGACCCCAGAGTGGCTGGTGAGCTGGGTCTCTAGGGTGCCATGGGTGAAGTGGGGCAGCTGGGCTTCCTGGGAACTCCCTACCCTGCTGTCTTTCCCCAGGGCTTGAGACCATCTCTACAGCCACAGGGCGGCAGCTGCTGGTGTCTGGGTGGTGGGGTATGGTCCGCCATCCCAACTACCTTGGAGACCTCATCATGGCTCTGGCTTGGTCCTTACCCTGCGGTGAGTGGCCCACATGGATATGGGCAGGGACATGTGAGGGAAGAGGCGGCTCAGTGACCACAGGATGCCTAGTTTGGGTATGCATTGATGCCAGAGCGCTGGGGATGGACCCAGTGTGTGGCTGGGGCACACCTACGTGCCAACCTAGTACCGTTTGCCTTGCTGCAAACCCCGGAGCTTTCGCTGCTGAGCCCTGAGGCCCACATGAACAATTAGGGGTGGAAACGTTTGTGAGCCGAGGAGTGGGGGTACGGAGCTGGCAGGGTGGTCACAGAGCCTCCCTCCCTGCAGGGGTGTCACACCTGCTGCCCTACTTCTACCTCCTTTACTTCACCGCGCTGCTGGTGCACCGTGAGGCCCGGGATGAACGGCAGTGCCTGCAGAAGTACGGCCTGGCCTGGCACGAATACTGCCGGCGTGTGCCTTACCGCATCATGCCCTACATCTACTGAAGCGGCTCCACCACCCCAGGTGGGGGCATGTGCCCACTCATCCACCAGCACACCCAGGACCAGGAGCCTGGGCACACACGAGACTCAGGGGCTTGCACCCCACCCAGCCCTGAGAATGAACAGCCTCAGAGAAAAGGTGGTTTAGAGCAAGGAAAAAATGAAACAAGTGACCAAAATCGGAGATGCTCTTCCTCCTTTGGATAAACACTGGGAACCCTTGGTGCACTTCTCTGCCATTCTGGAGCTAGGGTGTTTAGGACTGGCTGGGTCAGCACTGATCAGGGAGAAGCTGAGCAATGGTTGGTGAGCCCAGTGGGTCAACAGCTGTCCCTTAGAAACAGGCACTGTCAACAGGGCTGACCAGTCACAGCTTTATTAATGACAAGGGTCCCCAGTTCAGCCAGGAAGCTCCTCGATGAGAGTCCTTGGGGCAGGTGGCACGGAGCCTCCCCAAAGCCGCTCCAGCTCCCCAGTGAGGGCAGCCACCTCCTGCGCTGCCATAGCATGGGCTTGGTGAGCCCTGGCGCAGTCTAGAGCCAGCGGTGTGAGGGCCGCCTCATTTTCGTTGGTCCAGGCCAGGAGGAACTGGCACTTCTTCCGGGCCCGGTAAAGATGATCTCGCTCTTCTCTAGCCACGGCCTGTTTCCGGGCACGGCCCAGGGTCTGTGCCAGGTGTCCCAGTGCTGCCAGCGTGTAGCCTTTCTGGTTGGCCAGGCCCTTGCCCAGCAGGATGCGGGCGACCTCGTGCATAGCCCCTCGTGTGCCCAGGGGCCCAGGCGGGTGCTCGCCCGCTTCCAGCACGTGGGCTGCGGCCTGCAGGGCTTCTTCCGCAGAGGCGAAGACTTGCTGAGCACCCAGGGCTCCGGAAACGCCGAGCAGTGTGGCACAGAAGTCAGAGAGCAGTGCGTCGTCACCGCCGTGATACAGGGCAAGAGTGTGCGCGTAGGCGAACAGCACGTTGGGCAGCTGGAAGCGCACTAGCGGCGAGACTGGGCCGCGGCTCAGGCTGACGAGCGCGGGGATGTGGCTGGGCACGGTGGGCATAAAGGTCCCCGGGGCATGTCCAAGAACCCGCTCGGCGGCCACAGGCTCCGCGGCGGAGGCAACTTCCACGGATTCCCGCGGGGTCCTCGCAAGCTCAGGCTCCAACTCCGCGGCATCACTGCCCGGGGCATCATCCAGCTCCTCTAAGAGCGGCGGTACGGATTCGCGGTTCCACCACCACGGCCGCCATGGAGGCAGCAGCCGCCCGGCCTCACCGCGGCTCAGCAGTCGCTCGAAGGCTGCTTTTTCGGCCGGTGCCAGCCGCTCCCAGAGTCCCGAGAGGCCGCCGGGCGCCGCGCCGGGGCTGAGGCCTGCTTCTCCAGGCTGGTCCTCGGTTTCGCGTTGCTGACGCAGCCGGCGTAGGGCGCTCGCCAGGCGGCTGGGCGAGGCGCTGCGGCCGCGGAGCTCTCCCAGCACCTGGTCACGGTAGAAGTTTTCTGCGCAGGTGCCATGCGTCCGGTAGCAGCGCAGCGAGCAGTACGGCGCATTACAGCGAGGGCAGGTGTAACGCGCGGGTTGGCCCTCCCCCGCCGGGCAGAAGTCACAGGGCCCGGCCGGCTCCATGGAAACTGGCGCCACGACCTACCTGCGAATGCAAGCCGGCGGTCGTTCGAAACTTCCGGGACTTCTCTGATTACTTCCGGTTTACCGCGGGGCCGACGGCGCGCATTGGTTTCGCAAAGCTCCCAAGGATTCTCGGCAATTTCCGCCCAAGCCCGGAAGCCTAACCCCACCCCTTTCCCAAGCAGGGCGAGGGCGGGCCCAGAAACCAGGAGTCAGGTACGAGCCCCGCCCTGTACGATGATGCAAGGAGCGGAAAAATGGGTCCGACCAGCGGTCCGCCGGTGCCACGTCGCCCCCTAGTGGTCACACCAAAACGTTGTCTGATAGTCTAAACAGAAAACCCTCTTTTTGGCACTATAATGCGCTGTGGCAGAAATCCGTATTTGCAAAGCACCTACCGTGGGCCACTAATTGTGTCAAGCCTACGGGAGGTGATGCATCCCTGCGCTGGAGAAGCAGCCATTCCACTAGGGGACACAAACAAAAGGGCAGTTGGAGCCGGGCGCGGTGGCTCACGCCTGTAATCCCCGCATTTCGGGAGGCCGAGGCAGGCAGATCACCTGAGGTCAGGAGTTTGAGACCAGCCTGACCAACATGAAGAAACCCCGTCTTTACTAAAAATACAAATATTAGCTGGGCGTGAGGGGTGGGTGCCTGTAGTCCCAGCTACTCAGGAGGCAGGGGAATCACTTGAACCCAGGAGGCTGAGGTTGCAGTGAGCCAAGATCGTGCCACAGCACTCCAGCCTGGGAGCCTGGGCCAGAGAGAGAAACTCCACCTCAAAAAAAAAAAAAGAAAAAAAGAAAAGGCAGTTGGGGCTGCCTAGCCTGCATAGCCTGGGTGTGTTTCCCTTGTTCAGCAGAAAACAGTATTTAAGAAATATCTGAGCTCCTATTTTTTTCCTCCAAACCCGCCTTTTCATTAAATACTACTATTCATCCATCTTTATCAAGTGCAGGCCCCATTCCAGGTGCCAAGAACACAACACAGATCAAAGGGAGTGGGGTGGGGGTGGGGGGGTCCCTGTCCTAATAGAGCTGTCTTGTGGCAGAGTGGGGTTGTGACACACCAAACTGTGAACCCATTCTTTGCATTCCCACTACTACTGGTGGTCTAAGCCTCCTGCCCTTCACCTGGATGACAATACATTAAGTGTTTTTCCTTTCTTGCCAGCCCTCCAGAAAAACCTGCCAGAGAAATCAGATCACATCCATCTCTTGCTCAAAACCCTTCTGTGACCCTCCATTGCACTTGAACTCAAACCCAAACCCCTCTCCACGGCTAACAAGGTCTTGCAGGATCTGCTACCCATCCCTAGACATCACCTCTTCCCCAGTTTTCATACAGTCCTTTTGGCTTGAAATATTCCCCTACCTGATCACTCGATTGGTTCATGTCAGGTCTCACACGTGTCATTGAAACAGGCCCTTAGGCTGGGCACAATGGCTGATGCCCATAATCTCAACAGTTTGGGAAGTCAAGGTGAGGGGGTTCAAGACCTAGTTCAAGACCAGCCTAGGCAACATAGCAAAACGCTGTCTCTACAAAATGTACAAATAATTAGCCAGGTGTGGTGGTGCATACCTGTAGTCCTCAGCTACTTGGGAGACTGAGGCGGGAGGATCACCCAAGCCCAGGAGTTGGAGGCTGCAGTAAGCCATGATTGTGCCACTGCACTCCAGCCTGGATGACAGTGAGACCTTGTCTCAAACAAAAACAAAAAAAAGAGGCCCTGCCTGGGATGCTATTTTATCTGTCCATATCTTCCCCCTTTCTAAACTGCTAGAAGGCAGAAGTCATGTCTTTAACACCACGGAGACAAAAATAGCCAATATTCACAAATTAACTATAAGCCAAATATTGATCTACATCCTTTATTTAATCCTCACAGCAGCTATGGAGATGATGGCAGAGATTAAATAAGTAGTTAGTTCAAAGCCCAGCCACCCAGTAAATGAAGCAGGAAAAGAAGGTCCAATCTCAGGCAGTCAAAATTCCACAGCCCAAGGGCTTTACCCTGTGGGATGCTATTTTCTAAGATCTGGCAGGTCCAGAAACTTTAGCTGAATGAGTGAGTAGGGTACGGAAGTGCTGGGAGACTCAGGTGCCAGAAGGGAACCTTGAATCAGCCCCAAAGGTACTCCACTTTTGGGATCATTTACACCACGATATCCCAATGACAGATGTGATTAGGTCAGCAAGGCCGGCCAGCCAGATTTCCCATCACAGATGTGATTCAGTTAGCAAAGGCCGGACAGCAGACATCTGATCACAGATGCGATTAGGTTAGCAAGGCCAGCCAGATTCCTGCCCTGGACTCTAAGGCCACAGCTAGTCCCAAGTTCAGGGAATGGCCAGATTCATCTATACAAACCTCTTCCCCCACCCCTCTCTTCCATTGCTGTCTCCATAACAAACCTCTCACAATTATTCCTGCTACCTTCTCTGTTTAGAAGATGAAAAAGAATAACTTGGGAGGACTGATCAAGTTACTTACGATGGGGGAATAACCCCAATTCTGTATCTGAAGCACCAGGATCTGTGGCTATTGCTTCTCCACAGGAAACTTTTCTGTGAAGGAACGCTAGTTTACCATTTCGTCCCCCATTATCAATGGCCTCTGCCTTGCTGTTCTTCTAGGGGAAACACCACCAATCTGAGAAGCCACACCTCTCCCTGATGCATTGCAAATAAAGATCAAACAATGCAATGACTGAACTAAGTGGCTTTTTTTTATTAGAGAAAGCCAGAATTACAAAGGACTTAAGAGTTGGCATTAGGGCCCTTCTTCTTGCCAAAGGTGGGCACAACGTTGACAAAGCGCCGGTTGTACTGCATCCGCCTCTTAGCCCGGCCTGTCTTCTTCTTCTTCTTCTCCTGTTTGGCCACCTGGAAAAGGGAGGGCCCTGGTTCCTGTATTCCTTGCCTAGCATCCCTTCCTCAGACTCATCTCCAGGGAGGAGAAGGCAAATAAGGTAAGAGCCCAGGATCTTGGATTAGCTCTGACAGGAAAAGACAAAGTCCAAACACCACCACCACTAATACTCTCTCACTCACCTTAGGAGTCTGACCTCTCACTTTCCCAGCACGGGCCAGGGAACCATGGACTTTACCTGTAGTGGGAAAGGAAGGCAGCAGCAGGTTAAGAGCAAGAAGGTGCCACCCAGCAGCACCCCTCTTTCCTCAATTCAAGCTTTAAAGAGAAGCTGGGCCCAACAGGTAATGAGAACAAAGTTGCAGATATTTAATCCTGAAATCTGAAGTTTCATTTAAGGATTTTCCAGCTCCTAACTTTATAGAGCACTTTGGGGGCTCTGATCTGACCTAATTTTAGTGAGGAAGCTTATAGCCAGACAAGGATCCTGTATGTGACTGAAATACAACTTCACTCTGGCTCGGTGTCGCATGGATGTCTGTGTTCAATCTGAGGCACGTAAACAGGAAGAATCACTGTGAACTGACGACACAGGGAAGAACTCTATATATTACCATAGATGCGACGACTCTCAACTCCAGGACCATGCCCCCACACCCATAGACGCGTACAGGTAGTTCAAAAACATTCCTCTCTCACTCACCTCCGAGCATTCGGCCTGCTACTTCCAGGGTGGTCAGGGCCTCCACCCCGCACTGGCCCAGGGTGGCCTCATCCTCCAGGGGCGTGCCTGCCAGGAGGACGACTTGATCTTCCGGGGCAATGCCCTCCAGTGAGGCTACATGAGCCTACAGGGAAAGATAAGGCTCGTAAGAGTTCCCTCGGTCCCCGAAAGTGAAGAGCACAAGAAAATGGAATCCAGGGCGCACCAAACAGCCCTACCTTAATCTGGGCGACCGTCTCCTGGCCAGTCACCTCGAGGGTGTGTAGCTCTTGGGCGCGGACGAAGAGCTGCATGTTGGCGACTGAGTAAAGAAAGATGGCTTGTAAGAGAAGCGAAGAAATGCTCTGGGACAAAGGAGGTTTGGGAATGGAAAGCGGCCCAGAAACGATCGCGACGGGATGGAGGTGGTCGCGGAGACTCACGTGGGGAAGGCCAGGCCTGCCAAGAAGTTCGGATAGGAACTGGAGCAGAACCACAGAGCAGGTCCCGTTCTTCAGTTTACCCCGCTCCCTCTGACCCGGCAGCCAACTTGCTATGAAGCCCTTCGGATCCAGCCAAGGCCCTAGTCTTACCTGCACCGCGGTGTCAGCTGCCGCTACCGTGAAGATGGAGTCGAGAAAGAGGAAGGAGCGAGGGCGCGCACGTACAGATCACCAGTTGAGCGTCGCGTCACTGCTGAGCGACCGCGGGGAGCCCTGGTATTTGTACCGCCCAAGGCGGCACTAGCTCCGCCCCTTTACGCTGGCGCAGGCGTTTTTCCGTCCCAGGCAGCGCGCCCAGGAAGGGGCGGGACCAGACAGTTGCACGCGCAGACGGCTGGCGTAACGGGTCAAGATGGCAGCTACCAAGTTTTGGGTTTTGCTGCAGGGGTGGAGAACCGGCGTCCAGCGGAGCTGCGGGCTACGGCTGTTGGTGAGAGTGCTGAGCCTGGAGCTGAGGGCAACGCGTGTCTGAGGCTCATTGTTAATCATTGTAACTCTGAAAACTAGGGCATTCCTACTTGGGGCCTTAGTTTTGCCGTTTACGATCTGGAGAACTTGTCTCGAGTGTAGATATAGGAACGAGAGGGAAAGTGGCAGAGACTGGAGTGCTCTTTGGGAGCCGTGTGTGGGTTAGATTCTGGCTGCAGGACATCCCAAGTTAGTCAGGACTGAGAGGAGCTGCACATCGACTCTAGTAGCTGCCCAGTTTTTCGAAAGCGAAATCACAGAGCAGGCGCTGGCACCAGATCATTGGCGACGCTTTTGGGAGCGCAGAGCTGCTGATATTCAGCTACTTCATCCTACTTCCCTGCTCTTGTAACCCCAAGCCTGTCAGAACTTAGGGATATCTGTCCAAGAAGGATCTTTATGCTGGAGGACGGGAAGGCAGACTCCAGGCTGTGACCTTAAGTAGAGAGTTTACAATTATTTGTTAGTGTTGGCCTTTCCTGGCTGTAAAAAAGGTGTAATAAAATACCTGATCAGGCACGTTATTAGAATTAAGTGAAGGCCAGTGCCCGTAAAGCACTTAACACAGTGCCTGGCAATGTCTATATGAGGCCAAAACTTTTCAGGTAAGGGGCGGGGTCCTAGCATATGAGTGTGCGTGGGGAATTATGATTGCCTTAAGAATTAAGGCAATCATTAAATTCAACACCACTATATCCAATCACAGATGTGATTATGTTAGCAAGGCCAGCCGGGCAATCATGGAGGTACAAACAAGGCCACCCTGCCAATGTAATAATAATATTTATTTCTAAAACCGAGGCAGAAAGTTAAGCCTTAAATTTCTGAAGGCTTGATTGGCTTTTCAGAAGCGTACACATACTCTTGAATCCCACAGAAATCCTAAGAGATGCAGACTGTTCACAGTATCTGAGCTTCGTTTCCATCCCATCTGTACCCTTCACCGTGGAAAGCTAAAGACCAGTGCTATCTTATGTCAACCTAAATAACAGACTCTAAAAGAAAATGGTATTTATTTGGGAATGGGTATAGACTATGTGCTTATCAGGGAGGTAAAAGAAGACAAAGGTTTTTTTTTTTTTTTTTTTTTGAGACGGAGTTTCACTCATGTTACCCAGGCTGGAGTGCAATGGCGCTATCTCGGCTCACCGCAACCTCCGCCTCCTGGGTTCAGGCAATTCTCCTGCCTCAGCCTCCTGAGTAGCTGGGATTACAGGCATGCACCACCATGCCCAGCTAATTTTTTGTATTTTTAGTAGAGATGGGGTTTCACCATGTTGACCAGGATGGTCTCGATCTCTTGACCTCGTGATCCACCCACCTCGGCCTCCCAAAGTGCTGGGATTACAGGCTTGAGCCACCACGCCCGGCCGAAGACAAAGGTTTTTAAAGGAAACATGGGCTGGGCATGGTGGCTCTCACACCTGTAATCCCAGCACTTTGGGAGGCCGAGGTGCGCAGATCACCTGAGGTCAGGAGTTCGAGACCAGTCTGGCCAACATGGGAAAACCCCATCTGTAATAAAAATACACAAATTAGCTGGGTGTGGTGGCAGGCACCTGTCATCCCAGCTACTCCAGAGGCTGAGGCAGTACAATCGCTTGAATCTGGGAGCAGGGTTGCAGTGAGCTGAGATCACACCACTGCACTCCAGCCTGGGTGACAGAGTGAGACTCCATCTCAAATAAATAATAATAATAAAAATAAATAAAAGGAAAGCAAAAATGAGTGTTGTATAATTGTTTTGGAAAAAAAAAAAAGTTTTGAGATAGTTATCTTTGGCTACAAGGATGAATAACAAGGGTGGTGCCAGTTCAAGATTGGACAGGCAGTTGGACAGATGTCCTTGCAGACATTTTTTTGTTTTGAGACAGAGTCTCACTCTCTTGCCAGGCTGGAGTGCAGTGGCACAGTCTCAGCTCACTGCAATCTCCACCCACTGGGTTCAAGCGATTCTCCTGCCCTGCCTCAGCCTCCTTAGTAGCTGGGATTACAGGCATGCGCTACCACGCCTGGCTAATTTTTGTATTTTTAGTAGTGATGGGATTTGGCCATGCTGGTCTTGGAGTCCTGACCTCAGGTGATTTGCCTGCCTCTGCCTCCCAAATTGCTGGGATTACAGGTGTGAGCCACTGTGCCCGGCAGAAATTTTTTTGTGTGTAAGGCTGTGGTAGCCTTTGTGCAAGGCTGTAGTTTTTGCAGTCTTTCGTGATAGTTCTTTTTAAGTATTTGTGCACAAGAACTCTCTTCATGGCCCTCCTAGCTCTGTTTGTTGGGTTTTTAACCCAAGTGACTCTATTTTGATTCTGATAACTTTCACACAGATCACCCAGCCTTTTATTTCTGCCATTCTCTCTACCTGTAATGTTTCCATTCTCTACTTACTGAAGTTATGCCATCCTATGTTGGGAAGGCTAATGGAGAAATGGGTTTTTTGTTTTGCTTCAGAGCCAGACCCAGGGTCCTCCGGATTACCCCAGCTTTGTGGAGTCTGTGGATGAATACCAGTTTGTGGAGCGCCTTTTACCAGCTACCAGGATCCCAGTTCCCCCAAAGCATGAACGTTACCCTACACCTAGTGGTTGGCAGCCTCCCAGAGGTGAGCTGGGTGATTAGGGATGGTTTGAAGGCTTCATGGAGCATCCTCCTCTCCAGAGGTTGGCCTCCCCCATGAGGTGCCAGATCTCCAGTGGATTCAGAACTTGTTTTGACATCCCTCTGGGTTAAATCTCTCATGCCCAAGGAAGAGCCCTCTGTTTCACTGGTACTCATCCATCCACACTACTGGGACTGAGTCTTCCCCATGTGGGGAAAGTTTTCTCTCAACAGAGAGAAAACCCAAGAGCTTGGACCTTCTTTCCCCCTAGCAGACTGTGTACTGTAATTAAGAACATAGTTAGGCCGGGCGCGGTGGCTCACGCTTGTAATCCCAGCACTTTGGGAGGCCGAGGCGGGTGGATCACGAGGTCAAGAGATCGAGACCATCCTGGTCAACATGGTGAAACCCCGTCTCTACTAAAAATACAAAAAATTAGCTGGGCATGGTGGTGCGTGCCTGTAATCCCAGCTACTCAGGAGGCTGAGGCAGGAGAATTGCCTGAACCCAGGAGGCGGAGGTTGCCATGAGCCGAGATCGCGCCATTGCACTCCAGCCTGGGTAACAAGAGCGAAACTCCGTCTCAAAAAAAAAAAAAGAACACAGTTTGGAGTCAGGCAGTTCTGGGTTTGAATTTGGCTTTATTTACTGTTGGTGTTATCTTAAATTAGTCACTTAGCTTGACCCAACCTGTTTTAGCAAAATGGAGATAATTGCTCAGTTCACAGAGCACTTAGTGCAGAGCCCAGCATATGGTAGGTAAATCCTACGCTGTAGTGCTTGTAAATCCCAATCTCTTTGTTCCAGAGATTGAGTTCACCCTCCCTGACCCAGTGGAGAAGGGCAAGGATTGGCCCAGAGGGGAACCCAAAGATCTGGGGAGGCATGTCCCTGACTTCATTTTTTCTTGAGCACCTACTTAGTACCAGGCCCTGTGTCGGGCCTTGGGGTACCAGGGTGAACAATTTGGTCCTGACTCCAAGCTGAAGGAAAGTGGAGACCCCCTGACTTGAAGTCTGGTGGTGGCTTGGTCCAGCTGAGTGTACTGTCTGCAGACTGAGGGGAAGGGCCTTGGCTGAGGTGGGGTGGTGTCTAGGAAGAGTTGACTTAACAATGTCTTTCCCGGCTGGGCACAGTGGCTCGTGCCAGGTAATCCCCACACTTTGGGAGGCCGAGGTGGGCAGATCACAAGGTTAAGAGTTTGAGATCAGCCTTTGTAACACGGTGAAACCCCACCTCTACTAAAATACAAAAAATTAGCTGGGTGTGGTGGTGGATGTCTGTAATCCCAGCTACTCGGGAGGCTGGGGTGAGAGAATTACTTGAACCTGGGAGGCAGAGGCTGCAGTGAGCCGAGATTGTGCCACTGCACTCCAACCTAGTTGACAGAGCAAGACTTGTCTCCAAAAAATAAATAAATAAATAAAAGTCTTTCCCTGTTGCAGACCCCCCACCCAACCTGCCCTACTTTATACGACGCTCTCGGATGCACAACATCCCTGTCTACAAGGACATCACGCATGGCAACCGCCAGATGACTGTGATCCGGAAGGTGGAAGGGGACATCTGGGTAAGTGGGTGGGTGGGGCTGGGGCTGGGCCTGACCCTTTCAGGGCTCAAGGGACAGGAGTCCTTTCAAGGGGAGGGACTCTTGGCCTACCTGATTTGCTATCTTCCCCCAGGCTCTGCAGAAAGATGTGGAAGATTTTCTGAGCCCACTGCTGGGGAAGACACCCATCACCCAGGTCAATGAGGTGACAGGTACCCTGCGGATCAAGGGCTACTTTGACCAAGAGCTTAAAGCCTGGCTTTTGGAGAAAGGGTTCTGAGGCCCAGCCGAACAGCCTGCATGACAGCATCCCCTGCAGATTGAGCCTAGGGGGCCAGGGAGGTGGATGTTGGAGCCCTTGGCACTGCAGATACAAAAACTAGGGCTAAAGGACTTTGGGGTGAGGCCTTGCTTGCATAAAGGAGAAAACTGGACCCTATGTACATGCTGGGAGAAGAGTGCCTAACGCCGGAGACCAAATAGGAATAAACCAGACTTGTTGGGGGCATTAGCAGCGTCTCTCCTACCTTGGCCTGTTTTTTTGTTTTTGTTTTTGTTTTTTTTTTTGACAGTGTCACTCTGTCTTCCAGGGTGGAGTGCAGTGGCGCGATTTTAGCTTGCTGCAACTTCCACCTCCTGGTTCAAACAATTCTCTTGCCTCAGTCTCCTGAGTAGCTGGTATTACAGATGCCCGCCACCACACCCTGCTAGTTTTTTTTTTTTTGTTTTTTTTTTTTTTTAGATGGAGTCACTCTGTTGCCCAGGCTGGAGTGCAATGATGCAACCTCCGCCTCCCAGATTCAAGCGATTCTGCTGCCTCGGCCTCCCAAGCATCGGGAATTTGTACCACGCCCTGCTAATTTTTTGTATTTAGTAGAGACGGGGTTTCACCAGGTTAACCAGGCTGGTCTCGAACTCCTGACCTCAGGCAATCCGCCTGCCTCAGCCTCCCAAAGTGCTGGGATTACAGGCAGGAGCCACCGCACCCAGCCTAGTTTTTCTATTTTTAATAGAGATGGGGTTTCACCATGTTGGCCAGGCTGGTCTCTATCTCTTGACTTCAAGTGATCTCCCCACCTTGGCCACCCAAAGTGCTGCGATTATGGGTGTGAGCCACTGCACCCGGCCCACCTTGGTGTGTTTTTCTTTCCTTTCCTTGGGACTCCTTGGGCTCAGCAATTCAAATTCTAGTTGTTTTCTGGTGGAAGCAGTAGCCCAACCCAGTTTAGGGGAAGGTAGAACAGGACGGAGCCACTGGGTACTTTCCTTTCTCCACAGATCACTGTTGCAAACATCCCCAGGCCCTTGCTGCAGGCCAGATCTTGCTTGGTGCAGGCTGTGGGGAACACAGGTGACTACAGGTGACTCGGGCATGGGTCTTGGAGATCTTCTGTTCCAAGTGCAGTGCTGACACTGGGGTGCCAGCATTAGCCCACATTAGCCCCGGGCTCTTTCTGAGAGAGAGGTGGTCCGTTCTTTTTTGGTAACTGTTCCGTTGCAGACTAGACTTGCTGGCCTGACCACAAGGAGTGCCTGGGAACTCCTTGCAGCCAGCCTAGGGCCATCCTCCCCAGCCTGCTGACCTGGAATCAAGGCTGGAGAGGGGTTTGCAGGCAGGAAGATGCTGACCTTTCACTCTACCATTGCATCCCAACCCCAGCCAACTAGTCTTCGAACATGCCCTATACTTGGAGTCACAGGGGTCAAAGGCCTGAGACCTCACCCTACCCCCAAACTGGCTAAGACGGCTTTCAGTTCCTGGGCTCCCCAACTTGGTCTCTGCCCTCAGGCAGGGCAGTGAACTCTGGGCCGCTTCTCCATGTGTAAAATGAGCACATCTTCCTAATCTGTTAATGGTCAATGGTATCCCCAAGGATAGTTCTGGCTTCCATGGAAACCCTCAAGCCTGAAGATTCCAGGCCATTCTCAAGTGTACAGCCAGAACAGGGAGCCCAGTGCTGATTTTCTGTGACACAGCCTCACCAATTGTTAATGCAAGTTTTTTATTTGGCTGTATATACAATTTAAGCTATTAAAATTTGTACAATATTTACAAATTAAATAATCATCTGAAACGGTCTCCAGCAACTCTTATAACACAAAACCAAGGGGAAAAGACGGGCAGGCAAGTCCTAGTTCCTGTGGTCCCTCCTTGGCACTGAGCCTTTTCTAAACTGGAAAGACCAGGAGTCTGGCACTCCTGTTCCTCTTTCCAGGGCGAGTTTATGCATTCAACTTCAAAAGACAAATTTTAAGCCAAAAGACACTAGTAAGGAAGAAATTCCAATTCTAAACTCAAGAAGTTCTGCTAGTTGAGAAGTAGCCTTCCTTGGGCGCTGGGGTTGCAGTGGTCAGGAGCAGGCACACTGGCCCTTGCCTGGAGTGTGGCTGGGCAGTGGCTGCTGGGTGAGACAGGTCAGTCTCACCTAAGAAGCTGCAGGGGAAAGAGGCCTGGGGGGAGGGGAGGGGCAGGGTCCCTCAGTGCTGCCCGCCTGCCCCCCCACTCCCAGGCATTCCTTTCCCTGAGTTGTGTGGTTGCCAGTAAGACGCAGAAATGCCACAGGGCATAGGGGGCACAGCCACCACCACAAAGGGCTTCTGGGGAGATCAGGATAAGAAAAGGAAATGGGTACCAGTCTTGGGGGCGGGCCAGGGAACAAGTTCCTAGCTTAGCTCTAGCCCCTCTGGAGTCCCCACTTGGGAACAGGAGCTAATACTGTTCGGCACTGCAGTGTGACTCCGCACGCACATGTGGGACTCGGAGGGGCTGCCCCTCCTCCCAGAAAGGGGTGGGGAAGAGGGCTTCTCAGAGGCTGAATCACCTGCCTTCATGGCCCCAGCAGAACACAGGGCTGAAGAGTTGGAGAGGAAGGCTGGAAGTGACCCAAGATCCCCATGACTGGCTGGGACTATGAGGACTGGTGTCAACTGGGAACGCCAGCCTCTTTCCACTTGGCCTAGGGGATGCTGCCGCCTTTTCCTCAGAGCTGGGGTACTACTCCCTGGTGCAGACAGAGAGGGAGCTGGCACTTGGTGGCAGGACGTGTTCCAGCGAGGGCTGCTCAAAAGAGCAGGGGCTGGGGCCGGGACTGGGGCAGTGTCAGTGGGCAACAGGAGATTCCAGCTTTTGCAGGCGGCGCCGGCGGAGCTCAGCTGCATCAGGCTCTCCATCCTCGGGCATCTCCTCTGTGCCCACTGACTCAGGAGCTGTGGACGATAGACTAGAAGTGGGACCTAGAGAAGTTCCCTCCTCCCTGCCGCCCCCAGAGGCAAATCACACCTACCTGGAGGCCTTTCCGTTTCAGGGGCTGGTGTGGAGGCTCCTGGGGTTGGAGTTGTGGTCTCTGAGTCAGGGACGCTGGTGGAGGAGGCAGCAGCAACTGTAGTGGCAGTCTCCTCAGTGTGGTTGACTGAAGTGGCAGGCCGGGGGGGCCTGGGAAAAGAAGGGATGAGAGGCGGGCCTGGTCTTGGCATCCTAGGTTGGGCAGATTCTCCTGCCCTTGGTGAGCCTTGCAGAACAGAGTATAGAATGATGTGCCCCTGTGGCCCCAGTGCCTGGCAAACAAGTGAACATGCTGAATGAACTCAGATAGGGTGACTTGACTCAAGGACCAAATTATTCTATCCCTGAGACTGTAAGAGGTTTCCAGGTAGGGACTGGTGACCTGTTCACTATTATCCTGCAGTCTCCACCCTGGGGAGTCAGGCACTTTATAGGGGACCCACCGAATACGTCATAGTGCCCAAGCCTTGGACTCAAGTTCCCCTCCAAGCCTGTGCTCTCACTGCTGGAAGCCAGGCATTATGTACATGTCACTTTAAGAGACAGGGTCTCAGCTCTGTTACCAAAGCTGGAATTTAGTGGCACAATCATAGCTCACTGCAGCCTGAAACTCCTGAGCTCAAGCAATCCTCCTGGCTCAGCCTCTCAAAGTGCTGAGATTACAGGTGTAAACTACCACATCGGCAGTACACATCACTTATGAACAAGAATTAAGACCCCTTTATTCAAATAATGTGAGAGGTCAAAAGCAAGTGAGTGATGGGACCAGCGCTTAAACTTGGGATGGTTCCAAGTGACTTCCTATTTTTCGCTCCCTCAGTTTGAGGGCAGCAGTTGCCAATCCAAGTGTTACCATATCTCAGGAGAATATCGTGATAAATTAAAGCACTACAAATTCTGAATAATTTGACTTTAGAAAAATAAAAAGGAGTAAACTCCAAGGTCAGCTCTCAAATAAACATCACTCCGACTTAGCTCCAGATATGCTTTCTGGAGTGGGAAGATAGACAGGCACCAGGAGTTACCGAGAACTTCTCGAGACCCTGGGAGGGCCTGTAGACAGGTAGCCTGAACCAGCAGGTGTCAAAGGCCAAGAACCACTGCTGGGGACCTCTTAGCAGCTCCACTCCCACCAAACCCACTCTGCTTCCCCTGTGCAGACACACCCCAAGGAGGCCAGCACAGTGAGGTACTGGTTGATCTGCAGCATGGCGGCGTCCAGCAGTGTGTGGATGTTACGCAGGCTCTGCAGCCGGGCCTCCAGGTGCTGCCGCTCATGGCCCTCCAGAGCTCGAAGCTCCTCTGGGGTCAGCCCAGCAAAGCCCGCAGGGGGCACAGGCATTGGGGGGAAGGCTGGAGAGAGAGACAGAGAGAGAGAGAGAGAGGGAGAGGGAGAGAGAGGGAGAGGGAGGGAGGGAGAGAGAGAGAGAGAGGGGCTCAGTCTGGGCTGCTTCTGGGGCCAGATACCAACCTCACCCCCAAGAAGAACCCAGAGAGTGGCCCAACTTACCAAAGGGTGGAGGCAGGGGCATGCCCATCCAGGGAGGAGGGAAGGGGAAGCCAGGGGCAGGGCCAGCCTCTGGGGCAGAGCTAGAGCCCGAGCTGGATGGTGTAGCAGAAGCAGCAGGAGCACTGGTGCCAGCAGCTGTGGTTGTGGCTGCTCCACTGGGCCGAGAAACGGCTGCTGAAGAGTAGGAACAAGTTATCAGTGAGTGTTCCATCTCTGCCACCCTCTGGCTGTCACAGTACCCAAAGGCTCACCTGCACTGGTGGATGGAGGGGCCACAGCCTCTCCTGAGCTGGGGGGTGGCGGGACAGGTGGAAAGGGGCCCATGGGGGGCCACAGTGGGAACATGCCTGGAGGAAAAGGAGGCAGGAGGCCCTGGGGGACTGCAAAGACAAGACAGAGGTGAGAAAAGGACCAAGTGGACACAGAACCAACTCCCAGGCAGGGGGGCTGGCTACTGCGAGCTCTGTCCTCTGTTCCCAAGGTCCTGAGCTCCGCACTGGTCACACTGACTGCAAGCATCTATTTCTCATCTTTTCACCCCTCCCTAGTCCAGACTGAGACACTGGAGGACAGGGACTCTCCAATTTCCCAGCATCTTCCATACCCATCCCAGGGCAAGTACCCAGTGGTGTGCTGGATGGCCAGACAAGAGGACACTCACAGTTGGGGGGCTGAGGCAAAAGTGGTGGGGGATGGGGGGCAGGGGGTGGCCCCTGATCCGCAGGCTCCGGGGGTGGTGGTGACTGGGCTGGCAGCGATGCCCGAAGGACATCCATACGGCAGGTGGGGCAAGTCTGCTGCCGCTGGAACCAGGAGCGCAGGCAGCTGGGGGTCAAGGCCAGGCAGAGGTCAGCAGGTCCCTAGGGGCCTGCCTTCTGGGGCCTGTGCCCTGCTGTGCAGGCTCCCCAGGGCCCCTCCCACCTGGTGTGGAAAATGTGGTTGCAGGGCAGTCTCTTGGCACCAGTCACCATCTCTTCTCGGCAGATGATGCAGACATTGTCCATTGCCTGGAGTTCCTCTGGGGTGGCATCTGGATACCTGGTTAGGATGGCAGGGAATGTGTCAGGTCCAGCGCTGGAAGCAGAGGGACCCAGGACAGAGCTTGGGACAGCAGCCATGACAAGCCTACTTACAGTGTGTTCATGTTGCGGATGGCCCGGCGAGACATAATGGCATCTGTCACAGCTTTCTTGAACTGTCTGAAAGGACAGTCAGTGAAAGCAGGGAAAGGGAAGGGATTGCATCAGGAGGATCAGGGGACAGGGCTAGGCTTACCTCATGGCCAGGTACATGGGCCGGATGGCAAAGAGTGGGAAGGTGTGCACCTTGATCATGATGGTCATGAAGGCCATGTATAGCAGAACCTTGATGAAGCCTATGGGGAGGGGATGCAGAGAGCAGCAGGTCACAGGGCCTGGAGGCAGAGTGCGGGGTGCTGATCCAGGTCAGGAGAGGCCCAGGCTCCTCTCACCTGTAAACAGCTCCGTGTAGAGCATGTACACAGCCTTGTTGTCCCAGGGGTTCTCACTCTGGAGGTCCACGGAGTGCAGCACATACTTGATGAAGATGGTAAGCACCATCGTCATCAGGATGGCGTACTGGAGGGAGAGGGGGGCGAGGGGATGTAAACACACAGCTCCCCGGGGCCTCTGTGCAGCAGGTGCAGTGGTACAATCACAGGCTCTGGACACACCCGGGGTCGTCCTAGCTCCTCCACTCGCTAGCTGTGACTTTTGGCAACGCGATGAACCTCAGTTTACTCGTCTATAAAATGACAGAATTAACTATTCCTTTATAACAATATTGTCTTGTTGAGTAAGAGATGCAGGTCAGGAGCTCAGCACAGGGCCTGGTGTGAAATTCACACTCAACAAATACGAGTTGTCACTGAACACATTCTCCCCCTGCCAGGGACATGTCTCCAATTGTCCATCAAGCTAATCCTCTCCTGTCCATTACCAGCTAGCTCTGGCATGAGCCTCCAGGAACCCTCCCCTGAACCCCAGTTTGGGGCTCCTCCTCGGCCCTAGCCTTTGTGCTCTTCCCCAGTCACCTAGAAGTGAGTGTGTGGAGGGCAGGAGCCATATCTCATCACTGCCCCTTGGTGGCCAGCACATGTTGGCCACATAGCAGGTGCTGAGGAAGGGTCTGTTGGGTTATTCAAGGCACATGTGGGGTCACCTCGAGCTTGTCCTCTCAACCTCCCAGCCCAGTCTTACCTCAAAGCCAAACACCAGCTGCACAGAAGCCCCTCGGGTCAGGATGCTGTGATAGGCATGGCTGACGAAGAGGAAGTCCAGGATACCCAGGAGGAACATAAGAGCTGTGGGGACCCCCATAAATGGGGGGTAGGTGGGATCAGCCCAGGGCCCAACAGCTATTTAATGCTCTAGGACAGCCCTACCCTCAAGCCCTCCATGGCCCCAGGAACCTAGTCAGGTGGGCACACACCACTGAACCTGGCCCTCTGGGAACTCCCTGGGGGAGGGGGAGTTGTTGGGGCTGCCCAGATTGCAGGTGAGGAGGCAAGAGCTGAGGGCCCAGGCAGTTGAGAAGCCCTGGAGTGGAACAGGACAGAGACTATGCAAATTAACTTCCTAAATTATCTTTCCTGTACAGCTGTGGGCTAAGGGGGCAGCCTGTGCTCTGGAGTACAGGTCCACGGTTCATGTTCCAATCCTTCCCTCCCCTCCCCTGAATCTCACTCACAGACAATGCGGCAGTGAAAGAGCCAGGAGATGTTGGGGCTGCGTTCCATCTGAGGCAGAGCACAGAGGGGGCCTGTCAGGAAGCCTGGGGCTCACCCCAGATCCCCAACCCAGCCCTCCCTGCTCCTTAAGCCTGCCCACCGGCCACTCCCTGGCTTCCACCTGCTCCGGAGAACCCCCTGACTCGACTCACAAAGTCCACACGGTCCTCAGCCAGCCAGTGGAAACATTTGAGGAAGAGAAGGAGAGTGAAGAGTGCAACAAAGCGGGGGCTGAAGTCATCCCGAAAAACGGTGAAGGCCAAACAAGTCTCTGTGACAGCGTACCAGGAACGTTCCAGAAGGTGCTAGGGGCCAGGCAGGAAATAACATGGATCCTAAACATCCTCTCCCAGTACCCTACCCTCATCTTTGGGGCCGCCGCCATCTTACCTCCATCTCTGCTGCCCTCAGCTGCCCAAAGAACACCTTGCCCATCACCTTGCCCAGGAGGAAGACAAGGACAAAGGCCTGGATGTACAGGACCTAGGAGTGGGGAGAGGTTGTGGTTTGAGGTCACTTTCCATTTTCTTCTGCCTGGGACTCATCATTCAGGATCCTCCATATTCTCATCACAGTTTATTCAAACTTAGGCAGCTGGTGGCTACTTCCCTACTTATGTGATATCTAGCCCCGCCCCTGGCCCAGGAAGACTCCTCCCTCCCTGAGCCCTGAACTCACAGCCATGCTGGGGCTGGACTTGGTCAGGTACACCACAGTGGGGTAGAACTGGTGTTTGAGGTAGTAGGCGTGAGCCACCACGGCCCCGGTCAGCGCCAGGCTGGCCGCCATCATCACTGCCGTGCGGAACATTGCCCTGGCCCGAAGACCTGCATGGGGCAAGAAAACTTATGTGATGCTCATGCTGTGCAAAACAGCGCGGTGCCTGGTACAGCCTCAACAGGAGAAAGGGGGGAAATCACATTTCTCTCTCGAAATCATCGAACCAAGAATAGCTTACCCTCCCCCATTTTACAAATAAGACTCGAAGGGGTTAAGTGATCACACTGACGCAAGGCCTGGAACCTGGGTCAGTCTTGTTTCAAATCTAGGGCTCTTTCCACGCTGCCTGCCAAGCCGCCTCCTCTAGGGAGGTGAGGAGGAAAAGCTGCAGTGTTGGAGGAGGGGGAGCTGCACCGCTGACCCTCCAGTGGAGGAGCTGAGATGGAAGTCAACAGCAGATCTGCTCCAGGGGCGGGAACGCGCGGCCAGGGCTGAGAGCAGCCAAGGCACAGGGGGATGCAGACCGGGTAGGCGACAGCGCCGGTGACAGCTGTGTTAGGTTGGGCAGTTCGGACGCACGCCCCGTGGGAGTGGGCGGGGAACGTCAGCCTGGAACCCTGGGGTCCCCCGACCCCCGGAGTGGTGTCAACTCAGGGCACTACAGGAACGGCCAGCCGGCAGAGAGCAGCGGCGGGACGGGAGGAGCCGGGTCGCCCTCGCGGCCTCGCATCTGTGAGCACCAGGAGTTGCGAGCGTCGCAGGCAGGGTCCAGGCTCCAGCAGAGCGGCAGCACCGGCGTCTGAGGTCTCCCGCCAGCTGACAGGCCGAAAGCGGGCGGCAGGGCTGAGGGGCGCGCCGACCCCAGAGACCTCAAGGGGAAGGTTCGGGTCCCGACCCCGACCACAACTCGGGCCCGACTTCGCCCCACTCACCAGGAACCCAGGGCCGCGAGCCCGCTCAATCCGCGCGACTGCGGCGGCCGCTCCGGTTAACAACACTCCCCACCCCCTGCGAACCGGAACTTCGAGGGTCAGACACCTCACTTCCGGCTGCGCGGGGCGCGGCGTGGGTCGTACCAAGTGGGTCCTGCTCTCGCTCGCACTGCGCCCTACGTGGGACCATGGCAGTGGTGTTACCACCGTATCTGGGGCTCGTGTCTACGGGAAATGGCTGGGAAAGATATGCGAGAGTTGGTCAGAAGGTAATAGGGCAACAGGGGGAATTTGGATCCCCGTATTATTTATTAGTCACAGATGGTACGGCCCTGTTCTGAGTGGCCTCCGCCAAGTGGGGGACACGGTCCCGCAAGCGGCTGGGAGGTGGAGCCGTGTGCGGGCTGTACCACCTGGAGGGGGGAGTAGGCCAGGGACAGACTGTACAGGCCTAAGGAGAATGAAATGTTTTAAGAGCCTCAATTTAGGGAGAGTCACAACAGTTTGACAAATAAGGTGCTCTCTGAGAAAACTGGATGCAGAAGACAAAAATTTGTCTTCTCCATGATCCCCCCCCAAATTGTGTGGGAGTGAGTTGGGTCCCGTGGCTGCCACTGATTGGTTGCGATAAAGTTACGCGGCCCAATAAGAAAAAGAAAGTACCTTTGCTGGCCTGTAGAAAGGGGAAAGCAGGTGAGTGGTTGTTAGGGGCGGACAGCTGTGTTGCCTAGGCCCGGGTCCCACCCTAGTTGGCTGAGAGTAGGGAAAGCGCAGTCCGTGGGCGGGTGATTCCTCGCTGGCCTCCGGGGTTATTTGGCGCACCAGGACAGGGAGGGGCAGCCAGGTATACCCGGGACAGGGAGATTAATTTCTGCTAATCTTGGGATGGAAGTGTTCTGTTTGTGCAAAGGAATTGACTGCAGCGAAGCAGGTCTGCCCCCATCTCAGTGTGTGGTTTTGCTATCCGTGTATTGTTCAGCTCAGAGCCATAAGCAAGACCCCCACTGGTCGTGGGCTGCACTGTATTTTCGTTCGTGTCTGGGTCGCAGCCAACTAAGCCCGCTGATTAAGAACATGGAGCTAATGCATCCACTTTGTTCCTTGCGTTTTCCTCCGTCATCTCATTTAATCTTCAATCACCAAGGTTTATGAGCTAAGGGGTGCTACCCACCCCCTTTAAACTGGGGCAGTTGAGATTCAGAGGCTTAACAAAACCTGTCCTAGGGTTGGCACCAGGTCTGCCTGCCTCTAAATCTCTGTGCTGTTCGTCTGAGCCATCTTCCCCGCCACCTGTTGACCTGACAGTTTCAGCTTATAACCAGTCAGAGTTTGCGTCCTGTAAAGCCACGTATAACTAACTTTTCTTTTTTTCTTTTTTCTTTTCTTTTTTTTTTTTTTTTTTGTTTGTTTGTTTGCGACAGGGTCTTGCTCTGTCGCCCAGAATGGAGTGCAGTGGCACAATCAGGGATCATTGCAGCCTCGACTTCCCGGGCTCAAGCAATCCTCCCACCTCAGCCCCACAAAGTCTTGGGATTACAGGCGTGAGCCACAACACCCAGCCTATCTGTAACTTTCTAGTGGCTGCCTCCAATGGTTGGCTCTCAGCCCTTGCTTGACTCAACCTCTCTCCATTTCTTGAAAGTCTCCTCCCTAAGCTTTTGTGATCCACATGCCTCTGCTCCTCTTTTCTCTCTGGCTATGCGTGTGTCCCCTTCTCTTTACCTGATGTCCTTCTCTACTTTTCCTGGGTGGTTTCCTCTGCTCCTGTGGATTCAACCCCCTGACCCAGATGCTGATGATTTCCATGTCTGGTCTCCAGCTAGAGTCTACTCTGCTTTTAAAACAGTTCAGTGTCCCTAGACACGCTGCACCCCAGCTCCAGAAACGTGTGCTCATTATCTGCCCGCACATCCAAACTGATAATTACATCATTTATTCAGTTAGTCTACAAATATGTATCAGGCGTCTCCTGTTCTAGGGACTTAGGACATCAGTGAACAAAATAAAGATCTCTGCCTTTGTGGAGCTTATCCTAGTAGATGTGACAGCAAACCATAGACATAAGTGAAAAATCTAACATGCTGGAAGATGATCCGTGCTATAGGAAAAAAGTAGAGCAGAACAAAGGGGATCGGGATGTGGTGGGGTTCTTGAAGATGGTTGCAGTATCAGCAAGGATAATTGGATAAGCTTCCTTGAGAAGGTGACACTTGAGCAAAGACGAAGCGAGGGCATGAGCCAGGTGTATGTCTGAATAAAGAGTTACAGCTCAATGAAGGTGGAGCGGTTCTGCTTTGTTGGAGGAGATGAGTGTGGCTAGAGTGGAACTAGTGGAGGGTGAGTAGTAGGAGAGATGGCCAGGGCAGGATCCCGTTGGCCATCACAGGGACCTTGGCTTTTCCTCTGAGTGACATGAGAAGTCACTGGAGGGTGCTGAGCAGAGGTGTGACATGCTCTGACTTAGGTATAATAATGTCACTCTGGCTCCTATGTTGGAATAATCTGTGGTGGGGTGGAAGGTAAGCATGGAAGCAGGGAAGCCAGTTAGGAGGCTCTTGTAAGTGCATTAGGCAAGGGAGGACGTCCTGTTGGTTCTACCTCCTGAGTGTCTCTATAATTCATTCTTTCCTTGCCATTTTCACTGCCACTGTCCTAGTCCAGACCATCATCATCTCATGCCTGGGAAAATGCAACAGTCCCTTTTCCTGTGCTTTCCTCTCATCCCTTATCTATACAAGGGCCAGAGAGATCTCCGGACACCTGAGCTCAGGCCTTGCCTTGCCTTCCCTCCCACACTCTGCCCTTCAGGCATAATGTCCCATTTGTGGGGCCTGAGATGTACCATCCCTCCCATGCCCCAGGCGGGCCCATCACCTTTTGCGTATGTTTTTCCTACTCTCAGGAACATCTTTTTTCTCAAATATCACAAAAAGCATTGCCTACCTCCTCAGGCTGGGTGGAGTATGTGCCATCATGCCTGGCTAATTATAAAAAAATTTTTTTTTGTAGAAACAAGGTCTTGGCTATCTTGTCCAGGTTGCTTTTGAACTCCTGACCTCAAGTGATTCTCCTGCCTTGGCCTCCCAAAGTATTGGGATTACAGGCATGAGCCACCATGCCTCAACAAAAAGCAGTTGTATCTTCTAAGTACTAACAGTAAGCAATCAGAAATTGAAAATTTCACTACTTACATAGCTTCAAAAAATCTAATGCTTAATGATAAAATGTAATCAAAGATGCGCAAGAGCTGTACACTGAAAAGTGTAAAACATTGCTCAAAGTAAAGACCCAATAAATGGAGAGATATACCGTATCCATGGATCAGAACACGCAATACTCCTATGATGTCAGTTCCCCCAAATCATAGAGTTATTGCCATTCAGTAGGCATTTTAAAAAAATTAATGCTGATTCTAAAATGTGAAAATTCAAAAGACCTATAATATCCAAAACGATCTTGCAATATATAAACAAAGTTGGAGAATTTATACTACCTGATTTTAAGACTTATTATATTATAAGCCGGGTGTGGTGGCCCATACCTGTAATCCCAGCACTTTGGGAGGCCTACATGGGTGGACCATCTGAGGTCAGGAGTTTGACACCAGCCTGGCCAACATGGTGAAACCCTGTCTCTACTAAAAATACAAAAATTAGCTGGGTGTGGTGGTATGTACCTGTATTTCCAGCTACTCAGGAGGCTGAGACAGGAGAATCACTTGAACCCAGGAGGCAGAGGTTGCAGTGAGCCGAGATCCCACCATTGCACCCCAGTCTGGGTGACAAAATGAGACCCTGTCTCAAAAAAAAAAAGACTTACCGTAAAGCTCCAGTGATTAAGACAGTGTGGTTTTTGGTGTAAAGACAGCCACGTAGGTTAGTGAAACAGAATGTAGTACAGGAAAATAGAATAACATTTATATTGATTTGCAATATAGGTACTAAGGCAATTCACCAATGGTGAAAGATGATTTTTCTTTTCCTTTTTTTTTTTTTTTTTTTTTGAGGCGGAGTCTTGCTCTGTCGCCCAGGCTGGAATACGATCTCGGCTCACTGAAACCTCTGCCTCCCAGGTTCAAGCAATTCTCCTGCCTCAGTCTCCTGAGTAGCTGGGATTACTGGCATGTGTGGCCATGCCTGGCTAATTTTTTTATTTTTTTTTTAATTTTTGTATTTTTAGTAGAGACAGGGTTTCATCATGTTGGTCAGGCTGGTCTTGAATGCCTGTCCTTGTGATCTGCCTGCCTCAGCCTCCCAAAGTGCTGGGATTACAGGCGTGATCCATTGAGCCCCGCCAAAAGATGATTTTCAACAGAAGTGGTGAAATAATTGTATATCCATATGAAAACATAAAACCTACTTCCCTACCTTGTATCATATACAACACTTAACTTGAAATGCACCGTAGGTCTAAATGTGAAACCTAAAACTATAATATCTCTAGAAGAAAACAAAACATCAAGTTATACAAAAAGACCGTTGCAGAAAACATAAAGAAAAAAAGAAAAAAACAAAAAATTCTTGGTGCTGCTGGGTTAGGCAAGAATTTCTTAAATGGGACACAAATAGTGTAAACTAGCAAAGAAACAAATTAATAAATTGGATTTAATACAAACTAAACACTTTAGCTGTTCAGATGACAGTTAAAGGGAGAAAAATTGGGAGAAAATATTTGCAAAGCGTGTATCTGACAAAGGACTCATGTTGTGAATACATAAAGTATTCTTATAACTTAAGAAAATAAGGCCGGGTGTGATGGCTCACGCCTGTAATCCCAGCACTTTTGGAGGGTGAGGTGGGCGGTTCCCCTGAGGTCAGGAGTTCTAGACCAGCCTGGCCAACATAGTGAAACCCTGTCTCTATCAAAAATCAAAAATTAACTGGGCATGGAGGCGGGTGCTTGTAGTCCCAGCTACTCAGGAGGCTGAGGCAGGAGAATTGCTTGAACCCAGGAGCCGGAGGTTGTGATGAGCCGGGAGCTGGAGGTTGTGGGGAGCTGAGATCACACCATTGTGCTCCAGCAATTGCCTGGGCAGCAAGAGTGAGACTCCATCTCAAAAAAAAAAAAAAAAAAAAAAGAAAAAGAAAATGAAAAGCTGATACAAAATGGGCCAACATTTTGAGCAGACATTTTATCAAAGAAGATATTCAGATGGAAATAATCCCATAAAAAGATGTTCAACACCATTAATTATTAGATAAATTAGTTGAAAGCAATGCAATACTATTACTACTAGAATATGTCACACAAAGTGGTGGTAGTGATGTGGAACACCTAGAACTCTCTTAGATTGCTGGTGGGTATGTTGAAAAAAAGTTTGGTAGTTTCTTACAAAGTTAAACATACATGTACCATATGACCCAGCAATTCCATTCTTAAGTTACCCAAGATAAATGCAAATGTATGTTCATACAACTCGTGATAGCATATCAAGTAGTTGCCAGGGACAGGGGCTGGGGGAGGGGATGGATTGCTCTAAGGCACAAGCAAACTTTTTGGATAGTGGAAGCATTCTATATCATGATAGTGATCGTAATTACTTGACTTATGTTTGTTAAAGCGCACCAAATTGTGTAAGTGGTTAACCTTATTGTATGTTAAAACTGGCAAATACTATTGTATTGACATACAATTATACTTCAGTTAAGTTGACATAAAAGCTGTTGAAAGCGGCTGGGCACGGTGGCTCATGCCTGTAATCCCAGCACTTTGGGAGGCCGAGGCGGGTGGATCACAAGGTCAAGAGATCCAGACCATCCTGGCCAACATGGTGAAACCCCATCTCTACTAAAAATACAAAAAATTAGCTGGGGCATGGTGGCGCTTGCCTGTAATCCCAGCTACTCAGGAGGCTGAGGCAGGAGAATTGCCTGAACCCAGGAGGCGGAGGTTGCGGTGAGCCGAGATCGCGCCATTGCACTCCAGCCTGGGTAACAAGAGTGAAACTCCGTCTCAAAAAAAAAAAAAAAAAAGTTGTTGAAAGCAAACATACATTTTAACCTAGATTGCCCCCTTTCAGGAGTCTATCTTGTTAAGAGCTTGTACGTGACCCCAAAAATGTTAAATCCAAGGATGATTACTACAGCATTGTTTGAAATAGTAAAACAAAACAACAGAGCCACATGTCCGTTAGGGAGAGAATGGTTAGGCCGGTCTTTTAAATTTTTATTTATTTGTTTGTTTGTTTATTATATTTTTTGTAGAGACAGAGTCTTGCCATGTTGCCCAGGCTGGTCTCCAACTCCTGAGCTCAAGTAATCCTCCCAGACTGGGCAATATAGTGAGACCCCCTTCTTTACAAAAAATAAATTATCCAGGTGTGGTGGCGGGTAGCTGTAGTCCCAACTACTTAGGAGACTGAGGTGGGAGGATTGCCTAAGCCCAGGAGTTTAAGGCTGTGGTGAGCTATGATCCTAAGATCATGCACTGTACTCTAGCTAGAGTGACAAAGACCCTATCTCTAAAAAAAAAGAAAGAAAAAAGAAAATGGTTAATAAGCATAGCCGGGCGCGGTGGCTCACGCCTGTAATCCCAGCACTTTGGGAGGCCGAGGCGGGTGGATCACGAGGTCAAGAGATCGAGACCATCCTGGTCAACATGGTGAAACCCCGTCTCTACTAAAAATACAAAAAATTAGCTGGGCATGGTGGTGCGTGCCTGTAATCCCAGCTACTCAGGAGGCTGAGGCAGGAGAATTGCCTGAACCCAGGAGGCGAAGGTTGCGGTGAGCCAAGATCGCGCCATTGCACTCCAGCCTGGGTAACGAGAGCGAAACTCCGTCTCAAAAAAAAAAAAAAATAAGCACAAAAAATATGTTAAACATACTGGTCATTATGGAGATACAAATCAAAACGATAGAGAGATGATTTCACGCCCACTAAGATGATTGTGATTTAAAAAAAAGACCGACAATAACAAGTGTTGGCAAGATGTGGAGAAATTGGCACCCTTACATATTTCCTGTGGGGTCATAAAATAGTGTAAATGCTTTGGAAAACAGTTCGACAGTTCCTCAATAAATTAAACATGAAGTTACCATATGCCCCAGAATTCTACTTCTAGGTATATGTCCAAGAGAACTGAAAACATCTGGTCATACAAACACTTGTACAAGAATGTTTGTATCAGCATTCTTCATAATAGCCAAAAAGTACAAACAACCCAAGTGTTCATGAATAGCTAAACAAAATGTAACATGTCCACACAGTGGAGTATTATTTAGCCATAAACAGAAATGAAGTACTGCTTCATGCTGCAACATTGATGAATCTTGAAAAAAATATGCTCAGTAAAAAAAGCATTCTTATAATTGCACTTATGTTGCATGTCCAGAATAGACAAGTCCACACAGACAGAAGTAGTGACTGCCAAGGGTTGGTGGCATGGGGAATGGGGCCTGCCTGCTAATTCGTATGGAGTTTATTTGTTGGGTGAGAAAAATATTCTTGAAGAGATAGTGGCTATGGTTGCACAAGTTTCGAAGTATGCTAAAACCCACCAAATATTTTGAGACAGGGTCTTGCTCAGTTGCAAAAGCTGGATGCAGTGGTGCGACCATGGCTGACTGCAGCCTGGAACTCCTGGGCTCAAGTAATCCTGCCACCTCAGCCTCCCAAGTGGCTGAGACTACAGGCACACGCCACCACACCTTGCTAATTTTTTTTTTATTTTTAGTAGAGACAGGGTCTCACTCTGTTGCCCAGGCTGGTCTTGAACTCCTGACCTCAGGTGATCTGTCCACCTCAGCCTCGCAAAATGCAGGGATTACAGATGTGAGCCATCACACCTGGCCGAATTGTACACTTTAAAATAGTGAATTGTTGTATGTTAATTACATTAATTAAAAAGGTAAGGTAACAACAAAGACAAAAGAGAAATTAAGAAAATAGATGCTGGGTACAGTGGCTCACGCCTGTAATCCCAGCACTTTGGGAGGGTGAGGTGGGCAAATCATGAGGTCAGGAGTTTGAGACCAGCCTGGCCAACATGGTGAAACGCCGTCTCCACTAAAAATACAAAAATTAGCCGGGTATAGTGATGGACATCTGTAATCCCAGCTACTCGGGAGGCTGAGGCATGAGACTCGCTTGAACGCAGGAGGTGGAGGTTGCAGTGAGCCAAGATCACACCACTGCACTCCAGCCTGGCCAGAGAGTGAGACCGTCACACACACACACAAAGTATTTTAAGTATCAAATTGATAAGTATTAGATTGATAAGTATTTTAAAGACGAGTCAGTAGTTAACTATCTCATCCCTCCTGCTCATGTACAAACGACACAAGACTTTATGATGTCTGGGGATTAAAAAGCTCAGTAATGTAAGAATGACAATTATCACCCAAATAAATGTAAAATTTCAACCCAAACCCAAGGGGTTTTTAATGAAACATAAGTGTTCATTTAAAAATGTATATATTAAGGCCGGGCGCGGTGGCTCAAGCCTGTAATCCCAGCACTTTGGGAGGCCGAGGCAGGTGGATCACAAGGTCAAGAGGTCGAGACCATCCTGGTCAACATGGTGAAACCCCGTCTCTACTAAAAATACAAAAAATTAGCTGGGCATGGTGGTGCGTGCCTGTAATCCCAGCTACTCAGGAGGCTGAGGCAGGAGAATTGCCTGAACCCAGGAGGCCGGAGGTTGCGGTGAGCCGAGATCGCGCCATTGCACTCCAGCCTCGGTAACATGAGTGAAACTCCGTCTCAAAAAAAAAAAAAAAAAAAAATGTATATAACTGGGTGCAGTGGCTCATGCCTGTAATCCTAGCACTTTGGAAGGCAAAGGCAGGAGGACTGTTGGAGTCCAGGAGTTTGAGACCAGCCTGGGCAACATAGCGAGACCTCCATATATACAAAAAAAAAAAAAAAAAAGAAAAAAAACTGCACTTGACTGTAGTTCCAGCTACTTGGGAGGCTGAGGTGGGAGGATCACTTGAGCCCAGGAGATTGAGGCTGGGAAGAGCTGTGATCATGTCACTGCACTCCAGCCTGGGTGACAGACTGAGACCCTATCTCTAAAAAAATAAAAATAAATAAATACAAAGGCAGCAACAATTTCATGTCACTGGGAGCCATGTGGCAGGATAACTCTGAAGCTTCATGAAGACCCACCATTGGCATTCTGGAAGACAAACAGCCTTCAAATGGGATGGAAATTGCCTGCCTATGGGCACATGTGGCTCATTGTGGAGATGTGTTTGAGCTGCATGATATTTGCAATTTTTATAAATTAGTTTCCAATCTTAACATGTGTAAGATTTCCTATCTGACACATGAGAAGTAAGGATTTCTGGCTTCTCCATGAGACCTGGCTACCTGGCCCCACAAGGCTCATCTCCCTGAGTTAGAACCATTTGGATGGGGTCAGGGCTCTCCAGACCCCCATGACCCAGGTCCCTCTGCCATTACCTGTCCAGGCTCTGGCACATTGACTTTGTTACTTGCTTGAGTGGGGGTTGAAATGGAGACACTCTTTGGTGCCCCTTGAATAGGAAATATCCACTCCTGATGGGAGGGGTCATAAAAAGAAAAAAAAAAAGGAAATATCCACTCCTTAATTCAGCGAGATAGGAGCTGCAGGGGTGTTGCAAACCAGCCCAACCCCGTTCGTGGGTGCCCTTAGTCCCGGAGGTGATGAAGGATTGAGAAAAGGAAATAAAGACGGAGACACAAGAGTAGAATTTACAGCATGGGTCCCGGGGACCAACGCCAAGCGTGGGAACTGCGCTGGCCCGGAGCTCTGGGCTCCAAACGCTTTTATTTTTATTTATTTTTTGAGACGGAGTTTCGCTCTCCTTACCCAGGCTGGAGTGCAATGGCGCGATCTCGGCTCACCGCAACCTCCTCCTCCTGGGTTCAGGCAATTCTCCTGCCTCAGCTTCCTGAGTAGCTGGGATTACAGGCACGCGCCACCATGCCCAGTTAATGTTTTGTATTTTTAGTAGAGACGGGGTTTCACCATGTTGACCAGGATGGTCTTGATCTCTTGACCTCGTGATCCACCCGCCTCGGCCTCCCAAAGTGCTGGGATTACAGGCTTGAGCCACCGCGCCCGGCCTAAATTATTCTTATGTTTGCAATTGTGATTCTTTAATAAATACCACTGCTATGTAACTCTATTGTAGGCTTTCTAGATTTGGTTTAAACACACACATATATATATTTTCAGTTGTGGGAAGCTTTACAACTTATATTCCATGCACTTTTTGGACAGAGTTCTAAAAGAGCCAGCCCATCCACAAGACAGGCAGAAAAAAGTTAAATTAACTAGGGCAAATAGGAGGGTTTTTTTGTGACAGTGTTCACAAGAATAAGTAACAAGGTATAAAAAAAAAAAAAAAAAAAAAGATGGCCGGGCGCGGTGGCTCAAGCCTGTAATCCCAGCACTGTGGGAGGCCGAGGCGGTGGATCACGAGGTCAAGAGATCGAGACCATCCTGGTCAACATGGTGAAACCCCATCTCTACTAAAAATACAAAAACATTAGCTGGGCATGGTGGTGCGTGCCTGTAATCCCAGCTACTCAGGAGGCTGAGGCAGGAGAATTGCCTGAACCCAGGAGGCGGAGGTTGCGGTGAGCCGAGATCGCGCCATTGCACCCCAGCCTGGGTAACATGAGTGAAACTCCGTCTCAAAAAAAAAAAAAGATAAAAGTAAAAATTTTTTTTTTGTGGGACAGAGTCTTACTCTGTTGCCAGACTGAAGTGCAGTGGCACGATCTGGGCTTACTGCAACCTCCACTTCCCGGGTTCAAGCAATTCTCCTGCCTCAGCCTCCTAAGTAGCTGGGACTACAGGTGTGCACTACCATGTCCAGCTAATTTTTGTATTTTTAGTAGAGACAGGGTTTCATCATGTTGGCCAGGATGGTCTCGATCTCTTTTTTTTTTTTTTTTTTTTTTTTGGAGACGGAGTTTCACTCTTTTTACCCAGGCTGGAGTGCAATGGCGCGATCTCGGCTCACCGCAGCCTCCGCCTCCTGGGTTCAGGCAATTCTCCTGCCTTGGCCTCCTGAGTAGCTAGGATTACAGGCACTTGCCACTATGCCCAGCTAATTTTTTGTATTTTTAGTAGAGACGGGGTTTCACCATGTTGACCAGGATGGTCTCGACCTCTTGACCTTGTGATCCACCCACCTCGGCCTCCCAAAGTGCTGGAATTACAGGCGTGAGCCACCGCGCCTGGCCATCTTAACAGTTTAAGAAGGTGGACATTTCAACACCATCAAGTTCATTTATTTAGGTGACATGTTTCTTTTACGCTAACTTGATTTCCTTGAATGACCTAGCTAATAAACTAGTCACCAGTAATTTAGTCACTGGGCAAATCAAGCCTGCAGGAAAGGAAGCCAATATTCAAAATGCTGTGTTACCATCTAAGCCCACTCAAATAGTTTATTTTCCACAAGAATAGTAACTTCAATAGTGAGATGTTTAACTGAAGTGAGCTCCTCCAACAAGACCAAGACAGCATCTCCTCTTCTAAGGCTTAGGTTTTGCCCAGAATTCCCAACACATGGAATAGCCCATACCAATGGTCACTGCTCCTGCAACAAAGCCTTGGGCTGCCACACACATGTGGATCAGAGGAAGGGACATTATCGTGCTCTTCTGTCTGTATAATCCATATGCAACAATTGCTGCAAAACCTGCCGTTCCAATGGGGACAAATGGTGCCTCTTTAGCTTTTCAAGTAAGCTTGGATCCCTGATCTTCAACATATGAAGAAAGGGAAACATTATGTCTGTTGACATAGTGATTGCTTGAAAAATCTCCCTAGAGCAAGAAAACCTCTCATACCTGATGTCGACATTCTTTTAATTAACATTTAACATGTTTTTATTATTTATTTATTTTTAAGATGGGGTTTCACCATGATGGCCAGGCTGGTCTTGAACTCCTGACCTCCGGTGATCCGCCCACCTCGGCCTCCCAAAGTGCTAGGATTACAGGTGTGAGCCACCGCGCCCAGCAACATGTTTTTATTGAGCACCAAGCATGTGACAGATTTAGAGCAAGGTTTTTTTTTTTTTGAGATAAAGTCTCACTCTGTTGCCCATGCTGGAGTGCAGCAGCATGATCTTGGCTCACTGCAACCTCAGCCTCCTGGGTTCAAGCGATTCTCTTACAGGCACACGCCACCATGCCAGGCTAATTTTTGTATTTTTGGTAGAGATGGGGATTTCACTATGTTGGCCAGGGTGGTCTTGAACTCCTGACCTCATGATCAGCCCACCTTGGCCTTCCAAAGTGCTGGGATTACAGGTGTGAGCCACTGCACCTGGCATAGAGCAAGATTTTTATAGGGCATACAACAAAATACCCTGTCCTTCCCTGCCCAAGTTTATACCATCTGAGGAACAGAGGATAAAAATAAAAATATTTCTTTTGTAACCAATAGAGTTGTTGAGAAAATACCACTTGAAGTCCCTGTACCCTTCTCTGAGTTGGACAGACTTATCCACTTTGCTCCCAAAGGTTTCTCCTCCTTTTGATGTAGGGTAGGCAAGCCCCCAAATTGGGGGTTATAGGGAGGGTTCTTGGTGTTGTCCAGGAAGGAATTCAAGGGTGAGCCAGTGCTGTTAGACAGCAACATTTTTTTTTTTTTTTGAGACGGAGTCTTGCTCTGTTGCCAGGCTGGAGTGCAGTGGCATGATCTCTGCTCACTGCAACCTCCACCTCCTGGGTTCAAGCGATTTTTCCACCTCAACCTCCTGAGTAGCTGGGACCGCAGGTGCATGCCACCATGCCTAGCTAATTTTTGTATTTTTAGTAGAGATGGGGTTTCACCATGTTGGCCAGGATGGTCTCAATCTCTTGACCTCGTAATCCACCCACCTCGGCCTCCCAAAGTGCTGGGATTACAGGTGGGAGCCACCGTGCTGGCTAGACAGCAACTTTATTGAAGTGGCAGTGCAAAGCAGCAGCAGATGCACGTCCTTGCAGACCGGGGCTACCCTGAGTAGCAGCTCAGAGGCAGTTCTGCAGTCATATTTATACCCACTTGTTTTTGTATGCAAATTAAGGAGCAGATTATGCAGAAATTTCTAGAAATAGGGCGATAACTTCTGAGTCATTAGGTCATTAACATGGAAAGGGACAGTAATTTCCAGGTGTTGCCATGGCAATGGTAAACTGACATGGCACACAGGTGGGTGTGTCTTATGGAAAGCTGCCTCCACCCACATCCGTGTTTTAGCAAGTCCTCAATTTGGTCTGGTGTCCCAGCCCCACCTCCAGAATTGAGAGCTGCCTCTGACCTCACTTTGGGTCCCATACCTAGTTTCTCCTAACAACTTCACCAAGAAAAGTCTCTTCTCTATTTCTTGGGAGGAGTGAGTGAGAGAAAGTGGGACAAGGCCACTTTTCTGCAGTGTCAGTTACCCCGGAAAAGGCCCACCATGGGGAAACAAGCTATAATGAGAAAGAATCCTTAGATTGTGTCAATCAAACCCAAACAGTCAATTATCCAACCAATCAGTCAACTCCTCAATCCAAGCAGCATAAAATTGTACTCCTAGTTAGGTTTGTGGATTATAAATGCTCATAAATTCCTATCCCTTCCCTCATAAAAAGATGGGGTTTACTTCTCCACCCCCTTAATTCTGGATTTGGCCTATGGCTGGCTTTGAACCAGTAGAATATGGTGGAAATGATGCTGTGCCAATTCTGGGCTTACCCTTTAAGACAGAACTAGGAGCTTCTGTTTTCTTCTCTTGGAATTCAGCTACCATGCTGTGAGGAAGCCCAACCAGTCCTGTGGGGAGGTCCATGTGGAAGAGAATCAAAGCTCCATTCTCGGTCTTTTGGGTAAGATCAAGCATAGTATCTGCATATGTTCTTATCAGTTTGATATCTGATATGTCTTCTATTTGAGGACACAATATTAAATGGATTGGAACTAAGAGATGGAGCTTGCCTCATCCACTCCACACATCCACCTAGCGTTGCAGTACCTCCAGGAACAGCATACCCCCGAGGGGAGATAAAGTTTAAAAATGAAAAAAATAGTAAGTAAAAATCTCTAGCCAATTGGCTGGGGGAGTATAAATAAATAAATAAATAAATAAATATCTCTAGTCAGCATCAACTTGACAGCCGCCGTTAGAGTGCACCATCTTCGAAGGGTCGTCCAGCTCCAAGGGTGGAGGTGGAGGCATGAGAAGAGCTGTTCCCACAAGGCCTTGCCCAAACTGCAAAATGGTAAGAAAATAAATGATTGTGTCATAAACCCCTAGGTTTGAGAGTGGCTTGTTTCACAGCCCTAATCTAATTGGACTCCCTATTCTCGGCCCCAGGTCCAGGGCCTGCTACAGACTAAGAACTCAGGGAATGTTGAAGAAGTGAATCAACAAGTCATTGGGCTGAGTGGGGTGGCTCACACCTCTAATCTCAGCACTTTGGGAGGCCAAGGCGGATCACCTGAGGTCAGGAGTTTGAGAACAGCCTGACCAACATGGTGAAACCCCATCTCTACTAAAAATACAAAAATCAGCCGAGTATGGTGACACACACCTATAATCCCAGCTACTCTGGAGGCTGAGGCAGAATTACTTGAACCCAGGAGGTGGAGGTTGCAGTGAGCTGAGATTGCGCCACTGCACTCCAGCCTGGGCAACAGAGTGAGACTCAGTCTCAAAAAAAAAAAAAGATTGGCTGAGTGGATGATGGATGGTTGAATGGTTGGATAAGTGAATTGTGTTGAGCCTGACAGATCTAGGGTGATGAGCTCTGGATCAGGGACTCAGAGTCTAGCAGCTTGAAGGATGAGAAGCCATCTCTGCTGGAATTGTTAATATATAATTTTTCTGGGAAGGGCCCCTGCTCATCTTCTTGGAATGGCATATCACAGGCAGTGCATACTCAGCTGCTCAAGTGGGACACTAACCGCCATCCCAGAATCTGGAAAGCTCCGCAGTGCAGTGGGCCCAACCTCACTATCCCTGCTGGAGCCACACCAGCAGGAGTGCCTGAGGGCTGCTACCTGTTGTCCCCAACTCTGCTTGGTTCCAAATGTAAGTCTCACATGATTGAAACTCTGGAAGGAAGCCGGGCACAGTGGCTCACGCCTGCAATCCCAGCACTTTGGGAAGCTGAGAGGACAGATCACCTGAGGTTGGGAGTTTGAGACCAGCCTGACCAACATGGAGAAACCCTGTCCCTACTAAAAATACAAAATCAGCGGGGGCGCAGTGGCACATGCCTGTAATCCCAGCTACTCAGGAAGCTGAGGCAGGAGAATTGCTTGAACCTGGGAGGTGGAGGTTGTGGAGAGCAAAAATCTGTCTCAGTTAAAAAAAAAAGAGAACTCATGTTTTTTGTTTTTTTTTTTTTTTAACTGGTTTAGCCTCTGTGGTCCAGGCAGCCAGCTGGAAGGAGGCTGGGACAGTTGCTCAGTGACCAGCATGGGCTTGCTAATCTTTTTTTTTTAATTAAAAAATTTTTAACTAATCTATATGTTCTGCTTATGTAAGGGCTTGCTACTCTGACAAGGACCTTTCTTTTTTTTTTTTTTTTTTTTTTTTTTTGA
>NW_022436954.1:5996722-6006843 GCF_009761245.1 Sapajus apella | reverse complement strand
TCGAACCAGGTCATGTTCTAAGTGTAGTGAATGTATTAGCGAATGAAATAGCCAAAAGTCCTTTCCCTTATAAAGCTTACGGAATATTAAAGACAAAAAATAAACCAGGAAGCACATAGAGAAGTGATGACTTTGAGAAATCAAGAAGGGAGAGCAGGCAAGCAGACGAGGAGGACCCAGAAGCTTTGAAAGGAAGAGAGAAGTTGGGCGTGGTGGCTCATACCTGTAATTCTAGCACTTTGGGAGGCTGAGGCAGGAGGATCACTTGAGCCCAGGAGTTCAAGACCAGCCTGGGCAACATAGTGAAACCCCATCTGTAAAAAAAAAAAAAAATGAAAAAGAAAGGAGAAGAAAGATCGCTCTTCTATTCTAGTAGGAGAGGAGGCAGAGAAAGAGTGTACAGGTGCAGATTCAGGTAAGATTGAAGAGAAGAAAAAGGGAAGGAGGCTGAGCGCAGAGGCTCACACCTGTAATTCGAGCATTTTGGGAGGCTGAGGTGGGTGGATTGCTTGAGCCCAGGAGTTCGAGACCAGCCTGGGCAAATGGCGAAATGCTGTCTCTATAAAAAATTATCTGGGCATGGTGGCGTGTACCTGTGGTCCAAGTTAATCAGGAGGGTGAGGTGGGAGGATGGCTTGAGCACGGGAGGCAGAGGTTGCAGTGAGCAAAGATCAAGGCACTGCATTAAACGGGCTCAGTAACAGTGAAACCCTGTCTCAATGCAAAAAAAGAAAAAGAAAAAGGGAAAGAAAGCATGTTGGAGGTTTGCAGAGAGAGAATAGGGTGTGATTAGTTGCTTAGAAAGTGAAATCGTGATTCTGAATGACATTTTTGTAAGGAAAAAAGTGGAAATGCGAAGTTTCTAGATATCTGCAGTGTGATTGCCAGGGAACGCCTGAGGAGTTTTGTGCCTGAGTTGAAAGGGAAACAGTCCTCTGTTTATCTGATTTCTTCTTCTTCCAGTACAGGCACCAAGTAGGTGGAGGGATGGGTTCAACCAGGGCTTGAGTCTTGCAGGAGAGGTGGTTTTAGGAATGTCCATATATTCTAGATACTCCTCCTTTCAAGACATGGAGCCTACTTCCCCTCCCTGTGAATGTAAACGGGACTTAGTGACTCCTAAAGAATAGGATCAATGAAAGTGATGGGGAGAGGCTTAGGAGACCTGGCACAAACACATTTTGGCTTCCTGCCTGCACTGTCTCTTGGATCTCTTGCTCTGGGAGAAGACAGCTGCCGTGTCATGAGACACTCAGCAGCCCTGTGGACAGGTCCACATGGTAAGGAGCTGAGGCCTCCCAACCAACAGCCTGTTAAGTGAGCCCCCTGGGAAGGCGATCCTCCAGCCCCACACAAGCCCTCAGAAGATGGTAGTCCTGGCCAGCATCTTAACTGCAAACCTCATGAGAGACTGTGAGGTAGAACCTCCAAGTTAATGCTCCCAAATTCTTGATCTACAGAAACTGTGAGATAAGCGGGGCCAGGTACAGCAGCTCATGCCTGTAATCCCAGCACTTTGGGAGGCTGAGGCAGGTAGATCACCTGAGGTCAGGAGTTCGAGACCAGCCTGGCCAACATGGTGAAACCCCATCTCTACTAAAAATATAAAAATTAGCCAGGCATAGTGGTGGGCACCTCTAATCCCAATTACTCAGGAGGCTGAGGCAGGAGAATCACTTGAACATGGGAAGCAGAGGTTGCAGTGAGCTGAGATTGCATGATTGCACTCTAGCCTGGGTGACAAGAGTGAAACTCTGTCCCAAAAAAAGAAAAGAAAAGAAACTGTGAGATAATAACTTTTTTTCTTTTTTTAAGATGGGGTTTTACCATATTGGCCAGGCTGGTCTTGAACTCCTGACGTCTGGTGATCCACCCACCTCGGTCTCCCAAAGTGCTAGGATTACAGATGTGAGCCACCGCGCCCGGCCGAGATAATAACTTAATAAATTGTTTTCTTCATTTAAACCACAAAGTATGGGGTGATTTTTATTTATTTAGTGCAAAGCTGACACATTCCAGATGAGACTCCCAAACTCTAGCTGCTGTCTCAACAACTGGCCCCGAAGACTTTCTGCCCGGTCCCTGCCTCTCCTGGTGCTCCTTGCCACAAGTCCCTACTACATGGTGTGATATGGACTTGTGGGGTCTGGTTCACTGCACATGGCAAGATGTACTCTCTGCAATCATTGAGATTGTTCGGTTTTGTCCTCTAGTCTGTTAAGGGGGTAAATCAGATTAATCAATTTTCTCAACTCTAATTTTGTATTTTTAGAACAAATCCAGCTTGGGCACAGTTCCCTTCATGTATATTACCAGGTTCATTTTGCTGATAATTTGCTTAGGATTTTTCCATCTGTGTTTATGAGCCTGCAATATTTCTTTCTCATGCAGTCTCCATTAGGTTTTCATATCAAGTACAGTACCCTTATGACATGTGGAGGAGAGGTCCCTCTGTTTTTCAATACTCTGGAAGAATTTATACAAGATAGAATGATTTGTTTTCTCATTGTTTGGTTGATCTTTCTGGTGGAGCCATATAGACCTGGAGTTTCTTTGTGGTATGACTTTGTCTACTTATTCAATTTATTATATATATATATGTGCTGCCGAAGCGAGCACTATTTATTCAATTTATTTAATGTTATAGGACTAATCAGGATTTCTATTTCTCTTTGTTTTAGTTTTGGTATATTATATTTTTCTATAAGGTCTTGTTCATTTTTATAGACATCTAAATATAAAAGGGGTCTTTAAAAAGGTCATGGAAAATGCATCTTATGAAAAAACAATGCATGAATTTCAAAATTTTTTGGTACCCAAATAATAAGTTGTTATAACATGTCTGGGGCCGGGTGTGGTGGCTCACACCTGTAATCCCAGCACTTTGAAAGGCCAAGGTGGAAGCACCACTTAATCCCAGGAGTTCAAGATCAGCCAGGGCAACAAAGTGAGACCCTGTGTCTATTACAAATTAATTTTTTAAAAAATGTCTGGGTTGGGTACAGTGGCTCGTGGCTCATGCCTGTAATCCCAGCACTTTGGGAGACCAAGGTGGGTGGATCACCATCACCTGAAGTCAGGAGTTTGAGATTACTGGCCAACATGGTGAAACCCTGTCTCTACTAAAAATACAAAAATTAGCTGGGAGTGGTGGCTCACGCCTGTAATTCCAGCTACTCAGGAGACTGAGGCAGGAGAATCGCTTGAATCTGGAAGGTGGAGGTTGCAGTGAGCTGAGATCCTGCTACTGCACTCCACCCTGAGTAACAGAGTGAGACTCTGTCTCAAAAAACCAGTTTTAAAAAATGTCTGAACAGGATTTAGTTTCCACCACTAAGAAGGATAAGACATCAGTTTTAAAATAGTCCCTATCAAACGAACATGAATTCTGCTAAAATTGAAGCAAGAACAAACATCAAATTTATGGTGAAGCATGGATGGAAGGATGAAGAGATCACTAATGCTTTATGAAAAGTTTATGGAGACAATGCTCCAAAGAAATAATCAATTTACAAATAGATAAGTTGTTTTAAGAAGGAATAAGATGATGTTGAAGATGAAGCCTGCAGCAGCAGGTTGATCACAACAATTACTGAGGAAATAATCTTATTGGTGCCCTAACTGAAGAGGACCAATGATTAACAGCAGAAATGATAGCCAACACTAAGCCATCTTAATTAGTTCAGCTTATAGAATTCTGACTGAAAATTTAAGTGAAGCGAAAGTTCCACTCGATGGATGCCAAAACGATTGCATCCAAATCAGCTGCAGACAAGTGCAAAGCTTTCAGAGGAATTTTTAAAGAAATGGGATCAAGATCTTGCATCATTTCTTTGAAGAACTGTAATAAATGAAACATGGCGGCCGGGCGCGGTGGCTCAAGCCTGTAATCCCAGCACTTTGGGAGGCCGAGGCGGGTGGATCACGAGGTCAAGAGATCGAGACCATCCTGGTCAACATGGTGAAACCCCGTCTCTACTAAAAATATAAAAAATTAGCTGGGCATGGTGGTGCATGCCTGTAATCCCAGCTACTCAGGAGGCTGAGGCAGGAGAATTGCCTGAACCCAGGAGGCGGAGGTTGTGGTGAGCCGAGATCGCGCCATTGCACTCCAGCCTGGGTAGCATGAGTGAAACTCCGTCTCAAAAAAAAAATAATAAATAAATAAATAAAAATAAATGAAACATGACTTTAGCAGTACGATCCTGAAGACAAGGCACAATCAAAGCAATGGCTACTAAGAGGTGGAAGTGGTCCAGTCAAATTAAAAGCAGACCGGTCAATAGCAAAGGTGATAGCATCAGTTTATGGGGATGCTCAAAACATTGTTTGTTGACATTTTGAGCAGCCAAAGAATGACAGCGTCTGCTTATTATGAGAGTGTTTGGTTTAGCACCAAGGATCAGAATAAAAAAAGAGAAAAAAATCTTTTTTTTTTTTTTTTTGAGACGGAGTTTCACTCATGTTACCCAGGCTGGAGTGCAATGGCGCGATCTCGGCTCACTGCAACCTCCGCCTCCTGGGTTCAGGCAATTCTCCTGCCTCAGCCTCCTGAGTAGCTGGGATTACAGGCACGCGCCACCATGCCCAGCTAATTTTTTGTATTTTTAGTAGAGACGGGGTTTCACCATGTTGACCAGGATGGTCTCGATCTCTTGACCTCGTGATCCACCCGCCTTGGCCTCCCAAAGTGCTGGGATTACAGGCTTGAGCCACCACGCCCGGCCAGAAAAAAATCTTTTTAAAAAAAGAAAAAAGAGAGTGTTTGGAGTAGCCAAAGGTTTTGCAGAAAAACACCCAGGAAAGCTTCACCAGAGTCCTTTACCACAGTAACAAAGCCCCTGATCATTCCTCTCACCAAATAAGGGTAATTTTGTGTGAGTTTCAATAGGAAATCATTAGGCATCTGCCTTATAGTCCTCATTTGGCTCCTTCTGACTTAATTTTGTTTCTTAATTTTGTTTTTTTTTGAGACAAAGTTTTCCTCTTTTGCCAGGCTGGAGTGCAGTGGCGCAATCTTGGTTCACTGCAACCTTGGCTCACTGCAACCTCCACCTCCCGGATTCAAGCAATTCTCCTGCCCCAGCCTCGCAAGTAGCTGGGACGTGCCGAGTACGGGCACACGCCACCATGCCCAGCTAATTTTTGTATTTTTACTAGAGATGGGGTTTCACCATGTTGGCCAGGATGGTCTTGATCTTTTAACCTTGTGATCTGCCCACCTCGGCCTCACAAAGTGCTGGGATTACAGGCGTGAGCCACTGCACCCGGCCTTGTTTCTGAATCTTAAAAATATTTAAAGGGCACTCTTTTTTCTTTTCCTTTTTTTTTTTTTTTCTGAGATGAAGTCTCACTCTGTTGCCCATGCTGGAGTGCAGTGGCACAATCTTGGCTCACTGCAACCTCTGACTCCCCAGTTCAAGCAATTCTCCTGCCTCAGCCTCCTGAATATCTGGGACTACAGGTGCGCACCACCATATCCAGCTAATTTTTTGTATTTTTAGTAGAGATGGGGTTTCACCATGTTGGCCAGGCTTGTCTTGAACTCCTAACCTCAAGTAATCCTCCTGCCTTGGCCTCCCAAAGTGCTGGGATTACAGGTGTGAGTCACTGTGCCCAGCCAAGGGCACCCATTTTTCTTTAGTTAATATAAAAAAACTGCATTGACCTGGTTAAATTCCCAGGACCCTCATTTCTAAAGAGGTGGACCCAATGATACCATTGCTTACAAAAGTGTCTTAAACTTGTTGGAGGTTATGTTGAGAATAAAATTTTATATATTTTTATTTTTATCTTTAATTCCATTTTTCTACAAACTTTTTGAATATACAGGTTGAGTATCCCTCATCTGAAATGCTTGGGACCAGATATGTTTCAGACTTTTTTTTTTTGAATACTTGCATATATAATGAGATTTCTTGGGAATGAACCCAAGTCTAAACACATGATTCATTTATGTTTCATATACACCTTATGCACATAGCCTGAAAGTAGTTTTACATATGTCATGTCAGTACCTAAAAAGTTTGGATTTTGGAGCAGTTTAGATTTTAGATTTGCAGATTGGGGTGGTCAACTTGTATTAACTTAATACAGGCATAAGGCCAGGCGCGGTGGCTCACACCTGTAATCCCAGCACTTTGGGAGGCTGAAGCAGGCAGATCACGAAGTCAAGAGATTGAGACCATCCTGGCCAACATAGTAAAACCCTGTCTCTATTAAAAATATAAAAATTAACTAGGTGTGGTGGTGCATGCCTGTAGTCCCCGCTACTGGGGAGGCTGAGGCAGGAGAATCACCTGTACCTGGGAGTCGGAGGGTGAGCTGAGATTGTGCCACTGGACTCCAGCCAGGGCAACAGAGACAGATTCTGCCTCAAAAAGAAGAAAAGGCAAGATGGTGCCCCACTCAATGGCAGCAGCCTCAGTTTCAGGCCACACGGTCTTCTCCACAGTGAGCGTTGCCTTCTCCACAGTCTTGCCTCATGACAAGAAGCTGGCTTTTCCCAGATAAAGTAACAGGTTTCTTAGAGAAAGTAAGTTTTCTCAGAGAATGTAAGGAAGCTGCGAAGTTTTTTTATGACCTAGCCTCAGAAACCACACTGCAGCATTTCCCCACATCCTATTGGTCCACAGGTCAACCCTGTGTAACTACATATAAGAACCAGGTTCATTCAGGGACTACCTTGGAGGCTGACTGCCACGGGCATCATGTCTCCTTGCTCTCTTCCACTCTGGGAGAATTTCTCAGGTTTCTTTCTTTATTTCTGAGACAGGGTCTCATTTTGTCACCCTGCCTGGAGTGCAGTGACTTGATCACAGCTCACTGCAGCCTCAACCTCCCTGATCTCAGGTGATCCTCCTACCTCAGCCTCCCAAGTAACTGGGACTACAGGCACATGCTGCCACACTTGGCTAATTTTTGTATTTTTTGTAGAGATGGGGTTTCGCCATGTTGCCCAGGCTGGTCTCAAACTCCTGGGTTCAAGCAACCTGCCCACCTCGCCCTCCCAAAATGCTTTAAGCCCCTGCACCCAGCCTCTGGTTTCTTCTTCTTTCATGAATTTGACACTTTTGAAGAGTACTGGCCAATTATTTTGTGGACCATCCCTCAATTATCTTGTGTTCATTGGACGTTTGTAATGTTTAGTCTGAAGTTATTGATTTTCAGCAAGAATACTAGAGCAGCGAATTGTGCCCTTCTCAGGGCATTGCAGTTCATGGCACACGATGTTGATATGCCTTATGATCCTGGTGATACTAATTTTGATCATGTGGTGTCTGCCAGGCTTCTCCAGTGTCAATGTACTCTTCTCCCCTTTGTCTCAGTCTGTTTCTCCTACTATAACAAAATGCCCAGGACTGGGTCATTTATAAACAATAGAAACTGATTTGTTACAGTTCTGGAGGCTGGAAGTCCACCCTTAAGGTGCTGGTGTGTTTGCTTTCTGGCTGCTCTCTGCTTCCAAGATGGCAACTTGTTACTGTGTCCTCCAAAGGAGACAAACCCTGTGTCCTCACATGGCAGAAGAACGGAAGGGCAAAAAAGAGCAGAACAGTGCATGACGCCTCTTTTTATTATTTATTATTATCATTATTTTTGCACACAAGCTGGGGTCCCAAAAGCCTCTTTTATAAGAGGTTTATCCCATTAGCTGTGCATGGTGGCACATGCCTGTGGTCCCAGCTACTCGGGAGGCTGAGACGGGAGGATCTCTTGAGCCTGGGAGGTGGAGGTTGCAGTGAGCCAAGATCACTCCACAGCGTTCCAGCCTGAGCGAGACAGCAAGACCTCGTCTCAAGAAAAAAAAAAGAAAAAGAAAAGCCCCATATCTTGGTACTATCACGTTGGCAATTAGTTTCAACATGATTTTGGAGGGAACACAAACATAAACATTCAAACCACAGCACCCTTTGTGATCAGTAAACACGTTGTGAGGTGCACTTTGAGTGTATGCAAATATCTTCTCTCGCTTCATACTTTCACCCACTAATTTTAGCATCCGTCAATGAACGATTTATGCCTGCGACAATTATTACTGTGGTGTTTGTCTAATGGTGATTTTCTATTTCCATTGCTTCTCTTACATTTATTTATTGGAATTCTACTGTACAGAGACGTTGTTTCTTCTCTCCCAGTTATTTACGTATGTCAGTATAAACTCATGGACGGCTGTTTTACTCTATGGGTAATAATTTATTGCTATCATTATCTATTTTGTTGCTCAAATTATCCAATTTGGCCCTTGGGAGCTCCTTCAAGTAGCCTTTTGTGCCCTTTTGAAGTGTCCCCAGGACTTTTTGAGTACTTCTTTACTTTCTGTCATTACATGATGTTCCAGACTCATCTTGTATTATCTCTGCCCCATCCCTGAAATGAACCATTTTTCCAAAAAGTCTAGTCCTTTTATTACAGAATGGATTTTTTTTTTTTGTCTTTTTGTTTTTTTCCTTTTTGTGGAGAACGGGGTCTCGCTATATTGCCCAGGCAGGTCTCGAACTCCTGGGCTTAAGCTATCCTCCAGCCTCTGCCTCCCTAAGAGCTGGGATTACAGGCGTGAGCCACAGTGCCCGGCCGGATTTTTTTTTTTTTTTTTTTTTTTTTTTGAGACGGAGTTTCGCTCTCGTTACCCAGGCTGGAGTGCAATGGCACGATCTCGGCTCACCGCAGCCTCCGCCTCCTGGGTTCAGGCAATTCTCCTGCCTCAGCCTCCTGAGTGGCTGGGATTACAGGCACATGCCACCATGCCCAGCTGATGTTTTGTATTTTTAGTAGAGATGGGGTTTCACCATGTTGACCAGGATGGCCTCGATCTCTTGACCTTGTGATCCACCCGCCTCGGCCTCCCAAAGTGCTGGGATTACAGGCGTGAGCCACCGCGCCCGGCACGGATTTTTTTTTTTTTAAACTGAGTCTCGCTCTGTTGCCCAGGCTGGAGTGCAGTGGTGCAATCTCTCAATCTCAGCTCACTGCAACCTATGCCTCCCAGGTTCAAGCAATTCTTGTGCCTCAGCCTCCCCAGTAGCTAGGATTACAGGTGCATGCCACCACGCCTGGCTAACTTTTGTATTTTTAGTAGAGATGGGGTTTTGCTATGTTGGCCAGGCAGGTCTCAAACTCCGGACCTCAAGTGATCCTCCCGCCTTGGCCTCCCAAAGTGTTGGGATTACAGACATGAGCCACCTTGTCCAGCCAGATGGAAATTAAACACCAAGATCTGGGTATTGATTGTGCTCATTGCTACTGGGGTGTCAATGCCTCTAGTCTTCTCAGTGGGTAGTATAGGAAATACATGTATACATATATGCACATCTATTCATTTCCATATTTATCCATCTGTATATATATAAAAAACCATTTCAGCCGGACATGGTGGCACACACCTGTAATCCCAGCACTTTGGGAGGCTGACACAGGTGGATCACCTGAGGTTGGGAGTTCGAGACCAGCCTGACCAACATCGTGAAATGCCGTCTCTACTAAAAATACAAAAATTATCTGGGCATGGTGGTGCGCAACTGTAGTCCCAGCTACTTGAGAGGCTGAGGCAGGAGAATCACTTGAATCCAGGAGGCGGAGATTGCAGTGAGCTGAGATCATGCCACTGCATTCCAGCCTGGTGACAGAGCAAGACTGTCTCAGAAACAAACAAACAAAAAACCATTTCAATCCAACACCACAGGGTTCATTCTCACTCTTCCTTATTTATAACTCCTGCTTCTGATATTCAGAAAGCTGATCTCTTTGTTGTCAATTTGCTGCTTTCTTGCTCAATACAAGTATACATATTAAAGAGTTCCAGATTTTCTAACCCATACCACTCTGAAAAACAAATAGAGTACAATATGTGTGTCCAGCTCTTTTTGTCTTTCATCTTTTTTTTTTTTTTTTTTTTTGAGACGAAGTTTCACTCTTGTTACCCAGGCTGGAGTGCAATGGCGCGATCTCGGCTCACCGCAACCTCCGCCTCCTGGGTTCAGGCAATTCTCCTGCCTCAGCCTCCTGAGTAGCTGGGATTACAGGCACGCACCACCATGCCCAGCTAATTTTTTGTATTTTTAGTAGAGACGGGGTTTCACCATGTTGACCAGGATGGTCTTGATCTCTTGACCTCGTGATCC
>NW_022436954.1:5949520-5996622 GCF_009761245.1 Sapajus apella | reverse complement strand
GGAGGCTGAGGCAGGAGAATTGCCTGAACCCAGCCTCCTGAGTAGCTGGGATTACAGGCACGCACCACCATGCCCAGCTAATTTTTTGTATTTTTAGTAGAGACGGGGTTTCACCATGTTGACCAGGATGGTCTTGATCTCTTGACCTCGTGATCCACCCGCCTCGGCCTCCCAAAGTGCTGGGATTACAAGCGTGAGCCACCGCGCCCGGCCTTCATCTTACAATATGTAGTTAAAATATTATTTTGTACGATTATTTTAGTTATTTTCTTTCCTACCCTCTTCAATATGGTTATGTTACTTTTTTTTCCATACAGATAGGGTTCTGCTATGTTGTCCAGGTTGGTCTTGAACTCCTGGCCTCAAGCAATCCTTCTGCCTTGGCCTCCCAAAGTGCTAGGAGGTGTGAGCCATTGCACCCATCCTGTTGCTTTTTTTTCTTTTTTTTTTTTGAGACAGAGTCTTGCTCTGTCACCCAGGCCGGAATGCAGTGGCATGATCTTGACTCACTGCAACCTCCACCTCCTGGGTTCAAGAGATTCTCCTGTCTCAGCCTCCCAAGTAGCTGAGTTTATAGATGCATGCCACCACGTTCAGCTAATTTTTGTATTTTTAGTAGACGGGGTTTTGCCATGTTGTCCAGGCTGGTCTTGAACTAGACTGGCTCCTCTCCCCAGGTCAGTCATTCCAATGTCTCTGCAGGTCTCTGAACCTTTCAGCAGAGGGTAGCTCCTTGCTACTGGTTGGTCATCTCTACAGCTGTCAGTGGAGAGGGTGTGCCTCTCAGCTCTCAGTGGAGAGGGTACTACTCTCTGCAGCTGGTCGACCTGTAGTCTCTCTGTCTCCCTGTCTGCTTCACCCTCTGGCTGTCCTCTGCCCTGCTCTGGTAGAGCCCAGGGCTTTTATGAACCTCAGAGGGAAGGAAGTGTGTGCCAATTGGTCCATAGGTGGTCATGGGCGGCCCAGAGAAGGCACCAGAAGTCCTCCCTCTGGTCTGCAGGAGGACTGGCAGCTGGGTCCTTAGCCTTTAGCCCCTCCCTGGCCTGAAGGAAGACCCTTACCGGGCCGCTGCCTCCTGCTGCCATTCATGGCTCTGGGCTTGGCCCCTTCCCCACTCCGAGACTGGAGCAGGCACCAGAGAGAAGAGAAGCCAGGCAGCAGGAGCAGATGCCCCCGAGCTAGGGGATAGGGGGCCTTCCCAACCCTGGAGGGTGCAGGCTGCAGAGATGCTGGATCCTGCACCTGGGAGGGCGGTGGCAGCTGCACCCAGGGAGCTCCTGCCCTGTCTGCTCAGAAGGGGCGGGGCTCCTGCTTGTCCCTGGCTCTTGCCTGCTCTGTGGGGTTGCTGCCATCAACGTGACTGTGGGCAGGCCTTAGTTCCTCCCCACATGGGCCTCTACATGGGACTGCTCACATCATGGTTTTCCTCAGAATAAATGATCTATGGCAGGGAAAGCAAGAAAGGGCCCGAGATAGAAACCTCAGTATTTTTTTTTTTTTAATTAAAAAAAAAAAAATTTAAAGACGGGGTTTCACCATATTGGTCAGGCTGGTCTTGAACTCCTGACCTCAGGTGATCCGCCTGCCTCCGCCTCCCAAAGTGCTAGGATTACAGGCGTGAGCCACCGCGCCCGGCTAAACCTCAGTATTTTTAAACCCTGGTATCAGAAGTGACATATTATCACTTCTGCCATGTTCTGTTGGTCCAACCCTGGTTCGGTGTGGGAGCAGACGCCACAGGGGCATGAATGGCAGGAAGAAGGGATTGCTGGACCTCACTGTGGAGGATGACTCTCAAATCTTTCCTCCTAGTTCTTTTGTTTGTTGTTTTTTTTTCTTTTTCTTTCTTTTTTTTTTTTTTTAAACACGGGGTTTCACCATCTTGGTCAGGCTGGTCTTGAACTCCCAACCTCAGTTGATCCGCCCGCTTTGGCCTCCAAAGTGCTTGGATTACAGGCATGAGCCACCATGCCGGGCCGTTGTTTGTTGATTTGTCGTTATTGCTGTTCCCAGTATTTTCCTGCTATTGTTGCAGGTTTGTTTTTCAATGTGAACTTTACCATAGTTGGTTGCAAAAGTAATTACAGTTTCAGATGTGAATTTTAAATTATTACAATTAGGCTCAAACACATCTTTATTCATCAAAAGAGGAATCATTATAATCAACATATTTTTGCCAACAAGAAATAAGCTTTTTTATTCCTGTAGCATGAAAATCCATGCTTCAGGATTAGTGGAACGCTTGGAAAGCATCTTCTGCATCCTACTGGTTGTGAAAACGACTTCCCTGTTGCCCAGGCTGGAGTGCTGCAGCATGATCTCAGCTCACTGCAACCTCTGCCCCCCGGGTTCAAGTGATTCTCCTGCCTCAGCCTCCGGTGTAGTTGGGAATGCAGGCATGCACCACCACGCCTGGCTAATTTTTGTATTTTCAGTAGAGATGGAGTTTCACCATATTGGCCAGGCTGGTCTCCTAACCTCAAGGGATCCACCTTCCTTGGCCTCTCAAAGTGCTGTGATTACAGGCATGAGCCACCGTACCCGGTTAAAATGTACATTTAGACAATACATTGTAGAAACCCTGGATGCCAGTCGTCTCTTAGGAGTCAATGTTGTTACTGTTTGGTTGGCTGTTTTTTTTTTCGGTTTAGTGATTTGGCTGAATTAACTTTGTAAAGTGTATTTTTCTTGCAGTATGTAGCCTAGAATGCCTGTTCTCTGACTTTTATTTCTCTTTTAAAAAAATCTAGCAGCTGGGCCTGGTAGTTCATGCTTGTAACCCTAGCTCTTTGGGGGTTGAGGCAGGACTTCAAGCTAGCAGCGAGCTGTAATATCATTGCACTCCAGCCTAGGTGACATAGCAAGACCCTGTCTCAAAAATTAAAAAGAAAACAACCTCTTAGCTTGGCTCCCTAGGGGTCACCCCTGGTCAGCATAAACCACTTATCGTCAAAGTTTGTGCTTAAGTTCCAAGTTTTGCTCGCTCTCTTTTTTTTTTTTTTTTTGAGGCAGAGTTTCGCTCTTGTTGCCCAGAGTGCAATGGCACAATCTCGGCTCACCACAACCTCCACCTCCCAGGTTCAAGTGATTCTCCTGCCTCAGCCTCCCGAGTAGCTGGGATTACAGTCATGTGCCACCATGCCTGGCTAATGTTTGTATTTTTAGTAGAGACGGGGTTTCTCCATGTTGGTCAGGCTGGTCTTGAACTCCTGACCTCAGGTGACCTGTCTGCCTTGACCTCCCAAAGTGCTGGGATTATAGTCATGAGCCCCAAGTTTTTCTCTTTACTGGTAGATACGTGTGTGGCTGCAGACTGGCTACTGCACTTCAACGAGTTCATGTTTTTTGCCCATGTTCAGTCAGGGAATATGCTTCCCCAATTGCTGTATGTGTCTTTAGGATGATTTACAGATTTGAAATAATTGGGCTCTTATAACAAATTTTTCTAGTTAAGTGGTTGTTTTGTTGGGGAATGGGTCTGTTGAGCTCCTTACCCCATCATTCTGGAAATTGGTATTTTTTTTTTTTCTTAGTGTCTTGTGATACTATGGAAATAGTTATGAATTTTTTTTTGAGATGAAGTCTCACTCTGTCACTAGGCTGGAGTGCAATGGTGTGATCTTGGCTCACTGCAACCTCCGCCTCCCAGGTTCAAATGATTCTCCTGCCTCAGTCTCATGAGTAGCTGGGACTACAGGCACGTACCAACATGCCCGGCTAATTTTTTATATTTTAGTAGAAACAGGGTTTCACCATGTTGGCCAGGATGGTCTCAATCTCCTGACCTTGTGATCCGCCCACCTTGGCCTCCCAAAGTGCTGGGATTACAGGTGTGAGCCACTGTGCTGGGCCTAAAAATTTTTTTAATGTCTTGTTCCTATGGCTCCCTCCTCTTTGTCATGTATTTGCTATATTTGCCTTTCTCCTTTTTTTTTCTGAAACAAGTTAACTAGTGGTTTGTCTTTTTTTTTTTTTTGACAGAGTCGTGCTCTGCTGCCCAGGCTGGAGTGCAGTGGCCTGAACATGGCTCACTACAACGTCTGCCTTCCAGGCTCAAGCAATCTACCATGCCCAGCTAGGGTTTTTGGGGTGTGTGTGTGTTTTGCTTTAGAGAGACAAGGTCTCTCTATGTTGCCTAGGCTGGTCTTGAACTTCTGGGCTCAATCAATCCTCCCACCTTGGCGTCTCAAAGTGCTGGGATTGCAGGTGTGAGCCACCATGCCAGGCTGTGTTTGTCTTTGTTAATAATGTCTCATTTTATTACACTGCGCTCAGAGAATATTGTTTGTGTATTTCTACTTTTTTGAATGGGCTGATGATTTCTTTGTGACCTAAGATATGATCATTTTTGGGGGAATATTTTGTTTCTTTAGAAACATGGTTGTTTTTTTCCAGGGGAATTTTCCTTAGTTGATGTGTGTTGAATTTTGTTTCCAGATTTTTAAAAAAATCAGCTCCGTACAGATCTGTTCATCTTCTTTCTGTTTGTTTTTGTGGTATTGGGTGGTTTACAAGATTCCTAACTCAATAGCACACTGTTACATCAATATAGCAAAGTGCAGATGCTTTGGAGGATTTTTATTTGTCTGTTTCGGTGTGGGGTGGGTAGGGTTTTGTGTTCCCGATTGCTTGGATCTCTTTTGTCTTATAGGACCCTCAATTTCTCTCTTCGGCATTTTCCCACTTCACTTCCTCAATTGCCTAAGGAGCTTCTAGCCCGTTTTAGCCTTTTTTTTTTACCCCTCCCTTGTAATCAATGGACTTTAATGACCTCCCCTTCCTAGGGCACACACTTGTAAGCCTCTTCCCTGAGGTCTGATCTCTGACTTCCCAGGACGTCTTCTTAGTATTTTCAGATTTTAGAATGTCCCAGTCATTCTGATGGTGACTCTCCACCAACCCCAGCCCAGCCACTCCTGTCTCTCCTCCTTCCCCAGCTTTTTTTGGCCCAAAGCCTCGAGGCCGGGACAGGCAGCAGCACACAAAGGCCTGTGAGGATTTGGTCGCTTTCTTTTTATTTACAGTTATCTTGAAGTTTGGACCTTCTCTGCTTTCAAGTCATGCCGACGCTGTGGTTTTGGCAGCGTTTTATTTTTCCCTTCTTGTTGCCTGGGGCTGTGTGGGGAGCAAAGGTCGGGATGGGGACCCAGGCAGCCCCTTGGGCCTCAGGACCTGGAAGTCCTTCTGACTCTCTTGTGGCTTTTAAGATGCAGCTCAGTTCCTCAGTGTTAGAGCCTGTTTTTATTCGTGCGTTTGAAGTCATAAATTCCACTCTAAGAATTACTAGCTGTGTTCTCCAACTTTGACACACAATATTTTCTTTTTTTTTTTTTTTTTTTTGAGACACAGTTTCTCTCATGTTACCCAGGCTGGAGTGCAATGGCGCGATCTCGGCTCACGGCAACCTCCGCCTCCTGGGTTCAGGCAATTCTCCTGCCTCAGCCTCCTGAGTAGCTGGGATTACAGGCACACGCCACCATGTCCAGCTGAATTTTTGTATTTTTAGTAGAGACGGGGTTTCACCATGTTGACCAGGATGGTCTCGATCTCTTGACCTCGTGATCCACCCGCCTCGGCCTCCCAAAGTGCTGGGATTACAGGCGTGAGCCACCGCGCCCGGCCCTTTTTTTTTTTTTTTAATACGGAATCTCACTCTGTCGCCCAGGCTGGTGTGCAGTGGTGCAGTCTCAGCTCACTGCAACCTCCTCCTCCCAGGTTCCAGCGATTCTCCTGCCTCAGCCTCCCAAGTAGCTGGGATTACAGGCACCCACCACCACACCTGGCTAATTTTTATATTTTTGGTAGAGACTGGATTTCACCATGTTGAACAGATAGTATTTGCCTTATGATTTCAATTTGTTGTCTAACTCGTTTTTTTCTTCACCCAGAAATTATGTAAAACAAGGTTTCATAATTTCAAAATCCATAGGATTTTTTCCTACTTATCCCTTTTTGTTTCCAGTGTTATTTATTTATTTATTTGTTTGTTTGTTTGAGGCAGGGTCTTGCTCTGTCACTCAGGCTGGAGTGCAGTGGTGTGATTTTGGCTTATTGCAGCCTCAATGTCCTGGACCCAAGTGATCCTCCCACCTCAGCCTCCCAAGTAGCTGGGACTATAGACACGAGCCCACCACCCCCAGATAATTTTTGTATTTTTTATAGAAACGGGGCTTCTCTTGGCCCAGGCGGGTCTGGAACTCCTTGCTTCAAGCGATCAGGCCCCCTCGGACTCTCAAAGTGCTTGGATTACAGGCTTGAGCCACCACACCCACCCAATCTGTTTTTTGACCACAACACAATTAAGTTAAACGTTGCTGGCCCGGTGCAGCAATGTGTTGAAATGTGTTGAGTTACTGTTATACCCTACCATTTGATTAATGTTTTTTTTGAAATGGAATCTTGGACTGTCACCTGGGCTGGAGTGCAGTGGCAAGATCTCAGCTCACTGCAACCTCCGATTCCTGGATTCACATGATTCTCCTGGCTCAGCCTCCTGAGCAGCTGGGATTACAGGTGCATGCCACCACAACTGGCTAAGTTTTTGTATTTTTAGTAGAGATGGGGTCTTACTATGTTGGCCAGACAAGTCGCAAACTCCTGACCTCGTTATCTGCCTGCTTCAGCCTCCCGAAGTGCTGGGATTACAGGCATGAGGCACCGAGCCCGGCTGCATTTGATTAATTTTTTAGGAAGATGTTCTGTGAATGCTTTTCTGCCTTTGTTGGGTGCAGTGCTACCTTATTGCCCACTAGGTCAAATTTGTTCATCATATTCTTCATATCTTTTATTGCTTTGCCATGTTTTTGCCTTGCATGTGCCATCAGAGCTACAATTATGATTGTGAATTGTCTGTTTTTCTGTGTGGTTCTGTTGATTTTACACACACACACACACACACACACACACACACACACAGATTATTGCTTATTGACTTTATTTATAGGAGTAAACAAACTACTGTATATATATTTTTTTCATTACCTGGATTCTGGCTAGGTAATTATATACATATTTTTTCTTCCTTCCTTCCTTCTCTCCCTCCCTCCCTTCTTTCTTTCTTCTCTTCCTTTTTATTTTTCTTTTCTTTCCTCTTTCCTTTATTTTCCCTACTCTCCCTTCCCCTCCTCCTTTTTCTGACAGGGTCTCCCTGTCATGTTGCCCAGGCCAGCATTACAGGTACATGCCACCACATCTGGCTATATATTTTTAAAATTACTGTGTAATCACTCTCTTTCTCTCCAGTTATGCTTTTTGCTCAAAGTTGTGTGTGTGCGTGCGTGTGTGTGTGTGTGTGTAGTTTTGTGTTTTTTTTTTTTTTTTTTTTTTTTTTGAGACAAGGTCTCGCTCTGTCACCCAGGCTGGAGTGCAGTGATGTGATCTCCACTCACTGCAACCTCTGCCTCCCAGGCTCAAGCAATTCTCCTGCCTCAGCCTCCTGAGTAGCTGAGATTACAGGCATTCACCACTACCACCCGCCTACATTTTATATTTTTATTTTATTTATTTATTTATTTATTTATTATTATTTTTTTTTGAGACGGAGTTTCACTCTTGTTACCCAGGCTGGAGTGCAATGGCGCGATCTCGGCTCACCACAACCTCCGCCTCCTGGGTTCAGGCAATTCTCCTGCCTCAGCCTCTTGAGTAGCTGGGATTACAGGCACGCGCCACCATGCCCAGCTAATTTTTTGTATTTTTAGTAGAGACGGGGTTTCACCATGTTGACCAGGATGGTCTCGATCTCTTGACCTCGTGATCCACCCGCCTCGGCCTCCCAAAGTGCTGGGATTACAGGCTTAAGCCACCGCGCCCGGCCCTATTTATTTATTTTTTAAAAGACGGGGTTTCAGCATGTTGGTCAGGCTGGTCTTGAACTCCCGACCTCAGGTGATCCGCCTGCCTTGGCCTCCAAAGTGCTTGGATTACAGGTGTGAGCCAGCATGCCTGGCCCCGTTTTATATTTTTAGTAGAGATGGGTTTTCGCCATGTTGGCCAGGCTGGTCTTAAACTCTTGACCTCAAATGATCCACCTGCCTAGGGCTCTCAAAGTGCTGGGATTACAGGCGTGAATCACTGCACCTGGCCTAAAGTTGTTTTAATATATTAGTGTAGTTATCCCAGCTTTCTTTTAGTAATTGCATTTTTTTCTTTTTTTTTTTTTTTTTTTGAGACGGAGTTTCGCTCTTGTTACCCAGGCTGGAGTGCAATGGCGCAATCTCGGCTCACCACAACCTCCGCCTCCTGGGTTCAGGCAATTCTCCTGCCTCAGCCTCCTGAGTAGCTGGGATTACAGGCACGTGCCACCATGCCCAGCTAATTTTTTGTAGTTTTAGTAGAGATGGGGTTTCACCATGTTGACCAGGATGGTCTCGATCTCTTGACCTCGTGATCCACCCGCCTCGGCCTCCCAAAGTGCTGGGATTACAGGCTTGAGCCACCGCGCCCGGCAATTGCATTTTTTTCTATCTTTCTATTTTCAAAGTTTTAATATTCTTATTTATTTATGTTTTAGAGACAGGGTCTTGCTGTGTCACTCAGACTGGGCAGAGTGGGATGATAATACCTCATTGCAGCCTTGAACTCCTGGGCTCAAGTGATCCTTCCACCTCAGCCTCTTGAGTAGCCAGGACAGCAGGCACGCCACCACGCCAGATCAGTTTATTTTGTGTAGAGACGGAGCCTTGCTGTATTGCCCAGGTTGGTCTCCAACTCATGGACTGAAATGATCCTCCTGTCTTGGCCTCCAAAGGTGCTGAGATTATAGGTGTGAGCTGTTGGCCCTAGCCATGTGTATATTATTTGAGCTGGTGGCATGTTGTTATGTTTTATGGGCATCCTTTTTTTTGAGATGCATTCTCGCTCTGTCGCCAGGCTGGAGTGCAGTGGTGTAATCTCGGCTCACTGCAACCTCCACCTCCTGGGTTCAAGCAATTCTCCTGCCTCAGTCTCCCAAGTAGCTGGCACTACAGGCACACGCCACCACGCCCAGCTAATTTTTTTGTATTTTTTAGTAGAGATGGGGTTTCACCATGTTGGCCAGGATGGTCTCGATCTCTTGACCTTGTAATCTGCCCACCTCAGCCTCCCAAAGTGCTGGGATTACAGGCGTGAGCCACACCGCCCGGCCATCGGTATCCTTTTATATCCTTTTATGTGTATCGTTTATAGCATGCAATGTTAATATATGATTTTATAAATTACATATTTACATTAACATAAATTTCATAAATAGTATATTAGTTAGCATAGTGTAAATTTTGCTGTGATTATTGTAGCAGGCAGAATAATGGACTCCCAAAGATGGCTACATTCCACTTCCCAGACCTGAGACTATGTTGTCTCACATGGCAAAAAGACTGCAGATGTGATTCAGTTAAGGATCTTTTTTGAGACAGATTCTTGCTCTGTCACCTAGGCTGGAGCACAGTGGCACCATCTCAGTTCACAGCAACCTCTGCCTCCCAGGTTCAAGTGATTCTCCTGCCTCAGCCTCCCAAGTAGCTGGGATTACAGGCATGCACCACCATGCCCCATTAATTTTGTATTTTTGGTAGAGGAGGGGTTTCGCCATGTTGCCCAGGCTGGTCTCAAAGTCCTGACCTCAGATGATCTGCCTACCTTGGCCTCCCACAGTGCTGGGATTACAGGGGTGAGCCACTGTGCCCAGCCAAGTTAAGGATCTTAGGATGGGGAGATCATCTGGGCAGATTGAAGAGCCCAATGATTCAGAGAATTCTTTTTTTTTTTTTTTTTGAGACGGAGTTTCGCTCTTGTTGCCCAGGCTGGAGTGCAGTGGCGCGATCTCGGCTCACCGCAACCTCCGCCTCCTGGGTTCAGGCAATTCTCCTGCCTCAGCCTCTCGAGTAGCTGGGATTACAGGCACGCGCCACCATGCCCAGCTGATTTTTTGTATTTTTAGTAGAGACGGGGTTTTACTATGTTGACCAGGATGGTCTCGATTTCTTGACCTTGTGATCCACCCGCCTGGGCCTCCCAAAGTGCTGGGATTACAGGCGTGAGCCACCGCGCCCAGCCAATTCAGAGAATTCTTAAAAGTGAAAGAGAGAGGCCGAAAGCAGTGGCTCACACCTGTAATCCCAGTACTTTGGGAGGCTAAGGTGGGTGGATCATGAGGTCAGGAGTTCAAGACCAGCCTGACCAACATGGTGAAACCTCATCTCTACCAAAAATACAAATATTAGTGGGGTGTGGAGGCAGGTGCCTGTAATCCAGCTACTCAGGAGACTGAGGCAGGAGAATCTCTTGAACCCAGGAGGTGGAGGTTGCAGTGAGCCGAGATTGTGCCATTGCACTCCAGCCTGGGCAACAAGAGCAAGACTCTGTCTTAAAAAAAGAGAAAGATGAGGCCGGGCGCGGTGGCTCACGCCTGTAATCCCAGCACTTTGGGAGGCCAAGGCGGGTGGATCCCGAGGTCAAGAGATCGAGACCATCCTGGTCAACATGGTGAAACCCCGTCTCTACTAAAAATACAAAAACATTAGCTGGGCATGGTGGCGCGTGCCTGTAATACCAGCTACCCAGGAGGTTGAGGCAGGAGAATTGCCTGAACCCAGGAGGTGGAGGTTGCGGTGAGCTGAGATCGCGCCATTGCACTTCAGCCTGGGTAACAAGAGTGAAACTCCGTCTCAAAAAAAAAGAAAGAGAAAGAGAGAGAGAGAGGGAGGGAGAGGGAAGAGAGAGAGAGAGAGAGGGAGAGGGAGAGGGAGGGAGAGAGAGAGAGGAGAGAGAGAGAGACAGAAGAGGGGTCAGAGTCAGACAGATTTGAAGACACCAAGTTATTGTCTTTGAAGAGGGAAAAAGGAAGTCATAAACTGGGAATGCAAGCAGCCGCTGGAAGCTGGAAAAGGCAAGAAAATGCATCCTAGAACTCCCAGAGCGAGGAACCCCTGCTGCCATCTGGATTTGAACCTAGTGATACCTATTTTGGACTTCTGACCTCTAGAACAGTAAAGTAATAAATAGGTGTTGTTTTAATCCACTAGGTTTGTGGTAATTTGGTGCAGCAACAAATAGAGATCCAGTACATAATAAGCCTCCAGTCTCAGAGGTTTTCAAAAGTTTATTTCTTCCTCATATTACATGCCCCTCACAGTTTGGCTTTGACTCTGCCCATGTCTTCTGTGTCCCAGAACCCTGGCAACAGAGGCTGCCCCTACCAGGGGGACACCAGATGGAAAAGCACAGTGGCAGAACCACATTGGAGCTTTGAAAGCATCAAAGAGGTGCTTTGATGCTCTGCTTCATGTCTTCTATATCCCAGAGCCCTCTCCTGCCACGGTTCTGGGATGCAGAAGATGTACAGCAGAGTCAAAGCCAAACTGTGGGCCAGGCGCTGTGGCTTACGCCTGTGACCCCAGCACTTTGGGAGGCTGAGGTGGACAGATCACTTGAGGTCAGGAGTTCGAGATCAGCCTGGCCAATATGGTGAAACTCTGTCTCTTATAAAAATATAAAAATCAGCCGGGTATGGTAGCGTTTGCCTATAATTCCAGCTACTAGGGAGGCTGAGGTGGGAGGATTGCTTGAACCTGGGAGGTAGAGGTTGCAATGAGCTGAGATCGCTCCAGCCTAGGTGACAGCCTGGGTGACAGAGCAAGACTATCTCAAAAACAAAACAAAAATTAGCAAGGCGTGGTGGCACATGCCTGTAATCCCAGCAGTTTGGAAGGCCCAGGCAGGTGGATTACCTGAGGTCAGGAGTTTGAGACTAGCCTGGCCAACATGGTGAAACCCCACCTCTGCTAAAAATAGAAAAATTACCCAGGCATGGTGGTGGGTGCTTGTAAGCTCAGCTACTCAGGAGGCTAAGGCAGGATTGCTGGAACCTGGGAGGCAGAGATTGCAGTCAGCTGAGATCACACCACACTGAGATCACACTCAAGCTCAGCGACTCCATCTCAAAAAAAAAAAAATTAGCCAGGCATGGTGGCACACACCTGAAGTGCCAGCTGGGAGGCTGAGGCAAGAGACTTGCTTGAACCTGGGAGGCGGAGGTTGCAGTGAGCTGAGATTGCGTCACTGCATTCCAGCCTGGGCAACAGAGCAAGACTCTGTCTCAAAAAAAAAAAAAAACTAAAAAAGTTATTGTGCCCAGTGTGGGATATCAGTGTCAGGTCTCCAAGGCTGGCACTTAAGGAAATGAGCCTGGATGCCCTCCCAAGGCTAGAGTGACCAGCCCACTCCCAGACTTCTTTTTGCTACCCCTTCCTGATCTCGAACCTTATTTATTGCAAGGAGAGGAGAAAGGTTGAAACCACAGCTGGTCGAGGGGATCCATTCAGTTTCATGGGACACCTTCTCTGTGCAGGCTGTGTCCAGGAACAGCCATGGACCACACAGCCAGGCCACCTGGCATGTGCACCCAGGCGCCAGGCTGGAGCTCTACTCCACTTACCAGTGGAGTGGCTGGCAGGAAGTTACTCAGCCTCTCAGTGCCCAAACTCTGCGTGTTATTTGTTTGTTCGTTGATAAAATGAGGCATCTTATCATTCTCATCAACTTCATGGGCTCGCTGTGAGGAACATGAGTTGATTCCGTCACAGCCTCATTAGTAGGCGTTTTGGGAGCTGGCTATGGAGGCTACCGGCTCACTGCTTCGTTTCTAAGGGAGGCCATCTTCACATGCGTGCACACACACAAACAGGGTGGCCTGATGCAGACCAGCTGGCCTCAGGGAGCCTGGGAGGTCCCGGGGGAGACCATGAAACACAGACAGACCAGAGACCCAGAGATCCAGAGACATCCAGACACCAGAGGCAAGAAACGGAAAAACTCGGAGGCCCGTGGAGACCCAGGCAGCCTATCGCTTCTCGGCCTTTTGGCTAAGAGCAAGTGTGAGACCCAGGCAGCTTGTTCTGTGTCACACAGTAAAAAAAAAAAAAAAAAAAAAAAAAAAAGAAAGAAAAAAGAGACCCAGGGAGCCTCAGTGAAATTCAGAGACTCAGGGAGGCCAAGAGATTCAGAGACACCCATAGAGAGCCAGAGACCCTGCCCCAGCAAGGCACAATCATTGAATCAAAATTCGCCCACCGGGCCCTCGCAGCCCAGGCCTCATTTCTCGGCTCAGCACCTTGGCGCTGCATTTGTCAAGAGGGTAACGGGGATCCTAGCTCGCTGCCGTTCCTATGGTGTCTCAGGCCTTGGGGTCCAGCTGGCCTGCCTTCACCCCTCTTGTAGCTGATGAAGCTTTGGAGAGGCTTTCACCCTGGGGAGCCGCAGCTGGGTGCCGACTGGATTCACAGGCAGAGAGGCAGGCGGTGTAGGCCAAACCACGCCCCCCAGGAAGGCCCTGATTGGTGGACAGGCTGCGTAGGGCGGGCAGCCCTCAGGGTATATAAGCGCAAGCAGTGAGCGGCTTGGGTTTCATGCTGTGGGCAATTCCTGAGGCCGGGTAAGGCTCTCTCCGCAGGAGGAGGCTGGGCTGCTTCTGCTTGTGGGCGTCTACAAGAAGAGGCCCAAATTGGCCCCGGGTGGTCGACGGCACTTTTTCCTCAGCCCTGTGGTTGGCGTCTCTTTTCTCGGGGATGAGGGTGGGTTTAGGACAGGAGCATGAAATGTTTGAAGTGGCCCCATCTCAACTTGCTCTAAATCCAGGTATTTCTTTAATTTCGTTCCTCCCTGTGGACCTCAGTTTCCTCTCGGTGTAAGGGATCAGTGGCCCTTTCAATTCTGCTTTGGTGAGGGGTCCGGGGTGGTTGTGAGTTGGGGCCTGAAGAAGCAGTTAAACTCTTGTTTTGTTTTTGCCAGGCGCAGTGGCTCACGCCTGTAATCCCAGCACTTTGGGAGGTCGAGGCGCGCGGATCACCTGAGGTCAGGAGTGTGAGACCAGCCCGGCCAACACGGTGAAACCCCGTCTCTACCAAAAATAAAAAAACTTAGCCAGGCATGGTGGCATGGCTGTAATCCCAGCTACTCTGGAGGCTGAGGGTGGAGAATGGCTTGAACTGGGGAGGAGGAGGTTTCAGTGAGCCAAGATTGTGCCACTGCACTTCAGCCTGGGCGACAGAGAGAGACTGTCTCAACAAACAAACAAACAAAACCTCTTTGGGTTTTGGAGGCCAAGGGCTTCAGTTTTAACTGGCTGTGAGGCCTCAGCCTTCAGTTTCCTCGTTTGAAAATGGGTCTGTGTTGAAGGTACCTCCTTAGCAGGATGAAATAAGATAAGGCCCTTAAGCACAGCTCCAGGCACTTAGGAAGCCCTCAGCAGTGCTTGTTGCTGCTGTTACTCTGCCTGTCCTGGGGTGCCAGGAGGAGGACGGGAGTGCTGCAGCCTACAACTCTTTGCTGCTTTTCCGGCCTCCCCCACTCCTGTTGCAGCCTGGCTGCCTTATGTTCTGAGCCCCCAAGTCTCCGCACCCACCCCTCCACCGTCCTGGGCCTTGTCACCACCCTTTTGATTTGTGGGAGTCACAGGGGTACATGGTAAATCCTGAGCCTCCTTTCTCTACAGGTCACCCTGCCCCATCTCCATCTCCTATGAGATGAATGACTCCCAAGACCCCACCACTTCCCCTGTAGCTACCACCCAGGTAAAGCTGGGGGGCTGCAGCCGGCAAGGTGGGGGCAATGGGTTCCTCCATTTTCACCAGCACAAAGAGCTCCAGGCCTTCCTCAACCTTCTGGGTGAGTTTGTGGGGCTAGCACGGGAGGGTTGTGAGGCCAAGTGTGAAAGCAGAGGTGAAGTATGGGGTCTCACCTGCCTGTACAGCCATCTGAGGCCTCTGCCCTCTCCCTCTCAGGTGACCCAGCTTAGGCAGGTCGGGGGGGGTCCTCTCAGAAACTGGGTTCAGGGCCAGGTGCCATGACTCACACCTGTAATCCCAACACTTTGAGAGGCTGAGATGGGAGGATCAGTTGAGGCCAGGATATGAAGACCAGCCTGATCAACATAGTGAGATCCCATCTCTATTTATATTAAGAAAGAAAGAAAGAGAGAGAGACAGAGGGAAAAAAAAAGAGAAAGAAAAAGAGAGAAAAGAAAGAAGGCAGGTGCAGTGGCTCACACCTGTAATCCCAACACTCTGAGAGGCTGAGGTGAGTGGATCACCTGAGGTTGGAAGTTCAAGACCAGCCTGACCAACATGGAGAGACCCTGTCTCTACTAAAACTATAAAATTAGCCGGACGTGGTGGCACATGCCTGTAGTCCCAGCTACTTGGGAGGCTAAGGCAGGAGAATTGCTTGAACCAGGGAGGCGGAGGTTGCAATGAGCCAAGATCGTGCCATCGCACTCCAGCCTGGGCAACAAGAGCAAAACTCCGTCTCAAAAAAAAAAAAGAGGGTTGAATGGTGGCTTGAGCTTTGCAGCTTCTGATGCCACTCTTCTCCATGGAGGCCGTGGTAACCTGCGTCCATCCTCTCTTCTCTACCATCAGAGGACAGTTTTGTCCAGGAATTCCTCTCCAAAGACCCCTGCTTCCGGATTTCAGATAAGGTGAGGGAGCACAGTGGGGCTGGAGGCTGGGGGTCTCCTGAGGGTCAGGTTGAGTTGGTGGGGATTGAATGCCGCCACTTTATGGAGTGCCCTGGTCAGGTAGGGACAGCTGCTCACCTTTCACCCTTACCCCCTCATCTTCGCACACCCCTCCCCACTATTTTCCTGACTTTCTTTCCCTGCAGCAAAACCTCCTTGGATACAAATGAACCTGGGTGCAAGCCCCTCCTCCTCAGAGGATAACCAATCCCCCGCCCCCCCCCCCCCGTCTGTCTCTGCAGTATCTTCTGGCCATGGTGCTGGTCTACTTCCAGCGCGCCCACCTGAAGCTCAGCGAGTACACCCACAGCAGCCTGTTCTTGGCCCTGTGAGTGGCAGGGACAGGGAGTAGAGGCATTTGCTGGAGGTGTCTGATGAGGCGGGGTGATGCTGTGGCCTCCGCTCCTTGACCCCGTGCTTCTGTGGCTAGGTACCTTGCAAACGACATGGAGGAGGACCTGGAGGGGCCCAAATGTGAGATTTTTCCTTGGGCCCTGGGAAGAGATTGGTGTTTACGAGTGGGGAAGTTCCTGCAGCAGAGGGATAAGCTGTGGGCACGGATGGGTTTCCGGGCTGTCGTGAGCCGCCAGTGCTGTGAGGAGGTGAGGCTGGGGGGCAGCCTGGGGTGTGGGAAAGGCTGGGGTTCCCACCCCACTTACTGTCCACTCTGCCTCTCCCAGGTCATGGCAAAGGAGCCATTCCACTGGGCTTGGACTAGGGACCGGCGCCCCCACCATGGCGGGGTTCAGAGGGTCTGTCCACAGGTCCCTTTCCGCCTTCCCCGGGGCCCTGGCCTCTCACCACCCCACTGTTCTCCCTGTGGCTTGACCCAGCACCGCAGCTGCCACCCACTTAAGCCTGTGTCATTCAAGTGCTCTTCTCTGACCTCGGAGTGTCATCGCCTTCCCTCCCAAAATTCTCTCTCAGCATTCAAAAACGCCTGGGGCGGGGACTTTCTCCTTGTCTTACCCTCCCAGATGCAACTGGAAACTGACACCTACTGCCTCCGCAGTGAGTACAGGATGGGGCAGGACAGGAGCTTCGATCTGGGGGTGGGAGCTTGGGAGGCAGGAGGGAGGACCAACAGGATGAGAGGGAGGGCCGTGGGCCTGGGATCGCAGTGCTGCTGCCCCTGCTGTGTGAGCTTGGCAGCTTTCCTCTCTGAGCCTCACTCTCTCCTCTCCCCAGTTTTTCCAAAGCTTCTGCCACGCCTTGGGCACTGAAGCTCTGTAGGGTGAAGAATGGCATGCCTACTGGCCCACTGACCCACACACCATCAGCCGTGCTCCAACCCCTGCCCCTTCCTCCCAGCCTGCAGCTTTACCCACGCTGGTCCTGGTCCCCTCTAATAAATTCATGTCCACAAGACACGAACTGTGCTTAGGTCCTGGCCTGGTTCCTTGACCTATGGTCGGGATGGGGAGGGGGAGTCTGCCGGGGTTACAACATGTGAGCACAGGCTGTGTCACAGCTTGGCCCCTTCCTTTTTTCTTTTTTTAGAAGTGTGTAGTGACACAGCTTGGCCCCTTCCTATTGGTGGCCAGTTATCCTGAGCCTCAGTTTTTCCTCTCTGTAATATCCATGCCTATGGATAATGAGATCTACACAGTGTTGATGGGATTAAATGATACAAGGTATCCGAAGCCCTTAGAAGAGGACCAGAGAGCTGGGTGTGGTGGCTCATGCCTGTAATCCTAGCACTTTGGGAGGCTGAGGCAGGTGGATCATTTGAGGTCAGAAGTTCAAAACTAGCCTGGCCAACATGGTGAAACCCTCTCTACTAAAGATACCAAAATTAGCCAGGCATGGTGGTGCACGCCTGTAATCCCAGCTACTTGGAGGCTGAGGTGCACTCCAGCCTGGATGACAGGGTGACACTCTGTCTCAAAAAAAAAAAAAAAAAAAAAAAAAAAAAAAAAGGGCCAGGAACCTATTGGGAAACAAAAGTTGAATGGAAAACAGCTCTTTATTCAGTCTAGAAATGCCTTCAGGGCCAGGTTTACTTAGCAATCAGACTTGATCCCTTCCCTGAGCTGCAATCAAATATAATATTGTAATTATAATACAACCCCCTCACTGCAAGAGACACGAGGACTCAAGGGTTAATTTCTTTTTTTTTTTTTTTTTGGAGACAGAGTCTTACTCTGTCGCCAGGTGCCCGGCTGGAGTGCAGTGGCACAATCTCGGCTCACTGCAACCTCCTCCTCCCCGGTTCAAGCAATTATCCTGCTTCAGCCTCCTGAGTATCTGGGACTACAGGCATGTGCCACCACGCCCAGCTAATTTTTTTGTATTTTTAGTAGAGACGGGGTTTCACCATATTGGCCAGGATGGTCTCGATCTTTTGACCTGGGATCCGCCCGCCTCGGCCTCCCAAAGTGCTGGGATTACAGGCTTGAGCCAAGGGGTTAATTTCTTAATGGAGGAGGCAGGAAGGCTTCCCAGAGGAGGTTGCAATTGGACTGGACCTGGAAATTTATGGAAAGACCATCTAGAGCAGTGATTAAGGCTTGGTCTTTGGAGCCAGATTTTTAAAGTTCAAATTCCAGGTCCCTCTGTGACTTTGGCATGTGATTCAATCTCCCTGTGCCTTCATTGACTCATCTGTAAAATGCATGATGATGAGATTTGAATGGGTTGATCCCCCAGAAGGGTTTGGAACAACATCTGGCATGAACAAGTGTGAACACTTGGTGTTCCAGTGGAGGAACTGCCTAGAGAAAGGCTGGTGAGAAGGGTGTTTATTGGGTGAAGATGGAGAGGGCTGGCAGAGTGTGGATAGGGTTAAGAAAGCCTGGAGACTGACGACATTAGCCAAGACAAGGACTAAAAAGCGTTTTTAATTTGTTTTTCCAATAGATAATATATTCACATATACATTTAAACCAAGAGCCACCCTCCTGCCCCTGACTTCAGCTGCCTGATTCTCTGCCCTGGAATTAATGAAAGCAATAGTTTCTCCTGTCCTTCCCCAGAGAAAGAATCTAAACTTAAAGAACCCCATGTGGTATAATAAAAATTTTTAAAAATATGTAGATGGCTGGTTGCAGTGGCTCACACCTGTAATCCCAGCACTTTGGAAGGCTGAGGTGGGAGGATCACTGGAGCCCAGGAGTTCGAGACCACCCTGGCCAACATAATGAGACCTCATCTCAACAAAAAAGAATTAAAAAATTAGCTGAGTGTGTTGGAGCACGCCTGTAGTCCCAGCTACTTGGGAGGCTGGGGTGGGAGGATCACTTGAGTCCAGGCGTTGGAGGCTACAGTGAACTATGACTACACCTGGGCACTCCAGAAGGGGCAACAGAGACACAAATACATATATTTGGTTCCTGACAGAGCTCCTGAAACCGTTGTAATTTTCTAAGTGATAGAAGTATCTTTTCTTGACAGCAGCCCCCACACCTCCATTAATCCTAACAAGACCACACCTGAGTTTATGCTAATGCGGTGACAAGATGCAGGCTGGGAGACTAAAGATTGGGTTAGAAAAACAGGTGGATGTGCCGGGAGGGTGGAGAGGGCAGAAAAGCTCCGTGCACCATGCCCCCCCTGCCTTGCCCTGTGCAACTCTTCCAGCTGGCTGTTTCGGAATTGTTTCCTTTGTCCTAGGAAGTGAGGCACTTTTCTAAGTTCTGTAGTCGTCTACTGCATTATCAAACCTAAGGAGGAGTTGGGGGAACCTCTGAATTTGTAGTTTGCCAGAGAAGTGTCAGTTGCCTGGGCACCCCATTTGTGGCTGGCATTTGAAATGCGGTTAGCCTTGGGGTACTGAAGCCTTAACCTCTGGGGTCTGTGCTAATGCCAGGAGTTAGTGTCAGAAGGAAACTGAATTGTTCAACACCCCATTGGTATTGGAAAATTGGTGTGGTAAATGTATTTTGTGAGAAAAGGATACCACACCAGATATGTATATATTTCCACCTGTTTTTATTAAATGCCAGAACTCCCTGCATCTTGTGGTGCACTTATGAATGTATTTTGAAGAAGATTTTTTTTTTTTTTTGAGATGGAGTCTTGCTCTGTCACCCAGGATGGAATGCAATGGCAAAATCTTAGCTCACTGCAACTTCCACCTCCCTGGCTCAAGCAATTCTCCAGCCTCAGCCTCCCGAGGAGCTTGGATTACAAGCTTTCACCACCATGCCCAGCTCATTTTTGTATTTTTAGTAGAGACAGGGTTTCGCCATGTTGGCCAGGCTGGTTCAAACTCCTGACCTCAGGTGATCTGCCTGCCTCAGCCTCCCAAAGTGCTGGGATTACAGGTGTGAGCCACTATACCCAGCCATTTTTTTTCCCTTTTTTTTTTTTTTTTTTTTTTAGACGGAGTTTCACTCTTGTTACCCAGGCTGGAGTGCAATGGCGCGATCTCGGCTCACCGCAACCTCCGCCTCCTGGGTTCAGGCAATTCTGCCCCAGCCTCCTGAGTCGCTGGGATTACAGGCACGCGCCACCATGCCCAGCTAATTTTTTGTATTTTTAGTAGAGACAGGGTTTCACCATGTTGACCAGGATGGTCTCGATCTCTTGACCTCGTGATCCACCCGCCTCGGCCTCCCACAGTGCTGGGATTACAGGCTTGAGCCACCATGCCCGGCCTTTTTTCCTTTTTTTTTGAGACAGAGTCTTGCTTTGTTGCCCAGGCTGGAGTGCAGTGGCATGATCTTGGCTCACTGTGTCCTCCACCTTCAGGGTTCAATCGATTGTCCTGCCTCAGCCTCCCAAGTAGCTGGGATTACAGGCACGTGCCGTCATGCTCGGCTAATTTTTGTTTTGTTTTGAGACGGAGTTTCACTCTGTTGGCCATGCTGGAATGCAGTGGTGCAATCTCAGCTCACTGCAACCTTCACCTCCTGGGTTCCAGCAATTCTCCTGCCTCAGCCTCCTGAGTAGCTGGGACTACAGGTGTGTGCCACCATGCCTGGCTATTTTTTGTAGTTTTAGTAGAGAATGGGACTTCACTATGTTGACCAGGCTGGTGAGGAGGGTTTTTGTATTCATGCATTTCTTGCTACAGCTGTGTTGTATTCATCTTTTTTTTTTTTTTGAGATGGAGTCTCACTCTGTCACCCAGGCTGGAGTGCAGTGGCATGATCTCAGCTCACTGCAACCTCCAACCCCCAGGTTCAACTGATTCTCTCGCCTCCGCCTCCTGAGTAGCTGGGATTATAGGCGCCTACCACTGTGCCCGGCTAATTTTGGTATTTTTAGTAGAGATGGGGTTTCAACATCTTGGCCAGGCTGGTCTTGAACTCCTGACCTCACGATCCACCTGCCTCGGCCTCCCAAAGTGTTGGGATTACAGGCGTGAGCCACCGTGCCCAGCCCCCCCCTTTTTTTTTTTTGAGACAGGTCTTACTTTGTCACCAGGCTGGAGTGTAGTGGTGCAATCTCGGCTCACTGCAGCCTCAACCTCCTGGGCTTAAGATATTCTCCTGCCTCAGCCCCACAAATAGCTAGGACCACAGGTGTGCACCACCATGCCCTGCTAATTTTTGTAGTTTTTGTAGAGAGAGAGTTTTGCCATGTTGCCCTGGCTGGTCTTGAACTCCTGAGCTCAAGGGATCCCTGCGCCTTGGCCTCCCGAAGTGCTGGGATTATAGGCATGGGGCACCGCGCCCGACCTTGTGTTGCTGTTTAAATATATAAAGTTGTTTCTAGGCTTCTAGTAATCCTGTGATGTGTGACTTTGTAAGGACACCATTATTCAAATGTAAGATGGTATCTAAAGAATGAATTCCTAGAAGAATTGCTGAGCCGAAGGGCCCCGTCAAAGCTGTCATTTTGGCGATTTTGGCCAAATGTCCTTTGGTAGAGGCTATGCCCATTCGCCAGCTTCCCTGCTCACACTGCACAGCAAGGTCTGTGTTCCAGAACACAGGCCCACCACTGAGGGGCCAGATTTTTTTTTTGAGACGGAGTTTTACTCTTGTTACCCAGACTGGAGTGCAATGGCGTGATCTCGGCTCACCGCAACCTCCGACTCCTGGGTTCAAGCAATTCTGCCTCAGCCTCCCGAGTAGGTAAGACTACAGGTGCGCGCCACCGCGCCCAGCTAATTTTTGTATTTTTAGTAGAGACGGAGTTTCACGATGTTGACCAGGATGGTCTCGATCTCTTAACCTCATGATCCACTCGCCTCGGCCTCCCAAAGTGCTGGGATTATAGGCGTGAGCCACTGCACCCCGCCGGGCCAGATTTTTTATCTTTGCCAAACTGCTACATGGGAAATGGTCTCTTGGTGAAATTTTAATTCATATTTGCTTTTCAGTGAGCTCAACACCTTGTCATATGATTAAGAGATATTTGTCTTCTTTTATTTGTGAACTTTTTATTTTTTTTGAGATAGAGTCTTGCTCTGTCATTCAGGCTGGAGTACAGTGGTGCGATCACAGCTCACTGCAGCCCTGACCTCTGGTATAGCTGGGACTTCAAGCCACCATGCTCAGCTAATTTTTTGTATTTTTGGTACAGATGGGGTTTCGCTATGTTGCCCAGGCTGGTCTCCAACTCCTGGGCTTAAGTGATCTACCCATTTCAGCCACCCAGAGTGCTGGGATTTACTTTTTTTCTTAGAAACAGAGGGAAGTAGCACAATCATAGCTCACTGCAGCCTCCAACTCCTGGGCTCAAGCCATCCTCCCACCTTAGCCTCCGGGGTAGCTGGGATGACAGGCTTACACCACCACACCCCGCTAATTTTCATTATGTTTCCCAGGCTAGCCTGAAACTCCTAGCCTCAAGCAGTCCTCCTACTTAGGCCTCCCAAAGTGCTAGGATTATAGGCATGAGCTGCCATGCCCAGACCAGAATTTTTTTCTATATGTGGAGAAAAATACTCCTTTAAGCTGTTAATTGTAAATATTTTCTTCAGTCCATCATTTCGAAACAATATGGATTTTTTTTTTTTTTTTTTGAGACGGAGTTTCACTCATGTTACCCAGGCTGGAGTGCAATGGTGCGATCTCGGCTCACCGCAACCTCCGCCTCCCAGGTTCAGGCAATTCTCCTGCCTCAGCCTCCTGAGTAGCTGGGATTACAGGCACGCGCCACCATGCCCAGCTAATGTTTTGTATTTTTAGTAGAGACGGGGTTTCACCATGTTGACCAGGATGGTCTCGATCTCTTGACCTCGTGATCCACCCACCTCGGCCTCCCAAAGTGCTGGGATTACAGGCTTGAGCCACCGCGCCCGGCCTCAATATGGATTTTTAATGTAGTAAAAAATGCAATTTTATGACTTTGGGTTTTGTGTCATAGTTAAAAAGACTGTTTCCACACTGAGATGATACAGAAAGTTCCTCCTTTACCTCCTGGCTTTATTATTATTATTTTTTTTTTGAGACGGAGTTTCGCTCTTGTTACCCAGGCTGGAGTGCAATGGCGCGATCTCGGCTCACCGCAACCTCCGCCTCCTGGGTTCAGGCAATTCTCCTGCCTCAGCCTCCTGAGTAGCTGGGATTACAGGCACGCACCACCATGCCCAGCTAATTTTTTGTATTTTTAGTAGAGATGGGGTTTCACCATGTTGACCAGGATGGTCTCGATCTCTTGACCTCGTGATCCACCCGCCTCGGCCTCCCAAAGTGCTGGGATTACAGGCTTGAGCCACCGTGCCCGGCTATTTTTTTTTTTTTTAAGAGTCTCACTCTGTAGCCCAGGCTGGAATGCAGTGGTGTGATCTCAGCTCACTACAACCTCTGTTTCTTGGGTTCAAGTGATTCTTGTGCCTCAGCCTCCCAAGTAGCTGAGATTACTGGTGCCCATCACCATGCCCAGCTGATTTTTATATTTTTGGTAGAGAAGGGGTTTCACAATGTGGACCAGGCTGGTCTTGAACATCTGATATCAAGTGATCTATCCGCCTCGGCCTCCCAAAGTGCTGGGATTACAGGCATGAGCCACCATGACCAGCCGGCTCCTGGCTGTATTTTTGTTTTTGTTTTTGTACATTTAGATATTGAGCGTTGACAGTTATTTTTTATTGTTTTTTAGAGATGGAGTCTTGCTTTGTTGCCCAGGCTAGAGTGTAGTGGTACAATCATAGCTCACTGCAGCCTCAAACCCCTAGGCTCAAGAGATCCGCCCGCCTCAGGCTCCCAAAATGCCGGGATTACAGGTGTTAGGTACCACACGAGACCTTGAGCTTTTATTTTTTAATTTCTTTTTAAATTTTTATTTTTTATTATTTTTGAGACAGAGTCTCACTCTTTCACCCAGGCTGGAGTGAAGTGGCATGATCTTGGTTCACTACCTCTACCCTCCCAGGTTCAAACAATTCTCCTGCCTAAGCCTCGAGAGTAGCTGGGATTACAGACACCTGCCACCACACCTGGCTTTTTTTTTTTTTTTTTTTTTTGTATTTTTAGTAGAGACAGTTCACCATGTTGGCCAGGCTGGTCTTGAACTCCTGACCTCAGGTGATCCAACCACCTTGGCCTCCTAAAGTGCTGGGATTACATGCGTGAGCCACCACACCTGGCCTTTTTAAATGCTTTTTTCATTAGGAACAACATACTCCAACCCTATAAATCAAGTTCATCTGTATTTTTTTCTAAGATACAAATTATGAATCCAACTTAATTTTTTTCCAGATTGCTCCCTTTTCTTCTTCTTGAATAACTCCTTTGAATAACTTTTATTAAATAACTCATCTTTTCTCAACAGATTAGAAATGGTACTTTTATCATCTACTACTGCAGGTTTTTGGATGTTTCTAAATTTCTTTATCTTCTATTGATCTCTATGTGTCAGTAACCCTTTTTAATTATTACCTTTTAATCATAGATTTGTTGTGTTTTAATATCTAGTAGGATTAATCTCTACTCATTATGTCTTTTATTTTCAGAAGTTTCCTACTTGTTTTTTTTTGTTTTTGTTTTTGTTTTTTTTGAGACAGAGTTTCGCTCTTGTTACCCAGGCTGGAGTGCAATGGCGCGATCTCGGCTCACCGCAACCTCCACCTCCTGGGTTCAAGCAATTCTCGTGCCTCAACCTCCTGAGTAGCTGGGATTACAGGCACGCGCCACCATGCCCAGCTAATTTTTTGTATTTTTAGTAGAGACGGGGTTTCACCCTGTTGACCGGGATGGTCTCGATCTCTTGATCTCGTGATCCACCCGCCTCGGCCTCCCAAAGTGCTGGGATTGCAGGCGTGAGCCACCGCGCCCAGCTCCTAGTTGTTTAATTTGCCACATGACCTTTAAATCAGCTTTTCTAGTCCCTCCTTACCTCCCTGCAGAAAACTCTTAAATTTTTTTATTGTGATACACTTAGAGATTAAGGAGAACTGACATCTTTATGAAGGATTTTCATATCTAGACCAAGGTGTCACCCCCTTGCCTTTACTTTTGGGTGGCCAGTGACCTCCAAATTTGTACCTGTATTTTGAGCACAAGGCCTGTTCCTTGCCCATAGGCATCTCCTGATAGGGGGATCCCACAGATATCCCATGCCCTGATCCTGCACTGTCCCCCAGCTTAGTGCATTCCCCCTTTTCTTTATTCAGGTGCTCAACCCAGACCCAGGGTTTGAAGTTATCTTTGGTCCCTCCTGGTCTCCAAGAGCCATGTCTAACCAGTGACTAAGTTCTATTGTGGTTTTTGTTTGTTTGTTTTGAGATGGAGTTTTGCTCTCTTTGCCCAGGCTGGAGTGCAATGGTGTGATCTTGGCTCACTGCAACCCCTGCCTACTAGGTTCAAGCAATTCTCCTGCCTCAGCCTCCCTAGTAGCTGGGATTACAGGAGCCTGCCACCACATCCAGCTAATTTTTGCATTTTTAGTGTCACCATGTTGGCCAGGCTGGACTCAAACTCCTGACCTTATGTGATCTGCTCACTTCAGCCTCCCTAAGTGCTGGGGTTACAGGCGTGAACCACTGTGCTCGGCCTGTGGTATATTTGTAATCACTAATGAACCAATATTGACACAATATTATTAACTCAAGTCCATAGTTTACATTAGGGTTCACTCTTAGTGTTGTCCATTCTGTGGGTTTGGATAAATGCATGTCATGTATCCACCATTACAGCATCATACAGAATAGTTTCACTGCCCTAAAAATGCCCTGTGCTCCATCCCTCTTCTACCCCTCCAAATCCCTGGCAAACGCTGATCTTTTACTATTGCTAGTTTTGCCTTTTCTAGAATGTCATACAGGGTCTCATTTTGTCACCCAGACTGGACTGCAGTGGCGTGATCTCGGCTGACTGCAACCTCCGCCTCCTGGGTTTAAGGGATTCTCCTCCCTCAGTCTCCTGAGTAGCTGGGATTACAGGCACTTGCCACTACACCCAGCTAATTTTTTTTGTAATTTTACTAGAGACGGGGTTTCACCATGTTGGCCAGGCTGGTCTTGAACTCCTGACCTCGTGATCCACCCGCCTCGGCCTAGTATGTGACCGTTTTTCTTTTTTTTGAGACGAAGTCTCACTCTGTCGCCCAGGCTGGAGTGCAGTGACATGATATTGGCTCACTGCAACCTCTGTCTCCTGGGTTCAAGCAGTTCTTCTGTCTCAGCCTCCTGAGTAGCTGGGATTAAGGCACACAACACCACATCCGCCTAATTTTTTATATTTTTAGTAGAGATGAGGTTTCACTATGTTGGTCAGACTGGTCTCGAACTTGTGAGCCACCGTGCCCGGCCTGTATGTGGCTTTTTAATACTGGCTTCCTTAACTTAGCAATATGCATTTAAGGTTATGTTATGTCTTTTCACACCTTGATGGCTGATTTTGTATCACTAAATTTTAAAGAAATTGACAAACTGTCTTCCAACGTGGTGGTGATCATTTTACCCTCAGTGTATGAGAGCTAAGGTTCTTCCACATCCTTGACAACATAACAACACTTGGTATGGTCCATCTTTTAAATTTTAGCCATTCTAGTAGGTGTTCTTCTAAAAGCAGTCCTTCCAGTGGCTTTAATTCCATTTCCCTAAGAGTAATGTGCTCAGTATTTTTTTTTTTTTTTGGAGACGGAGTTTCGCTCTTGTTACCCAGGCTGGAGTGCAATGGTGCAATCTTGGCTCACTGCAACCTCCGCCTCCTGGGTTCAAGCAATTCTCCTGCCTCAGCCTCCTGTGTAGCTGGGATTACAGGCACGCGCCACCATGCCCAGCTAATTTTTTGTAGTTTTAGTAAAGACGGGGTTTCACCATGTTAACCAGGATGGTCTCAATCTCTTGACCTCGTGATCCTCCCGCCTCGGCCTCCCAAACACTTATGTGCTTCTTTGCTATCCAGAGATCTTTTTGGATAAAGCATCTGTTCAAATTTTTTTTTTTTTTGACAGTCACGAAATGTATGTTTATTCTGAAACTTCTAACTAGTTGTATAACTAACCCATGACAAATTACCAGATTAATTTCACTTTATTTCTTCAGGCCAGGGGTTTATCAAAGACTTCAAATTTGGGATCTTCAAATTTGAAGGTGGGAAAGGTATTCATGTCTCCTTTACCAGACATTTGCTTGAGCTTAGAAACCTCCCTCTCTAGATCTTGCTGATACTCTGGACCAGTATCAACAGGTCCTCCAGCTGCCTGTCGCTTAGATTTGTATTCTCTTATCTTGTCCACAAAGAGTTTCTGTATAGGATCAAGTTCCTTATTAAATGCCACTGCTGTAACACTAATGTTCCCCCGCAAATGGACCGAGACTGCTGACTGAATGACAGAGGAGAACCTGAAGAGTCTCTGAAGAATCATGCTGATTCTGTTACTGCCATCGCAATGCATTATGGGCTGCCGTTTCAGCCGGTCAACGCTCACCGGACAGGAAGCGTCTCGGAGACAGTCTGCCTTTTTTTTTTTTTTTTTTTTTAAATGGAGTTGCACTCTCGTTGCCCAGGCTGGAGTGCAGTGGTACAATCTCAGCTCACCGCAACTTCCACCTCCCAAGTTCAAGCCATTCTCCTTCTTCAGCCTTGTAAGTGGCTAGGATTACAGGCATGTGGGACCACACCTGTATTTTTTTTGTATTTTTAGTAGGGATTTGTGTGTGGGGGGGAGTCTCACCATGTTGGCCAGGCTGGTCTCGAACTCCTGACCTCAAGTGATCCACCTGCCTCAGTCTCCCAAAGTACTGGGATTATAGGCATAAGCCACTGTGCCCAGCCGTGTCAATTTTTTGACAGGCATGGGGACTCACGCCCGTAATCCCAGCTACTTTGGGAGGCCGAGGCAGGTGGATCACCTGAGGTAGGGAGTTTGAGACCAGCCTGGTCAACATGGTAACCATGTTGAGACATGGTGAGACCCATTCCCCATCCCTACTAAAAATACAAAAAAATAGCCAGGCTGGTTGCACATGCCTGTAATCCCAGCTACTTCAGAGGCTGAGGCAGGAGAATTGCTTGAACCCGGGAGACAAAAGTCGCGGTGAGCCGAGATCACACCACTACTCTCCAGCCTGGGTGACTAGAGCAAGATTCCATCTCAAAAACAAAAACAAAAGTTTTGTCCATTTTTATTAAATTTTTATTCACTTGTCAAAGTTCTTTATACAAGTCCTACATCAGATAGAATTTTTACCATTATTTGTCCTAATCTATGGCTTATCTTTTTGTTTTTAATAGTTCTAGTGCATTTTGAAGAACAAAAGTGTTTCATTTTGAAAGTTCAATTTATTGATTTCCTCTATCATTTCTACTTTTTGTGTCATGTTTAAGAAATCTGGCCAGGTGCCATGGCTCACACCTGTAATCCCAGTGCTTTTGGAGGCTCAAGCAGGAGGATTGCTTGAGCCCAGGAGTTCATGACCAGCCTGAGTAACACAAAAGGGCCCCATTTCTACAAAAAATTTAAAAATTAGCTGGGTGTCCTGGAGCGTGCCTGTAGTCTCAGCTACTCAGGAGGCTTAGGTGAAAGGATCTCTTAAGCGCAGGAGTTTAAGGTTACAGTAAGCTGTGATCAGGCCACTGCACTCCTGCCTGGTAAATACCTGGCAAGACCCTGCCTTTAGAAAATAAAGAAAAAAGAAATCTTTTCTAAACCCAATATTGTTAAGATTGTCTCCATTTTTTAAAAAAATGTTTTATGGCTTGGTCATTTATATTTAGGTGTGTAATCTAGTTTGAGTCACATTTTGATGGTGTATCCTAAATAGTTATCAAATCCATCTACTTCTGCCTGCCACCTCCCTAGTTTGAGCCACCGTCTCTGTCCCTGGACACCTGCACAGAAAGCCTAGGAGCTGGTTTCACCCCTCACTCACCAGGTTAGGGAGTTCAGGCAAGTCACACCCTCTCAGGCCTCAGTTTTCCTCTTTTGTTAACTGGGGGTGAAAATGGGGTTAGATTAGATCAGTAGCTCTTACCCTTAGAGGGGTCATGGGCCCTAGAATCCTGGGAACGCTATGCAGTTTCCCCAGCAAAGGCTTGTGTCCACAACTCGCAAGCCTGAAGCAGCTGCTGGGCTGGGGCTTCGAGACCAGCGGAAAGCCCTGACCTGAGGGTTCTCTGCAGTCTCCCCACTCTCACCCCCGGCCTCCGCGCAGAACCCTGGCCCCCCAAGCTCTTGCAGCCAGTGAAGCAGGATCTTTGGGAAGTGGGGTTGGATGGGGACGGGGGCTGCCGTCCTGCTCACAGCCTCTGCCGCCCTCTCCTGGGTAAGGTGACACATGGGCGCTTGCAAGTTGGTGGGCTGAGGGCTTGGAGGAGAGGGCAGGGAGGTCCACCTCTCGAAGTTCCCAGGTTCAAGAAATCCCGGAACGCTGGAGGAAGATGGGCTTCCACAATTGGTCATCCGCATCCCATAGGCTGTACGTATGCGGACAACCGGGCGGAGCGGGGCAGGGACTTACCCAAGGTCACGCAGCAAGCCCGGTCCCCTCGCGTTTCCCCCGGGAGTGCCGAGCCCGGGGCTCTGCGGTGCGGTGGGGGCGGGGAGAGGCGCAGCCCCGCGGGGTGGGGTTGCAGTTTGCGGAGTGTCAGGCAGGGGTCTGCTCGCCGCCAGCCCGGCCCTCCTTGGAGCAGCTGCCGCAGCCCGAGGTAATCTCCGCCTCGCGCCGAGGCTGGCTGGGAGCGGCGGGAGCAGCTGCGGCCGCGCGGAGCGAGGGGCGCAGGGGACGGCGCGGGGGACGACGCGGGGGACGGGGCGGGCCCGGAGCTGCGGGAGGCGGTGCCGCCGTCTGATTGCCGGGGAATGCCCGCCGGGGCGCGCGTGGGGTGCGGCAGCGCGGCCCTGCAACTCGAGCTGCTGCCCCTGGTTAAAAATACCCCCTGCTCGGCCCTCCCCCTCCACCTCCCGCGGCGCCCTTCCGTCCGCGCCCTAGCCCCACCCGCGCTGGCCCCTCCCCGGGGACCGCGCTGCCTTTTACTAATTTGTCCTATCGCATAATTGGCCCCCGGCCTGCGGAGGGAGGGGCGGGGAAACACCGTAAGAGATAGAGACGGAGCCGGAGAGATTAGGGGGAGCCGAGAGGAAGCGGGGTAGGAGCCCCGGGAGGAGAAGGAGGAGGAGAAGGAGAGAGGGAGGGCGGAGGGCGGAGGGGCAGCTGGAGGAGGGCGGGGAGGAGCGCTCTTCCTGGTTGGGCCCTGCCCTGAGCTGCCACCGGGAAGCCAGCCCTAGGGACCGCAGCGACCCCCAAACACTGCTCCTCCAGGTAAGAAGCTGGGTGCCGAGTCGGGATTCCTTGACCCCGGCCACTGCTCCCGGGCTGAGGGGCTGCCCCAGCTCGGCCCCTTCTCGGGGCCCTCTGCGTGCCTGGGGCAGGGGCGGGGGCTGGGGCAGGAGCGGCACAGTTCAGGGGCCAGTCTCAGCCTGGCTCACCGCTGTCCCCAGGGGCTGGGCTGGGTTCCACCAACTCTGATAATGGAGCCTGCTGCGAGGGCCTGAGGAGGGGGACCCCAACTGTCTGGGGTTTTCAGCCCACGGCAAGGGTGCGGTGCACAAGGATCATGGCTAGTTTGGGGAGGGGGTTGCAGGCCAGTGAACAGGATCAAACAGGCCTTCCCGGCCGTGTCCCACCTGCCCAGTTCCTGTGCTGTCTGGAGGCTCCGCCCTGCCCCACCTGACCTGCTGGCTCACCACAGAGCTGCAAGCCCCTGACAATGGGATCCGGGAATGGAGAGGTGGTGGCCGGCTCGCCTGGGAACTGGGAAACCCCTTTCCTGGATTCACTGGGAGCACCGGGAAGTGGCTGAGAACCCTGCGTCTGTGAGGGGAGCAGTGAGGCAGGAAACCCCAGGTTTGGGGATGGATAAGCAGGGGCAGGACAGCCGCGTTTGCAGGCAGGAGCCCAGGTTCTAGTCTTGGGAAGGCCTGGGTTCTGAGCAGGCCCATCTCTCCCACAGGATGGCGGAGGAGATCATCACGCCCGTGTACTGCACCGGGGTGTCAGCCCAAGTGCAGAAGCAGCGGGCCAAGGAGCTGGGCCTGGGCCGCCATGAGAATGCCATCAAGTACCTGGGCCAGGATTATGAGCAGCTGCGGGCACGATGCCTGCAGAGTGGCACCCTCTTCCGTGATGAGGCCTTCCCTCCCGTGCCCCAGAGCCTGGGTTTCAAGGAGCTGGGTCCCAATTCCTCCAAGACCTACGGCATCAAGTGGAAGCGGCCCACGGTGAGAGGGGCCGTCCGGGGTGGGTCTCAGCTGAGCCCAGATCCTGGATGAGGAGTTGGAATGACACTCCATGTCCCTGGTGGGGAATGGGGTCTGGGGTGGCCGGGTGCCAGTTTCTGGGAGGGGCTGGCCCAGGGACAGGACTCTGGGTCTCTCGTAGGAGCTGCTGTCAAACCCCCAGTTCATCGTGGATGGAGCCACCCGCACAGACATCTGCCAGGGAGCATTGGGTAAGCCCCCAGGGGGGTGGGGTCCCAGGTGTTTTTTCCACAGTAGTTCCCCATTCCCGCTCCTTCAGGCTCTGCCCCAACTCCTCCCTCCTGCAAGCCCAGGCAGGCTCTGGCTATCAGTGCTGGGCTGGTTTGCCTAGATTCCTGGGTCTTTTCTGCAAGCTTAGAGTTAAATGGCACTCTGGCCAAGGAACCCCAGATTCTCCCCAGCATGAGCACCCACTTCCCCCCGCGGCAGGTGGGTAGAGCAGGCTGATATGCGTTCCTCCTGCCCCAGGGGACTGCTGGCTCCTCGCGGCCATCGCATCCCTCACTCTCAACGACAACCTCCTGCACCGAGTGGTTCCGCATGGCCAGAGCTTCCAGGATGGCTATGCCGGCATCTTCCATTTCCAGGTGAGCGCCCACCTGGGGAGGAGGGGCAGCAGGCACTAGGGGAGATGTGGACGGGAGTTAGGGCCACACCCTGTGGGCCAGCCCTCCCTCCAGCAGGTATTTGACCTCTCAGTGCCATCTGGGGTCTGTCATGTGTGAAGTGACTGGGCTGGGCAGGTATTTGGGCTGGCAGTTTTCCTAGGTGATTGTATGTATCAGGTGGAAAGTGCTTGAAAGAACAGAAAGACTTTTGTGTTACATTCTGTGGGACAAATTTCGCTCCTCCCCGGGGCCGGTCTCAGTCGCCCCATCTGAGAAACGAGTGCTCACTGGGGAAAATATCAGCACGTGTGGCCTTCTGCACCTGTCAAGCCTCCCATCCCTCCATCCCCCAATCCTCCTGCACTTTGGCAAGGTCTGGCTGAGCTCAGCAGAAAAGAAAGACTTGGGATTAAGTCATGGAAACCAGCTTTTCCTGACAGTGTGCCCAGGACCCATTTTTCAAATCACACCAATCAATTCTCAATGAGCTGCCATCGGGAGGGACATGCCCAGCAACCCCTGATGAGACCCTCAGGCCTTGGAGGCCCCATCCCTGCCCGAAGGAGTCCTGGGTGTCCCCTCCTTCTGCCTGGTTAGAGAGCCCCTTATCCTATTCCATCCTTGCCTGACATGCAGGTGGAGGTGGCCCTCAGAACCCAAGGTGCAGAACCCACAGTGCGGACCCCCTTTGGCCCAGCGCCACACCCACCTGCTGTGGTCTGTGGTCTGGGATGCAGCCTCGCCCTCTTCCCTGCCCCCTTTCCTCGCTCCTCCAGTTCACTCCTCCTAGTCTCCGACTGGCCAGTTCTGGACCTGCCACCCATACTCTTTGCAACCTGGGCTTCTGCTACCTGGGCTCCCGGCTGCCTCCTCTCCTCCCCTGTTGTCCTGGCCCTGACCCCTCAGATAGCACCTGGAGTCCTTGGTTGCTTCTGACCCCAGATGCCTTGGGCCCGCCCCTGCCCTAGGAAACCTGCCCATTGTGGCATCTCTGAAACAAAGCCTATGATTGTGAGAACCAGTCCTGCTCACCTTGTGGCTGTAGGTCTGGATGCCACATTTTCACTCCTCATCCAATGACATGGGTGTCCCCTAACCCCCTAGAATAGGGAGGGAAGAGCTAGGAGGCCATGGCCTAAAAGGGAGATAGTTCCAGAAAGCCCAGGCCCGAGAGCTTTCCCACCCTGTTTGTTCAGTGACTCACTAAAGGCTTCTGTGAAGAAGGCGCTGCTGCTCCTTTTTATGGATAGGGAAACTGAGGCTCAGAGGTGATAACTTTCCCAGAATCATGTATCTAGCATATCTTGAGCATATAAGTCTTCTGTGAAGAAGGCGCTGCTGCTCCTTTTTATGGATAGGGAAACTGAGGCTCAGAGGTGATAACTTTCCCAGGATCATGTACCTAGTATATCTTGAGCATATAAGTCTTCTGTGAAGAAGGCGCTGCTGCTCCTTTTTATGGATAGGGAAACTGAGGCTCAGAGGTGATAACTTTCCCAGGATCATGTATCTAGTATATCTTGAGCATACATGTACATGTCAGGTATACACCTCTCTAATCTATATGTGGTATGCGTGTATTCGTATATATCAGATATATGTATATCTAGTATATACTATACAGGCAAAGGAAAGCATCCCTTAGCCTTCTGAAGGTTCACTGAAAAATCAGCTCACAAAAGGAGGTTAGTAGGAGAAATGGCATACAAATTGACCAGCCTGCAAGGTGGGGTCGGGAACCACAGAGTGATCACCCCAGCCCAGCAGTGGGTACAAAGCTTATATACCATCCTGAGGCTACAGGAAGAATGGAGGCTCCAGCACAGCCAACACCAGGTTCTGGTGGTGAATCAGGTTATAGTGGCAAGACTGGCTATGGAAGGGGGAGAAAACGGGGCCTGGATAGCAAAGGCGGTCTTGTTATGTAGGTGAAACTCATAGGTGGCAGCCCTCAGAGAAGATAGACGGTAATTGTTTCTTTCAGACCTTTAAAGGGTGTCAGGCTCTCAGTCTGACAAGGGAAGGCCTTAGAGAAAGCCTGGCTACCTCAGATTTTCTCTGCAGATGCAAATCTCTTCCCACAAAATACAGCATTACAGGGCTGTTTCTGTTTGCAGACCCTCTGAACAGCTATCTGAACAGCTAGTGAAATATTTTTATTTCCTTCAGTACCTAGATCCGTGTATCTAGTATATATGTAGCATTTATGTATCTAGTGTATATTTAATATATCCATGTATAGTATATGTTAAATATACAAGTATTTAGTATGTATCAAGCATACATGTATCTAGTATACCTGATCTAATATATATGCATCTAGTATGTATCTAGTATACCTGATCTAGTGCACATGCATCTGTGTCTAGTATATGTGATTTAGTATACATGCATCTAGTGTATATCTAGTATACCTGATCTAGTTAACATGCATCTAGTATGTATCTGCTATACCTGATCTAGTATGCATCTAGTATGTCTCTAGTATGTGTGATTTAATCTACATATATCTAGTATGTATCTGTACACATGATCTAGAATCCTACATCTAGTAAGCTAGAGATACGAATGGAGCTCAGATCTGGGAGATTGCAAAGCAGGTACTCACTGTGCCCTTCCCCCACAGCTATGGCAATTTGGGGAGTGGGTGGATGTGGTCGTGGATGACCTGCTGCCCATCAAGGACGGGAAGCTGGTGTTTGTGCACTCTGCTGAAGGCAATGAGTTCTGGAGTGCCCTGCTTGAGAAGGCCTATGCCAAGTGAGTAGGGGCCAAGGGGACAGCTCCAGCCTCCGGGGTGGGGGGGCGGCTCCTGTCTTCCCAGAGGGTCCTGCTTGATGCCAGAGCACCGACCTGGAGCTTCCCACAGGGTAAATGGCAGCTACGAGGCCCTGTCAGGGGGCAGCACCTCGGAGGGCTTTGAGGACTTCACAGGCGGGGTCACCGAGTGGTACGAGTTGCGCAAGGCTCCCAGCGACCTCTACCAGATCATCCTCAAGGCGCTGGAGCGGGGCTCCCTGCTGGGCTGCTCCATAGACGTGAGTGCGCCGGCCTGATGCTTTGGTACCCTGGAACCCTGGTATCCTGACCTGTCACCTTTTCCAAACGTCCCCACCCAGGCTCCGCTCCAGACCCCTGTCCTGCACCTAAGCTCCATCTCTGGAGGCATAGCCAGCCTCATCCGTCACTTCCACCTCCATGCCCGGTGTTCCTGTCCTCACCTCCCCACTCCTTCCCCAAAACTTCACACCTCAGCTCTTTCCTGGGCTTGCTCTTCCGACCATTTCTCCTGCTGTTTCCCTCACTGCTGTCATCTTATCCATGCCATCCCTTGTCCAGTTCACCAACCTCAGATGTCATCTCCTGGTCTCAATTCGCACCCATCCCTGGCCTTAATCCCACACTCACTCCAGTCCCACCTTCCTGCTCCTCTGTTCCCGCTCCTCTGTTCTCCGCTCCCCAATCCTTGACGCCAGACCTGACCCCAACATCACTGCCATCCACAGCTCTAACCCTAGCTCCCGTTCCCCATCCCTAACCAACTCTCCTGTCCTCACGTCCCTCTCTGTGAGGCCCACTGAGGGCCGTGTAGCTCTGGTGGGCCGTGCATGGCTGTGTGTGCACGCATGCATGTTTGCACAGGTTCTGGTCAGCCCTGGCCAGTAGCGGTGTCAGTGGGATGCCTGGGCTCCCCCATCCCAGATGCTCCAAAAGAGCAGCATCTATACATGGGGGTGTCTATAGGTGTGGGTGATGAACTAGGTGGGATTGGGGTCCCTGCTTGCTGCTCCCAGCAACTATTGTATGTGCAGGTGGGAACATAAGGCCCTGAGTGCTGGGGGCTCATGTGGCAGGGCCGGGGGACCTAGCCACCGACCACAATGTGTGTGTCTTTCTGCAGATCTCCAGCGTTCTAGACATGGAGGCTATCACCTTCAAGAAGTTGGTGAAGGGCCATGCCTACTCTGTGACTGGGGCCAAGCAGGTACTGCCCTGGGTGGGGCCTTCCCTGCAGGGCGGCTTCTGCCCCTGGCCTGTCCTTGCCTCTCTGGCACCCGACCAGGGCTGTGGAAGGTGCTGGCTCCTCCTTTCCCCTCCTCCAGCACCTTATCTCTCAGGGACAGCCATCTGAGATGCCTATCATGTCCTGCCCTGACTGACTGTAGTTCCTGTGCACAACTGCCTTCCTGGGCTGTGAATTCCAGCACAGGCTTCATCTGGGTGCTGAGCAGGGCTTGGAGAGGATGAGGGTATGGGAGGTGGAGTGTTAACGTGCGTGCATGGGCCAGGTGCAGCAACTCACACCTGATAATCTCAACACTTTGGGAGGCTAAGGCAGGTGGATCACCTGAGGTCTGGAGTTCGAGACTAGCCTGGCCAACATGGCGAAACTCTGTCTCTACTGAAAATACAAAAATTAGCTGGCCATTGTAGCGGGCACCTGTAATCCCAGCTACTCGGGAGGCTGAGGCAGGAGAATCACTTGAAGCCGGGAGGTGGAGGTTGCAGACTGCACTAATGCACTCCAGCAAGAAGTAGTAAGACTGTCTCCAAAAAAAAAAAAAAAAAAAAAAGTGTGTGCCGGAAGCTAGCACTGATAGGAGCTCTGGGAAATAGGTGAACTACCGAGGCCAGATGGTGAACCTGATCCGGATGCGCAACCCCTGGGGCGAGGTGGAGTGGACAGGAGCCTGGAGCGACAGGTGAGGGGCAGTGGGCACTGTCCAGGGTGCCTTGGAAAGCTGTTAGGTGCCCCAACATTTCTGCTCTGGGCTCTACCAGGCCAGGCTGGACTCAGGATTGAGCAGAAGGGCCCATCTTCATGTGACTGCATCTGGGGGACTGGCCTGACAAAGCTCAGGCTGTGCGGTCCCCTGGGCCCAGCCACTGGGTGTGCACAGGGCATCAGACTGGCCCTGATGAGACCACCCCCTAAACCAGAACCTTGGGGCTTGACCTTGAGAAGGCCACCTGGGCTGGGCAGAGGGAAGACAGGCCAGGGTGGCCAGGCCCCAGGGACAGAGGCCAGGCAGGTCAGTGCCCACCAGCCCTGGCAGAGCCCTGCTCCTCACAGCTCTTCAGAGTGGAACAACGTGGACCCATATGAACGGGAGCAGCTCCGGGTCAAGATGGAGGACGGGGAGTTCTGGTGAGCGCCCGCCTCCCCCCTGCCCCGCCTCTCCACCCCACACCTCCAGTTCTGTGCCCTGCCCAGGCTGCGCCTCACCCGCGCACCTCCGCCCTCAGGATGTCATTCCGCGACTTCATGCGCGAGTTCACCCGCCTGGAGATCTGCAACCTCACGCCCGACGCCCTCAAGAGCCGGACCATCCGCAAATGGAACACCACGCTCTACGAAGGCACCTGGCGGCGGGGGAGCACCGCGGGGGGCTGCCGCAACTACCCAGGTGACCCGAGCCCGCGGATGCGCAGGCTGCACGGAGTGGGCTCTGGGTCTTCCTGCTCCTACCTTAGGGGCTCCAAAAATCATGTCATCTCACTGAGCCTCCGTTTCCTCACTTGAAAGATATAGGCTGATCTCTTGAATTTTGTTGGGAGGGTAAAATATTAAATGTCCTGGTAAATTCTAAAGAGGCATTACCGTCCTGGGGCCCGAGCCCAGACTGCTAATGAGGGGAGAAGACCTGTTGCCATCCAGCCACCTGCCTGTCACTCCTTTCCGGGGCCCTTCCCTTCTCCTTTTTTTTTTTCTTGTTGTTGTTGTTGTTGTTGTTGTTGTTGTTGTTGTTGTGAGACAGAGCCTCTCTCTATCGCCCAGGCTGGAGTGCAATGGCATGACCTCAGTTCACTCCAATCTCCACCTCCTGGATTCAAGTGATTCTCCTGCCTCAGCCTCCCAAGTAGCTGGATTACAGGCACCCACCACCACACCCAGCTATTTTTATTTTTTATTTTTTTTTTTTTTTGATATGGAGTCTTGCACTGTCTCCAGGCTGGAGTGCAATGGTGCGATCTCAGCTCACTACGACCTCTGTCTCCCGGTTCAAGTGATTCTCCTGCCTCAGCCTCCTGAGTAGCTGCGACTACAGGCATATGCCACCACGCCTAGCTAATTTTTGTATTTTTAGTAGAGACAGGGTTTCACCATATTGGTGAGGATGGTCTCGATTCCCTGACCTTGTGATCCACCTGCCTCTGCCTCCCAAGGTGCTGGGATTACAGGCGTGAGTCACTGTGCCCTGCCAATTTTTGTATTTCTAGTAGAACCGGGGTTTCTCCATGTTGGCCAGGCTGGTCTCAAACTCCTGACCTCAGGTGATCCACCTGCCTTGGCTTCCCAAAGTGCTGGGATTACAGCTGTGAACCACTACACCAGTCCCCTCCTGCCTTCTCCTGCCATCTTTCCCTGGGCTTCTAGATCCATGTGGTCAACTTGGGCCACAGCTTGGCCTCTCAGTTCCTTGTCACTCTCACCTGCAGCATGCTTTTCCTCTACCTTAGTTCAGCCCCCACCATGAGGGCACCAGAGCTGCCTTGCCTTGCAAACACCTGCTCTCTGATCTCCACCTTCAACTCATTCCAGTCCCTTCGTCTTCAGCTCTTGGTCTGATGCCCCACGCCAGTAGCCAGTCTGTCGAACCCACTGCTTGTGTACCACCTGCCTCTCCCATCTTGCCTTCTCTCCTTACCTAGGTTAGAGCTATCATTTTAATCTTGTTTCTACAAATGCTTCCAGTCTCCTGGTCCCTCTCCCATCACCTGGCACAAAAACCATCCTAGTGGAACTCAGCTGGCTTGGGAGCCGTGAGTGTGGCAGGAGAGAAATCACATAACCAATGCCATATATTCCCATAAACTCATAGCCACTAACCTCAGTTGAGCATTTTAAATGATTCCCAGCAATTCCACTACTGGTTAGTAAGGTTTCCACTCTCACTTGACCTCTCGCCACTGTCACTGTCATCTTTCGGCCTGGCTTTGCGCGTCATTGAAAAGATAGACTTCGTCCTGCAGGACACCTCGTGTTCCCGCCTCCAAATCCCCCAGCCTTCTGCACCTGTGCCTGTGCCCTCACTGCCTCCCTACCTGTGACAGTGGCAGAACTGTCCCCGCTCGTGGGGACGTCCACCCCTGCTCCAGATCCCATCCTCCCCGACCTCTGAAAGCATTTGCTCCTTTATCTGTCACCTCTCTCTCCAGCGTCATTACAGAGAATTCTCTGTCTTAAAATGAAGCAACCCTCTTGACCCCACTTCCCTGTTCATTTCTCTGCCCTCCTTCAAAGCACAATTTCTTGGGAATTACCATACTCCCTACTTCCTTTCTCACTTCTGCTTGGTTGCTCAACCCTTCCCGGTCTAGCTTCATCCCTACCATGCTGCAAAAACCACCCTTTCGAAGGTCACCTATAACTTTGGCCTTGCCAGATCCGCTGCTGCTCTGTTCTCCTGTGCTGTTCTCAGCGCTGCTCCCTGCCCTCTGTTTTGAAGCATGCTTTTCCCTTGTAGGGATCCCATTTCAGTCTTTCCCCAAATAGATAACCACTGTTCCCTGTACCGTTTTGTTATAAGTAAAATTTTGATGCTGCGAAAGAAATAGCACTCGAAGATAAATCCTCTCAGCAAGGCAGTTTACATCTATAGAAGGGTGCCGTGCACAGACGGAGGAATGGCAGCCACATGCATGGACAAGGCAGGAAGGGGTGCTTATGCCTAATGGGGTCATCCCTACTGCTGTGTCATTCCCCTGTTGGCTAGGGTTAGACTTCATGAGCCGGACTCATCCTGATTGGCTGTTTTAAAGAGAGCAGGGGTCTGAGCTGGAGTGGCAGGGTGGCTGGTTTGGCAGGAAGGACGGTTATGGGCGGGTTAGAGCAGGTAGCCAGGGGTGACCTAGGTCAAAGAAGGTGACTAGAGCAGGTGACCAGGATGAGTCAGGATGGAACCAGGGGCTGGAGGAACAGATGTGAACTACTGATTAGAACCAGTGGAGAAGGCTGTTTACTGGAACTACAAGGAAGTTAAACTTTAAAATAGAGAATTAAAGAATAAGAGAGCTGAACATACCGACATACTGATTCTTTGAAGAGAAACTTGGGGTTCACTGTAACAATTTGTTGAGAAATACATTACCTCCTCACTCCCCAGCAGCACTAGTGGCCTCACGTAGTCCCCAGGTATGTGTCGGTCTGTTTCTGGACTCAGCATTCTGTCCCTTGGTCTATCTCTCTGCCAATAACACATTGAATTCATTACTATCGATGTATAAGTTCTGCTGTTGGACAGGGTGAATTTCTTCTTCAAGAGTCTCTTAGCTGTTCTGTTTTTTGTTTTTTTTTAATTTGAGACGGAGTCTCGCTCTTGCCCAGGGTAGAGTGCAATGACGCGATCTCAGCTCACTGCAACCTCCACCTCCTGGATTCAAGTGATTCTTCTGCCTTAGCCTCCTGAGTAACTAGGATTACAAGCGCATGCCACCATACCTAGCCAATGCTTGTATTTTTTTTTTTTTTTTTTTTTTTGAGACGGAGTCTAGTTCTCTTACCCAGGCTGGAGTACAGTAGCATGATCTCGGCTCACTGCAAACTCCGCCTCCCAGGTTCAAGTGATTCTCTTGCCTCAGCCTACTGAATAGCTGGGATTACAGGTGTCTGCCACCATGCCTAACTAATTTTTTTTTTTTTTTTTTTGAAGATGAGGTTCCCCCTTTTTTCCCAGACGCGGGAGCGCAATGGCGCGATCTCGGCTCACCACAACCTCCGCCTCCTGGGTTCAGGCAATTCTCCTGCCTCAGCCTCCTGAGTAGCTGGGATTACAGGCACGTGCCACCATGCCCAGCTAATGTTTTGTATTTTTAGTAGAGACGGGGTTTCACCATGTTGACCAGGATGGTCTCGATCTCTTGACCTCGTGATTCACCCGCCTCGGCCTCCCAAAGTGCTGGGATTACAGGCGTGAGCCACCGCGCCCGGCCTCATGCCTAACTAATTTTTATATTTTTAGTAGAGATGAGCTTTCACTGTGTTGGCCAGCCTGGTCTTGAACTCCTGACATTGTGATCTGCCCGCCTCAGCCTCTCAAAGTGCAAGGATTACAAGCAGGAGCCACCGCACCTGGCCTAATATTTGTATTTTTAGTAGAGATGGGGTTTCACCATGTTGGCCAGGCTGGCCTCGAACTCCTGACCTCAAGTGATCTACCCACCTTGGCCTCCCAAACTGCTGGGATTAGAGGTGTGAGCCACCGCACCTGTCTTAGCTGTTCTTGACCTTTGTTTTTCCAAATGAATTTTAGAATCAGTTTACCAAGTCCTATGAAAAACCATTTTGAGGTTTTAATTTGGAATTGCATGAAATCTATGGAACAATTTGGGGAGAACTGACATTTTTGTAATTTTTAGTCTCAACCAAGAATGTGGTATATCTATTTATTTTGGTCTTTAATTATTTCAATAGAATGTTGTATTTTTCATCACAAAGAATGTATACATCTCTTGAGACTTAATGCTAGGCACATTATAATTTTGTTGCTATTATAAGTAGTATGTTCTTTAAAATCACCTCTCCCAAGTGAATCTCGCTGGTACAATAACATGTATTTGACCTTTTATTTATTTACTATTTTATTATTATTTTTTTGAGACGGAGTCTTTCTATGTCACCAGGCTTCAGTGCAGTAGCATGATCCCGGCTCACTGCAACCTCCGCCTCCCAGTCCAAGTGATTCTCTTGCCTCAGCCTCCCGAGTAGCTGGGACTACACGTGTGCACCACCACACCCAGCTAATTTTTTTTGTATTTTTAGTAGAAACGGGGTTTCACCATTTTGGCCGGAATGGTCTCAATCTCTTGACCTCGTGATCCGCCTGCCTTGGCCTCCCAAAGTGCTGGGATTACAGATGTGGGCCACTGCCCCCAGCCTCATTTGACCTTTTAAATGTATTTTTTATATCCAGCAAATTTTTTTAAACTGTAATTAATCTTACTGAGTTATCTGTATGTACTTTTTGGCACAATTTCGACTCACTGCAACCACTGCTTACCTGGTTCAAATGATACTCCTGCCTCAGCCTCCCAAGTAGCTGGGATTACAGGCGTGCACCACCATACCTGGCTAATTTTTGTATTTTTAGTAGAGACAAGGTTTTACCATGTTGGCCAGGGTGGTCACGCCTGTAGTCCCAGCCACTCAGGAGGCTGAGGAGGGAGGTTCACTTGAGCCAGGGAGGTGGAGGCTGCAGTGAGTCATATTTGCACCACTGCAATCCAGCCTGAGCAACAGAACGTGACCCCGTTTTAAAAAAAATAAAACGGAAAATTGCATTTCTTGCTTTCCTAATGTTAAATCAACTTTACATTCTTGAGATAAAAACAACATGGTCATGAGTGAGATTTGCCTGTGATGTTTCTTTCTCGTACTGACCACACTGGTTTCAGTGCTATGTCCATCCTGTACGGTGAGTTGGGAAGTATCCTCTCTTTTTCTGTTTCCTAGAAGAGTTTACATAGGATGGGAGTGATTTGTTGCTTGAATGGGTGGTAGAACTTGTCTGTAAAGCTGTCATGCTTGCTTTTTTCTTTGTATGAAGATCAATGATATTCAGTATTGAAAGTTAAAGGTTATAGAATTGTTCAGATTTTGTTTCTTGAGCCAATTTTGATGAGTTGTATTTTCTTTTCTTTTTTTTTTTTCTTTCTTTTTTAAGGGAGACAGGGTATTTTTGGAGACAGGGTGTTTTTAGAGACAGGTTACTCACTGCAGCCTCGAACTCCTGAGCTTGAATCCTGCCTCAGCCTCCTGAGTAGCTGGGACTACACAGGTGTGAGCCATCATGCCCAGCTAATTTTTTATTTTTATAGAGATGGGGGTCTCACTATGTTGTCCAGACTTATCTCAAATCCCTGGGCTCAAGTGATCCTCCCACCTTGGCCCCCCAAAGTGCTGAGGTCACGGGCATGAGCCACTGTGCCCAGCCCTGAGTTATATTTTCTAATAATTGATTCTCTGCATCTATTTTTAAATTGTTAGCACAAAATTATCCTTAATATACTCTATGTCTCATGTGTAATAATGTCCCCTTTTTATGTACGGTGTTGCTCACATGCACTGTCTCTTTTGTTTTTATTAATCCTGCAAGAAATTTGTCAATATTTACAAAGAAATGACTTTTGACTTTGTTGGTCCTTGGTCCTTTGTGTAGTATTTCTTTTTCTTTTATTATTTTTACTTACTTACTTATTTAGAGATGGGGGCTAGTTCTCTTGCAGAGGCTGGAGTACAGTGGCACGATCCTAGCTCTCTGATTCTAGATCACTGCAGTCTCAAATTTCTGGGCTCAGGCGATCCTCCCATTTCAGCCTTCCAAGTACTTGGGATTATATGTGTGTTCCGTGTTCCACTGCACCTGGCAGTGTTTTTTTCCTATATCATTAATCTTTACTGTTTATTTATTTATTTTTTTTTTTTTTTTGGACTTAGTTTCGCTCTTGTTACCCCAGGCTGGAGTGCATTGCCGCGATCCGACTCACCGCAACCTCCGCCTCCTGGGTTCAGGCAATTCTCCTGCCTCAGCCTCCTGAGTAGCTGGGATTACAGGCACGCACCACCATGCCCACCTAATTTTTTGTATTTTTAGTAGAGACGGGGTTTCACCATGTTGACCAGGATGGTCTCGATCTCTTGACCTCGTGATCCACCCGCCTCGGCCTCCCAAAGTGCTGGGATTACAGGCTTGAGCCACCGCGCCCGGCCTCTTTACTGTTTATTATCTCATTCCTTCTACTTTCTTTGGATTGATTTTTTATTTATTTTTTTTTTTGAGACAAAGTCTCACTCTGTCACCCAGGTTGGAGTGGTGCGATCCTGGCTCACTGCAACTCCTGTCTCCTGGGTTTAAGTGATTCTCCTGCAACAGACTCCGGAGTAACTGGGATTACAGGCATGTGCCACCACATCTGGCTCATTTTTTTTTTTTTTTTTTTTTGGTAATTTTCATAGAGATAGGGTTTCACCATGTTGGCCAGGCTAATCTCAAACTCCTGACCTCAAGTGATCTGCCTGCCTTGGCCTCCCAAAGGGACTATAGGCTGGAGCCACTGTGATGGGCCTGGATTGATTTTCAGACTTTATTTTATGACTTCTTAAATTAGATGCTTATTTCGTTAATTTAGAGTTTTATAATTTAAGCAACTAAAGTGATAAATTTCCTTTTAAGTACATCCTTGAGTTACACAATATTGATACATAGTGTTTTTGACAATTGTGATATAATTCACACACCAGAAAATTTGTACTTCTAATGTGTGAAATTTAGTGGCTTTTAGTGTACTCACAGTGTTGTGTAAGCATTACTATTATCCAGAGCTTTTTCTTCATCCCCCACTCCGAAAATCCTGTGATCACCGGCAATCACTGTATTTTCTTCTCCTCATCAGCCATGGATCTACTTTTTGTCTCTATAAATTTACCTATTCTGGACTTTTTTGCTTTAGCATAATGTTTTCAACCTTCATTTATGGTGTAGAAGTAAGTACTTCATCTCATTTTTATGGCAGATTCATCTTTCCTGCCATGGATATGTCACATTTTGCTTATTCATTCGTCAGTTGATGGACATAGGTGTTATTTCCAGTTTTTGGCTGTGTGAAGAATGTCCCTGTGAACATTCATGTGCATGTGTTTGAGCATATGTTTTCAGTTCTGTGGGGCCTATAACTAGGAGTGAAACTGTTGGGCGATAGTATAATTCCATGTTTAATTTTTTGAGGAACTGCCAATTGTTTTCCAAAGCAGCAGTACCATGTTATACCCCCACCAGCAGTGAATGAGGGTTCCGATTGCTCCACATCCTCTTCAACACTTGTTATGGCTCTTCTTTTTGATTATAGCCATCCTAGTGGGTGTGAAGTGGTGTCATTGAAGTTTTTGGGTTTTCTTTTGTTTGAGATGTGTCCAGATTAGAGTGCAGTGTCGTGATCTCGGCTCACTGCAACCTCTGCTTCCCAGGGTCAAGTGATTCTCCTGCCTCAGTCTCCTTCAGTCCCTAGCTGGGACTACAGGTGTACATCGCCACACCCAGCTAATTTTTGTATTTTCAGTAGAAACGGGGTTTCACCATGTTGGCCAGGCTGGTCTTGAACTCCGAAACTCAGGTGACCCACCCTCCTTGGCCTCCCAAAGTGCGGGGATTACAGGCGTGAGCCACCGTGCCTGGCTCTAGATGATTTAATGGATCTTTTCAAATCTGTTCACGTTCGCTCAAATTTTCAAACTTTTCATTTATTCCTTTAAATATAGTAAGCATAGTCTTATACTCTGTGTCTGATAAGGCCAATATCTGAAGTCTTAGTGGTCAGGTTTTGTTCACTGTGGCTGCTGCTCCTGCTCAGTTACCATGCCTTGTTTCCTTGTGAGATCTCTGCCTTGTTTGGCCTAGAAGTTCACCTGTGAGAGAGTTCTTTGAGTCCTCAGATACAGTAAAATTGCTCCGTGGTGTGATACAGTAAAATTGCTCCATGGTGTTTCTGCTAGCCACCTGGAATGCTACCAATCCAGAACACCTTTTTCGTTCTTTCTTATTTATTTATTTATTTATTTATACAGTCTTTCTCTGGCTGGAGTGCAGTGGCACAATCTCAGCTCACTTCAGCCTCGACCTCTCAGGCTCAAGCAATCCTTCCACCTCACCCTCCCCAGTAGCTGGGACTATAGGCATGCACCACCACACTCCGCTCATTTTTGTATTTTTGTAGAGATGGGGTTTTACCACCTTGCCCAGTCTGGTTTTGAGCTCCTGTCTTCATGCAATCTGCTTGCTTTGGCCTCCCAAAGTGCTGGGATTACAGGCATGAGTCACCACACCCAGCCTTGTTCTTTTTTTGAGACAGGATCTGACTCTGTCACCTATGCTGGAGTGCAGTGGTGCAATCATAGCTCACTGCAGCCTCAAACTTCTGGGCTTAAAGAATCCCCCCAAGTAGCTGTGACTATGATATAGACACACCCCACACGCCCAGCTACTTTCTTAAATTTTGTGTAGAGATGAAGTCTTGCTGTGTTGCCTAGGCTGGTATTGAACTCCTGGGGCTCAAGTGATCCTCCCACCTCAGCCTCCTGATTTACCTGGGACTGCAGATCCATGCCGCCATGCCTGGCTCATTTTTTTTCTTCTTTAACTTTTGTAGTGTTGGGGTTTTCCCTGTGTTGTCCAGGCTGGTCTCGAACTTCTGGGCTCAATCAGTCCTCCCACCTTGGTCTTCCAAAGCACTAGGATTATAGTCCATCAGCGTGCCTGGTACAGAACACTTTTAAAACTAAATTATCTTCTTAAGGTTTCATAAGCAGTGTGAATTAAAACTGAAAGGTCATGTGAAGGCAGGTGTGAGGTTATTTTTTCCTTCCCCCCAGGAAGGTTTAATTTTCTTAATTTTTTTTTTTTTTTTTTTTGAGACACGGTCTTGCTCTGTTGTCCAGGCTGGAGTGCAGTGGCGTGATCTTGGCTCACTGCAACCTCCACCTCTCAGGTTCAAGGGATTCTCCTGCCTCATCCTCCCAAGTAAGTGGAACCAGGTGCCCACCACCATGCCTGGCTAATTGTAGTTTCTCAGTAGAGACTGGGTTTCACCATGTTGGCTAGGCTAGTCTCAAACTCTTGACCTCAAGTGATCGACCGCCTCGGCCTCCCACAGTGCTGGGATTACAGGCGTGAGCTACTGCACCTGGCTTAATTTTCTTTGATACTTAATTGCTGACATTCCTGATAGGGCTTCCAGTTTAATTGCAGGAACCTCCTATTGGATTCCCTACCTCAGGTAGATCTTGGACTTGATCATCTGTTTCTATTCCTGAGTGTCAGGGGTCTAAAGAAGCCCTTTGCCATTATTTACCTTGCAGGACTCCTACTTTCTATTTTTTAAAAACATCTTTATTAGGCTGGGTGCAGTGGCTCACACCTGTAATCCCAGCACTTTGGGAGGCCAAGGCAGGCAGATCACCTGAGGTCAGGAGTTCAAGACCAGCCTGGCCATCATGGTGAAACCCCGTCTCTACAAAAAAAAAAAAAAAAAATTAGTCAGGCGTGGTGGCATGCACCTGTAGTCTTAGCTACTTGGGAGGCTGAGGCAGGAAGATTGCTTGAACCCAGGAGGCAGAGGTTGCAGTGAGCCGAGATCATGTCATTGCACTCCAGCCTGCACTCCAAGAGTGAGACTTGGTATCAAAAAAAACAAAAAACTTTATTGATATTTAATTCACATACCATACAAGTCACCTATTTAAAGTTAAAATTTAAATATACTATTTAAAGTATATCACAGAGTTGTGTAGCCATCACCACATCAATTTTACAACATTTTATTATCCCAAAAGCAAATGAGGTGCTCCTTAGCCATCTTGCCGCAGCCCTGGTCACCACGAATCTACTTCTTTTTTTTTTTTTTTTTTT
>NW_022436954.1:5907224-5949420 GCF_009761245.1 Sapajus apella | reverse complement strand
TTCGGGATATTTCATGTGAACAGAATCATATAATACGGGGTCCTCTGTGTCTGGCTTTTTCCACTTAGCATAATGTTTTCAAGGATCCTCCATGTTGCAGCATGGATCATATTGTTCCTCTTTGTTGCCAAATAGCATCTCACTGTTTGGCTCTATAATTTGTGTATTCATTCTTCAGTGGTGGATAATTGGGTTGTTTCATCCACTCAGCTATTATAAATGATGCAGCCATCAACATGCTTTTCCCCCTCCCCTCGGAGATGGAATTTTGATCTGTTGCCAGTCTGGAGTGCAGTGGCACGATGTCGGCTCACTGCAACCTCCACGTCCTGGGTTCAAGTGATTCTCCTGCCTCAGCCTCTTGAGTAGCTGGGACTACAGGCATGGGCCACCACACCCAGCTAATTTTTGTATTTTTAGTAGAGATGGGTTTCACCATATTGACCAGGCTGGTCTCAGAACTCCTGACTCAGGTGATCCACCTGCCTCAGGCTTCCAAAGTGCTGGGATTACAGGTGTGAGCCACTGCGCCCGGCCACACTCTTAAGAACAAGTCCCTGCATGGACACATGTTTTCATTTCTCTTGGATATAGACCTATGAGTGGAATTTCTGGGTCATACGAAGCTCTGTATTTAACCTTCTGAGAAACTGCCAGAATGTTCTTCAAAGCCGCTGCAGCATTTTACATTCTGCTGGCATGGTGTGAGGTTCTGATTCTTCCACATCTTCACCGAAATTGTTATTATCTTCATTTTTATTATTGTCAATGGAGGACGGGGGTGGCTTATTAGTGCCTCTGAAAAGTTTTGCAGTTTACCTTTCTGTCCAGCACTGGGTTGTTTTGGTCAAGAGGGCTCTTTAGGCAGCAAAATCACCCAACTGCCAGAAGTGCTAGTAGCCCCTTGCTGGCTGGCTGGGCCTCCTGTCGACCCCTGCTTTTTCTCTTGCCCTCTTCTAAGTTGTTATCCACATGGCACTCGAGTCATCTTTGATTCCTAAGGCAGTCACATCCCTCTCTGCTGCAAGCTGTGGGAAGGTCCTTTCTCTGCCTCAGTCCACACGCCCCAGCTCCTGGCCGCTCCTGCAAGCTCTGCAGTCTCCCTGATCCTTGTGCTCCCTGAAGCCTCCGTAGGTACTCCCTGTCCGCAGATGGGTGGGGCCCTTCCCCACCTCTGCTCTGGGATGTCTTCCGCCTGGCTTCTGCTTTCCGGCAGCCTCCCAGGGCAGCGCCTTCGGGACTCAGCGCACAGGCCTCCTTCTGTGACCTACTGCAATTGCTCTGCTCGCTAACCTAACGGACTTGCTCAGACTTAAGCCTTCACTTTCGGAATGCAGGTCATGAGGGGATGGACTGAGCCTGTCCCAGCCTGCCCATCACTCTGTACACTCTGGGAGCTCAGTAATATTTGTTGAATGAATGAATGAATGCGCACACGGGGGCGTGCTGGGGAGGCTTGGGGGCCGCATCGCTCCGCCCCGCCTCTGATCCCCGCCTTCCCACCTGCCCGTAGCCACCTTCTGGGTGAACCCTCAGTTCAAGATCCGGCTAGATGAGGTGGATGACCCGGATGACTACGGGGACCGTGAGTCAGGCTGCAGCTTCGTGCTTGCCCTTATGCAGAAGCACCGCCGCCGCGAGCGCCGCTATGGCCGCGACATGGAGACCATTGGCTTCGCGGTCTATGAGGTGAGCAGGGTGGATGCCTGGTGGATCTCACTGAGCAGGCAGAGGACCTGGCTCCCCTCCTCGCCACCCGCAGCGCAGGGGGGCTTCTGCCAGGGGGCGCCGAAAGCCATGCCATTCCCCCCAAATTCCACCTCCCACCCCCACTCTCCACCCCTCCCCCCATCCTGATGGCTGGGAGGTCTCACCCTCGAGGAGGCAACTACTGAGGCCCTCTGGCTGACAGCGAGCGAAAAGAGAGGAAGGGAGTTGACTCAGGGAAGGGAGATTCTGGGATTCACCTCAGCTTAGAGGGCGACCTGCTGCTCTTGGAGGAGGGAGCTGGCTCAGCTGATGCCTGGGAGTACTGACTCCCGGTGTTAGGGGCTGTGAGCAGAAGCTGGCAGGGGCAGGATAGGGGATAGGGAGGGCCTGCCGGCCAAGGTGAGGCTGTGCCAGTTGCTCTGTGATTAGAATTCCTTGCTCTTGCCTTGTATCTGCCCTGTTTCACATACTGCCTTCAAGACAGGGACAGAAACTTCTGGGCCTCCCTGGCTGCAGTCTCGGCTCACACCCAGACCCCCTGGCAGCAGCCCGCGGTGGCCGTTTCCTGTCCTTGGGCTTCGGAACATTGCAGCTGCCTGGCCTGGAGCCTCTGACTCAGCGAGTCCAAGGACAGGCATCCCAGACCAAGAGGACCCTGCCTGGGCCCTGCCTCCTGGGGTGCTGCTCTGGTGCAGGGACAGATCTGGGTCCCCAGGGCCCTGCCTTCTGCCTCCTCATCCCATCAGTCCCAGCTAAGAACTCAGGACCTCTGTGCAGCATACATCGTGACCCCACCCCGGGACAAACACACTCTCTGACTTCCCCTGTCTCTCTATTGCAGGTCCCTCCGGAGGTACGTGTGGCACCTGAGCCACCTGCAGTCACACACCCCTGATGGTGCCAGAGGGGAGCAGCCCAGTGGCAAACCCACCCTGGCCTGGAGAGCTAAGAAGTCATCTTGTTTCACTGCTTGAAAAATGCTGCTCCCCACCTGTTCTGTGGGCAGAGTAAACATTGCTCTCCTGAGGGTCAGCACAGGTAGTCAGTGAGGGAGGTGGATTTGAACCCTGGTCTTCAGAGCCCCTGTCTGATATGTACACACGAGGCTTTTCCTGCCTTGCGTTCTACACTGAGTAAGGGCAGTCCAGCAATGTTAGGGGCAGGGCATTAGACAGGCTGAGAGTTTTGCACCCTTGAGCAGTTGCTTAAGCTCCGAGCCTCAGTGTTTGTGTCTGTAAAATGGGCATAACAGCAGAACAGCAAATGAGGTGCTGAGTGCCCTGCAGTGCCTGGTCCAGGGAAAGCTCCCAGTGATAATAATGACAGTGCTATTGAAGCACATGCCTTATCTGGAATCTGGTGCTCCTCTCCTCTACCCTCTGCAATGACTAGTGTTATTACATTTTACAGATGAGGAAACTGAGGCTAAATGTCTTGTTAGGGTCACACAGGCTGTGAGTGAGCCATGCCCCAGCTCTTCAGCCCCTTGGCCAGGACAAGGAGTCTAGGTCTGGGGGTGGCCCCTGAGGGTGGGCTGAGTGGGCAGCAACAGCCCTGCTCCCTCCTCCCTCCCTCCAGCTGGTGGGCCAGCCGGCCGTGCACTTGAAGCGTGACTTCTTTCTGGCCAATGCATCTCGGGCGCGCTCAGAGCAGTTTATCAACCTTCGAGAGGTCAGCACCCGCTTCCGCCTGCCACCCGGGGAGTACGTGGTGGTGCCCTCCACCTTCGAGCCCAACAAAGAGGGCGACTTTGTGCTGCGCTTCTTCTCGGAGAAGACTGCTGGGACCGCGTGAGTCATGGACCGGCCCCTGCCACTCTCCCCTGTCCCAGCCTCCCCCTTCAGACCCTCTGCTGTCCCCTCTGACCCGCTCATTTCCTCCCCACTCTCTGCAGGGAGCTGGACGACCAGATCCAGGCCAATCTCCCCGACGAGGTGCGTGGTCCCACCCCATCAGGCCCCATCCTCCTCTCCTCCTCACCCCTGGGTGTGTGATGAGGACCCGGGTTTCCTGTCCCCTGAGTTCCTGCTAGCAGGGAAGATCCCCTCCTGGCAGGAGCCATAGGAGTAATGCTAATCCCTCATTGGCCCAGCACTTTACAGTTTGCAGAGGACCTGTGATACTAACGGCACAGCCCCCGAGCGCTCACCCTGTGGCGTGTCTGTGCTGAGCACTTCACCTGTGTCATCTCATTTCCTCCCCACATCAACCCTGTCCGGGTCTTGTTATGATACCTCCTCGGAATGGGAAATTCAGGTTCACAGAGGTTAGGGAACCTCCTGAGGCCATGTAGTCGGGATCCAAACTTTTGAGATTGAGTCTTGCTCTGTCGCCCAGGCTGGAGTGCAATGGCGTGATTTCAGCTCCCTGCAACCTCTGCCTCCCAGGTTCAACCAATTCTCCTGCCTCAGCCTCCCGAGTAGCTGGGATTACAGACATGCACCACCACACCCGGCTAATTTTTTTTGACACAGAGTCTTGCTTTTTCACCCAGGCCGGAGTGCAATGGTGTAGTCTTGGCTCACTGCAACCTCCGCCTCCTGGGTTCAAGCGATTATCCTGCCTCAGCCTCCTGAGTAGCTGGGATTATAGGCTTGTGCCACCATGCCCAGCTAATTTTTTGTATTTTTTTTATTTTAGTAGAGATGGGGTTTTGCCATGTTGGTCAGCCTGGTCTCGAACTCCTGACCTCATGATCCACCCACCTTGGGTAAATTTTGTATTTTTAGTAGAGACAGGATTTCACCATGTTGGTCAGGCTGGTCTCAGACTCCTAACCTCAGGTGATCCACCCACCTTGGCCTCCCAAAGTGCTGGGATTACAGATGTGAGCCACTGTACCCAGCCCAAACGCTTGCCTTTTAATCATTGAGCTGGATAGTATCTGAGCTCAACAGCGCCCACTTCATTTAGGTCACATCAGCCCTGGGCATGGGGCAGAGCAGGTACAGGATTCCCCTTTCACAGATTAGAAAAGTGAGACAACCGGGTGCGGCGGCTCATGCCTGTAATCCTAGCACTTCGGGAGGCTGAGGCGGACAGACCACCTGAGGTCAGGAGTTCGACACCAGCCTGGCCAACATGGCAAAACTCCATCTCTACTAAAAATACAAAAATTAGCTGGTCATGGTGGCAGGCACCTGTAATCCTAGCTACTTAGGAGGCTGAAGCAGTGAGGTTGAACCCAGGAGGCGGAGATTGCAGTGAGCTGAGATTGTGCCACTGCACTCCAGCCTGGGTGACAGAGTGAGACTCCATCTCAAAAAAAAAAAAAAAAAAAGAAGGCCGGGCACGGTGGCCCACGCCTGTAATCCCAAGCACTTTGGGAGGCCAAGGCAGGTGGATCACGAGGTCAGGAGATCGAGACCATCCTGGTCAACATGGTGAAACCCCATCTCTACTAAAAATACAAAAAAATTAGCTGGGCATGGTGGCACCTGCCTGTAGTCCCAGCTACTCGGGAGGCTGAGGCAGGAGAATTGCTTGAACCCAGGAGGCGGAGGTTGCGGTGAACCGAGATTGCGCCATTGCACTCCAGCCTGGGTAACAAGAGTGAAACTCCGTCTAAAAAAATAAAAAATAAATAAATAAAAAGAAAAGAAAAGTGAGGCTCAGAGGAGTGAAGCGACTTGTAGCAGATATGCGGTCTCAGTCCTCCCTCCAGCTGCCTCTGCACGGGCAGAGCCGGGGCCTCTCTTAACTGCCTTCTCCCCTTCTCGGTCCAGCAAGTGCTCTCAGAAGAGGAGATTGACGAGAACTTCAAGGCCCTTTTCAGGCAGCTGGCAGGGGAGGTAGGTTGGGGCATGGTGGGTGGGGAGGGGCCTGTGAGGGGCAGCCCTCCCCTAGGGCAGGTGCCACCTGCTCTCTCTCTCCAGGACATGGAGATCAGCGTGAAGGAGCTGCGGACAATCCTCAACAGGATCATCAGCAAACGTGAGTCCCCTCGGGGCCGCCCCACCTCCTCACATCAGAATCCAGGCCCCTGCTCACACATTGAGCTGAACCCCATGCCCTGGTCTGCATGAGTCGGGGAACCCTCCGGTTTTTCTGAGTGCAGCTCCCTGCCCTTTCCATCCCATGCTCCTCCTCCCGACCTGCTGTCCTGAGAGTCCCTGTGCTTGGGCGCTGTGCCTTCGTGGGATTAGAAGGACAGCCTGGCCGGGCACAGTGGCTCATGCCTGTAGTCCTAACACTTTGGGAGGCTGAGGCGGGTATATCGCTTCAGCCCAGGAGTCCAAGACCAGCCTGGATGACATGGAGAGACCCTGTCTTTACCAAAAAGTACAAATATTAGCCAGGTGTAGTGGCGTGCACCTGTGGTCCCAGCTCCCCAGGAGGCTGAGTTGGGAGGATGACTTGAGCCCAGGGAGGTTGAGGCTGCAGTGAGCTGTGATCACATCCATGCACTCCAGCCTGGGCAGCAGAGCAAGACCCTGTCTCAAAAAAAAAAAAAAAAAAAAAAAAAAGGCAGCAGCAGTACTTTAGTGCCAAGGAAAAGTCTCCCCTTAGCCTCCTGGGCCAGGCCTTGTGGCTTGGGGAACATCACATGACTGGCTTCACTCCCTGCATACAACTGCCAGCAACCACTCCCTCCCCTCCCCGCCCCTCCAGCCTGGAGCTGCCCATGGGCTTTGCTGCCACTGACCTCCCTCTATATGGTTTCCTTAAGCAGAGCCTCTCCTCCTCTCCTCTGCTAGTGAGGCCCTGCTTATCCTCCATAACCTGCAGCAAGCCCCGCCCCGCCCCACCCCATCTTTCTACCCAATTTCCTACTGTTCTGTTTCACGCTGGTTTCTTTATACTTTGGACTAATTGTGGCTGTTGGGACTTTGGCTCGATTGCTAAAATACTTTCCCTGTACTTCTCGATGATAATAATCCTGCCCACTTCCTCTGCCAGATATTGCACCTACTGGGCAGGATTTGTGCTTCCCTGACAACCCCCCACCCAGTGCTCCCAGCAGGGGCAGGGGCAGGAAGTTTGCTAGGTTGAGATGTTGGAATTGGTTTTTCTCGCAGACAAAGACCTGCGGACCAAGGGCTTCAGCCTGGAGTCGTGCCGCAGCATGGTGAACCTCATGGATGTATCCTTGCGTTTGCTTTTGTCTCCTGAGGGGTTTTGGGTGGAGGAATCAGCGCTGGGAGAACTGTCCCAGGACAGTGCAGAGAATGGGACGGAGCCATGTGGAGTGTGGACACACAGTGCCCTGTCCCTGGACATCTTCCTGTTGGTTGGGAGGGAGAAACTGAGGCACAGGCCTGTGTCACGTGAAAGGTGGAGCAAGACCTGGGTCCCCACTGACCCTAAGGCTGGTGCTGTTTCTTCTGACCCCTCCCCTGCCCACTCCACTGCACCCCAGCCCAGAGAACAAGGCAAGCCCGGCTGTGGGCTGACTGCACATGGCTTTTGCTGCCTCTCCCGACCCTACCCTGCGGCGGCTGGCCGACTCCACGGCCATCTCCCCTCTGCACAGTTGCCCACTCTCCCGTGCCTGGTCTAAGTGGTGGAATTTCCTTCTTAACGGACACCCAGCGTGATGGCAATGGGAAGCTGGGCCTGGTGGAGTTCAACATCCTGTGGAACCGCATCCGGAATTACCTGGTAGGTTGTCCCCACTCACCTGTTTTGGCAGGTGCGGGCCGGGCAGGCAGGAAGGGCCCGGTGACTTGGCCTGGCCCTCACCCTCTGCACCCCACCCCAGTCCATCTTCCGGAAGTTTGACCTGGACAAATCGGGCAGCATGAGCGCCTACGAGATGCGGATGGCCATCGAGTCGGCAGGTGAGACCCCAAGGCCGATGGCACGTGTGGGGCCGGGGACAGGTAGCCCCACTGCTCCTGTGCCCCAGGCCCTTATCCCTGGTGGTGACGTGGTAACAGCCATCTTTTCCTTTTCCCTGTGAAGTGCATTACTGGGTTTCCTTCCCTCCTTCCTGTCTGCAGCCTGAGGAGGCTAGGGTCTTTCACCCGCCCCATTGTGCACATGAAAAGAGAGGCCGTGAGAAGGAAAGTGACTGACCTCAGGCCTCACAGCCAGAAGGGGCAGAGCCAGGCTGCAGCGCCTCCAGTGAGGGAGGTGCAGGGCTCACCTTGCCAGCCCGCTTAAGCACAAGGCCCGGGTATTCAGGACAAACTAAGCCGGACCCCTGAGCCCTGACTGGCCAGCTCCTGATTCCCTGGCATGACCCAGGCCCTGAGACTGGCACTCACTTGCCCAGCCCCTCACAGCTACTGGCCCTGCCCAGGAGGCCTTCATGCCCCTTCCCCTGGAGAAGAAAAGGCCCTAAGCACCCTGCCTAGCCCCAGCCCCGTCCTGGGTACCCAACCCCTCCCCCGTCCTGATGGGCAGGGTCTGCGCCTCCCTGACCCTCACTCACTCTCCCGGACCAGGCTTCAAGCTCAACAAGAAGCTTTATGAGCTCATCATCACCCGATACTCAGAGCCTGACCTGGCGGTTGACTTTGACAACTTCGTGTGCTGCCTGGTGCGGCTGGAGACCATGTTCCGTGAGTGTCCCCGGCCGCCTGCCACCCTCCAGCTCCATCCCGAACACGTGCGCCAGGAGCTGGTGGGAATGACAGATGGCGGAAGTAGCAGAGACAGGCCAGTGCAGTGGGCGTGTGCCAGAGAGGCCCAGGTCTGGGGTTGAGGGGCCCTGCTTGAGGGCCAGGAGAGTGGGGGAGGTGAGGGAGTCGACTGGGCTCAGCAGGAGGAAGAGCTGCTTCCCAGCTTCAAGGGGTGTCAGCTTGGGGTACTTTGGGGAGGTAGAGAGGGACCAGGCAGGAAGGGGGCCAGGCCTGGCCCTGCATGAATGTCCCACTGAGTTCTCAGCCCTGCATCACCTTTTCTTGAACACACAGGATTTTTCAAAACTCTGGACACAGATCTGGATGGAGTCGTGACCTTTGACTTGTTTAAGGTGGGAATCTCCCTGGGCCCATGGCGAGGGAAGAGTTCCAGGTGATCGAGTTTTTTTATCTGACCAGTGTTCTCCTGTCCTATCCTGGAAGTGAGCCTGGGCCTCAGAGCCAACCCTAAAGGCTGGGCCACCTGAGTCCTGAAAGGCTGGGGTGGGGATGCCTGGTTCTGGGAAAGGAGCAGGAGGGCAGGCCCAGGCCCTTGGAGGCCTCTGTGGGAGCAGCAGTTTGGCTTCCTGGGGGTGGAGGAGGTAAGAAAGTAGCCCTTTCATGAGGTCCCTGAGGTGGCTCCTGAGCCAGAGTGGGGGTTGGGCCTGGGGTTTGGGTGGGGAGGAAGCCAAGCAGCTGTTCCGGCTGCCCCTGGCTGACCTGCCTGCTCTCCCACAGTGGTTGCAGCTGACCATGTTTGCATGAGGCAGGGGCTCGGTCCCCTTCGCCGTGCTCCTGTCCCTCCTCATCTGCCAAGCCACGCCTCCTGCCATGCCACACTAGGCCACGCCAGCTGCAAGTGCCTTCCTTGGAGCAGAGAGGCAGCCTCGCCCTCCTGTCCCCTCTCTCAGCCGCCGTCGTTCATCTGCTCTGGGCAGAGCTGGGTGGCCCCTGCCTGCACCCGCTATGGGCTCGGGATGGTCTCGGGCCCTCCATTGCCAAGCCGGAAAGGCAGCTTTCGCTTGTTCCTGTCTCGGAACAGCCCCAGGTTTTCTCTGCATCCTGATGTGTCCCTGCTCCTCGCTCAGCGCCACTGACCTTGCCTCGTCTGCAGACTATAAACTATAACCACTAGCTCCACAGTCTGTAGGCCAGGTGGAAGGAGCCACCTCCCGGCTCGGGGAGGCCCCAGGGCTGGGAACGCCTGTGTCTTCCTGCGCAGAAGCCAATGCCCCCTCTGCCCCTCTCTGGCCCTGCTGCCAACCAGGAGCTGTCCAGCCTGCGGGCGGTCGGTCGGCCTTCCCTCCTTTGCTCCTTTTTTATATTGATGATTTTAAAGGGGACTCTTCAGAATCTAGTGTACTGGTTTTGGGGGTGCCAGAGGCACTAGGCTTGGAGTGGGAGGTCCCGTATTCCATACAAAGGAACCCCAAATAATAAAGGAAAAGGCCCCGCATCTGTCTGTGAAGTGTTTCTCCCCATCCTGCTGCCTGGAAGACACCTCCAGGCCCCAGCCCACGAGGCAGCTCATGGCCTCAGCTCACCCTTCCCCTCCAACCCCTCCATCTCCTTCCTCTTGACCCTGGAGGCTTGAACCCCTGCTGGAGTACTGGGGATCTGGGCGAGTACTAGGGCCCAACCTCCCAGGCCAGCCCTGGCCCTAGCTGCAGGGACAGGGCCACACAGCTGAGGTCCCACGTGACCCCGCCGATCCTACACGCCCTCCCCCACCCAGGAGGCCTGACCCCTACCTTTCCTGCACACCTGCCCAGTGAGGTGAGGCTCTGAATGAAACCCAAACCTCGACTTAGCACACACCCAGCCCCCCAGGGAGCTCCCCAGAGCACAGAGCCTCCTTCAGGTCCTTCTGGGGGGAGCCCCTGTGACCCAGACACCTGCACTTATGTAAGCCCTCCAGCCCCTCTGGGATCCGGGATTTTCTTACCAGAGATAAGAGTGGTTTGGGGGAATGAAAGGGGGGTGGGGCAAAGCTGAAATGCAGAGCAGAGGCTGAGGTGGTGGAGGGTGGGTGGGCCGCTATCCGCTGCTGTGGGCCCCTAGCGTTGGGGCAGATGGAGGTGGAGGCCCCTGCGCACCCCATGGGGCAGGCTGCTGTCTTGAGCCGGCATTTCGCCCTTGTTACCTCCTCGTTGGGAGTCCAGGTCCTGTTGGGCCCAGCGTCTTCAGCAGTGAGGGCAGTGGCTCAGCTCTTCCTAGAGCCTGGGCTGGTGTGTGAGGGGCTGGGGGGCAGGGAGGGTGTGCAGGGCCCAGCCATCTTGCTCAAACCCTTACTTGCTGTCTGGATTGGGTTTTACTTGGTGAGGGGATGGGAACACCATGGTCTGGATGACCTGGGGCTCTAACCTCTCAAAAACTCAGAGTCCCTGACATGGGGGCGGGCAGGGTGGGGCTTCCTCCTGACTGCCTAATTCGGGCATTTTGTTTTTATTTATTTATTATTTATTTTTGAGTTGGAGTTTCCCTCTTGTCACCTAAGCTGGAGTGCCGTGGTGCAGTCTTGGCTCACTGCAACCTCTGCCTCCCAGGTTTAAGCAAGTCTGCCTCAGCCTCCCAAGTAGCTGGGATTACAGATGCCTGCCACCGCACCTGGCTAACTTTTATATTTTTAGAGGAGATAGAGTTTCATCATGTTGGCTAGGCTGGTTTTGAACTCCTGACCTCAGGTGATCCGCTCACCACAGCCTCCCAAAGTGCTGGGATTACAGGCATGGCATGAACCACCGCACCCAGCCTAACTGGGCATTTTAAAAGGTGACATTTTCCCAAGTGTCACCTGTGCAGCCAAGTCCCTGCCTTCTCGGGATGTGGGGAAGGGTAAGCAGCTGTAATCGCTGCACCACATTATTCTGAACTCTCGGCACTGAAGTTTCCAGCTGCAATTTGGAGCCTAGTGACCCTAGGGACTGTGTTCCATGTGCCAAGACTGGAATCGGGGCTCCCAAACATGCCTCGGTGTCCTTTGGAGGAAAGGGAAGGTGACAGTGCTGGGGTCCTGCTGGTAAGGGCAGCGGGGAGGGCGGCTGGGCCTGCAGATCTGGGTGATGCGCTGTGACTTGGCCCTCTGAGTGAGAGATGGAGAGACCTGGAGAAAGGGCATGGGGGAGGGGAGCCCTGCAGATGTGGGGACACCTGAACCCTCCTATGGGGTGTAACCCGAGCCCTCGGACACAGGGTGCACAGGATGTCTGCAGTCCTCACCCCTGGCCTGGCCTTCCCCTCCCAGCGCCCCTCCCCGGCCTCTTTACATAAAGCCTGGCAGGCTGGGCCTCAGGTCAGGCCCATGGTAATGGCCTTCACAGACCTGCTGGACGCCCTGGGTGGCGTGGGCCGCTTCCAGCTCCTCCACACGGCCCTGCTGCTGCTGCCCTGCAGCCTGCTGGCCTGCCACAACTTCCTGCAGAACTTCACGGCCGCTGTGCCCCCCCACCACTGCCGGGGCCCCGCCAACCACACTGAGGCCACCAACGACTCCGGGAGCTGGCTGAGGGCCACAGTACCCCTGGACCAGCTTGGGGCCCCGGAGCCATGCCGGCGCTTCACGAAACCTCAGTGGGCCCTGCTGAGCCCCAACTCCTCTCTCCCGGGAGCAGCCACAGAGGGCTGCAAGGACGGCTGGGTCTATAACCGCAGTGTTTTCCCGTCCACCATCGTGATGGAGGTCAGAGGGGGCTGGGTGCATGGGGGTGCTGCTGCTGAGGCCCAGTCTGAAGCTCCCCTGTCTTCCCTGCAGTGGGATCTGGTGTGTGAGGCCCGCCCTCTCCGAGACCTGGCTCAGTCCGTCTACATGGCCGGGGTGCTGGTGGGGGCTGCAGTGTTTGGCAGCCTGGCAGACAGGTGAGCCCGTGGGGATAAGGGCCCCAGCCACCCACTGCAGGGAGGAAAGCCCAGGCCTCTACATTCATTTTTCTTTGTGAAAGTTGATTCGTGCATTTTAAACAGATAATACATATAGTACATTCACGTGGTTCCAGATCCCAAAAGGCACAGAAGAGCCTGCTGGGCGCATCCCTTTCCTGCCTCTGCCCCACCCTGCAGTAATTCCCAGAGGGCAGCCTGGCTTCTATGTCTCTTACTGGAGACATGATTCTATGCAGTCAAGAAAGTGGGTGTATATGCTCCATCCCCCCATTTCTCTTTTCCTGTTATGTATTTTTTTTCTTCTTTATATCCCCCATTTTTTGCTTTGACATGAGGTCTCAGTGTGTTGCCCAGCTTGGTCTCACACTTCTAGGCTCAAGCAGTTCTCCCTCTGTCTCCCAAATAGCCAGGGTTACAGGCCTGGCCGTCCTTTTTTATGCAAATGCTGGCATCCACCGCACGTGTCCTGCACCCAGCTTTGTCTTCACTTTGGAGCCTCTCTTATTCTTCACAAAGAGCAGTCCCAGCCCTCCTAGTGTTCACATTACATCCCACTGTATGAATGAGCCAGAACGAACCCTAACTTGCTCCCCCTTATTTTTTAGAGATGGGGGTCTCGCTCTGTCACCCAGGCTGGAGTGCAGTGGTACTAACATAGCTCACTGCAGCCTTGACTTTCTGGGCTCCAACGATCCTCCCACTTCAGCCTCCCAAGTAGCTGGGACTACAGGCACGCACCACCACACCCAGCTAATTTAAAAATAATTTTTTTTTAGTAGAGATGGGATCTCACTATGTTGCCCAGGCTTGTCTCAAACTCCTGGATTCAAGCAATCCTCCTGCCTCTACCTCTAAAGTGCTGGGATTACAGGTGTGAGCACTGCGCCCGGCCTAACTGACCCCTATTGATGGATGGTGACGTGCGCCCAGCTCAGGGCTCTGAAGTTGGCTCCCACGCCTCCCTCTCTGCTCCTCTTCCCCTTCCTCCTCTTCACTCTCTCCCCTCTCCCTTCTCCTCTGCCCTTCTTCTCTCAGTTTGGGTTTGGGGGGCCCTCCCGGACTCTACCCCACACTCTGGAATGTAGATGGCTTCCTGTGCCACACGCCTCAGGCCCTCATCACACTGTCATGACACATCCGGTCTTTCTACATGTGAGCTTGTGTCTTATCCAGAGCGTCTCATTTGTCACCAGCCCTCAACTCAGGCCTGTCACTTATAGGTGATTAACGATCAAGGAACACTGTGTCACAATGAATGAGTAAATGAAAGAATGCATAAATGAATGAGTGAGTGAATGAATGAATGGGTCGTGGGGTGTGTGGAGAAGAAAAGCTGCCCCCTTCCTTGGCCTGCTGCCCTCCTGGCCAAGCTGAGGCTGTGCGCTCTGGCCCTGGACCCTCATTGCAAATAGGGCGGTACCAAGGCCGGAATGGAGTAAACCTGCCACCCTGGCCTTGGGCCCCTCTGTGGCCTGGCAACCCTCTACTCCACAAAAAGACTCAACCCTGGCTTCTGCTCCCACACCAGGACAGGCCAAGGGCTCACCTGCTGTGAGTTCTGGTTTGAGGCCTCCCTCCAGCCAGAACAGTGCTCAGGTGACCTCTCCCTACCTGCCACACTCATCTCTGGGGCTTTGCAGAATCCCTGCCTTTCCTCAAGCCTGGAATAAATCTCTTCACCAGCTTGCTTCTACACTATGCCCCTCCCTCTGTGACCCAAAAGCCCAGGTCCCAGCAGTTTCAAGTTTCTGTTTTGAAGGAGTGGCTTTCACAGGGCGCCCCATCTTCCCCTTGACTGCCTCGATAACCTCCTGCTCAGGTGGAAGGGGCAGGCATGGGCTGCTGATTTGCTCCTTCGTGGATGCTGCTGCTCCTCCAAAAACCCTAAGGCCTGTGCTCACTCTCTGGGTTCAGGCTGGGCCGCAAGGTGCCCCTGGTCTGGTCCTACCTGCAGATGGCAGCTTCGGGGGCCGCCACAGCGTATTTCAGCTCCTTCAGTGCCTACTGTGTCTTCCGGTTCCTGATGGGCATGACCTTTTCTGGCATCATCCTCAACTCCCTCTCCCTGGGTGAGTCCAGCCGAGGAGAGGCCGGGAAGGGCTGGGGCTCCTGAAAGAGTGGGGGGCAGGGGGGTGGCAGTGTCCAGGGTCATGGACATTTTTCTCATGTTGTTTTCTTGGGATTCTCATCCAGCAACCTCAACTCAAAGCCTCCCAGCAGAGTTCTGGACTTGGGAGACCGGGGCTCCGGGTCGTGGCCCTGCTAGCTGTGGGTGGGGAGTCCTGCACGGCCTTTCCCAGGTCCGGGCTTCAGAGTATTCATCTGTAAACTGAGAGGGTTAGGTTTGTTTTATTTGTGAATTAGCCAACATTAACCACTTACTAAGCACCTATTGTCTGCCAGGCTTAGTGTGGGGACACAGAGGCTACTGGGACACAGGAGGGGAGTGAGCCATCATGATCCCCAGGGCCGCAGTCAGCCCTGAAATTGTGTGACTCTAAGAAGGCTGGTGATTCCTCAGCTTCATGGTGGAGACCTGGCTCCTGGATGCCAGCCTGGAGTGTTGTGCCCCCAAGTGATAAGTGACAGGCTCAGTCCTCCCTCTGGGCTGGTTCTGAGCAGCCCCTGGGTGGTCCTAGGAGAAAGCATTGCAGGACAGTACGAAGCCCACCTGGATACAGACCTGCCACCTACCTGTGCCTCACTTTAACTACTTAGCTTGCTCCTGGGGACACCACTGGGCACAGAAACTGCTGCCACCATCAGCTGTCCAAAGATAGGATGGATCTTTTATATCAGGGGTCAGGGAGAAATCTTGGACCTGAAGAACCAGGATGCACCAGGCCAGCACACCTGACCTTCCTCCCTCTCCCAGCACGCAGCGGGATCTCAGCCAATCCCAGCCTACACAGCTCACTCTGAGGCTGGGCATCCAGCCATGGCTTGAGACAGATGTCCGAGGTCCACCTCATGCTGGAATGGGCTCTAACACCTACACACACACACACACACACACACACACACACACACACCCCCATCAGAGACTGCCCAGCCTCTTCATACCTCCTGAGGCCGGAGAGGCTGGGCACTGTCTTGGGACAGCTCAGCCTGTAAAGATGAGTTTGTAGAGATTCCATCTAGTGCCCTGGAGCTCCCACCGTGGGCCATGCCCTGCCTCGGGTCACACCGCACACATGTAGTGACCCTCCCCCACAAATATATGTGCCTCCCCTCCCGTTTGTTCCTTTACACACTGTTCTGTACTTGATTTTTTCAATTAACCAAGTTGTCACTGCTCCACTGCCTGATAGAGGGCCTCCTAGCAGCAGGAGAGGCTCTAGATGTTTCGGTGAACACAGCAAAGCCCTGCTCCTTGGAGCCCATGTTCTAGTGAGGGGAGATAGCACCACCACACATCACAAATCCCGTAGCATGTTTGAAGACAGTAAGGGCTACAGGGCAAAACCGAAGCCTGGAAAGCAGGTAAGAATGGCCGGGTTGGCTGGGCGCCATGTCTCACGCCTATAATCCCAGCACTTTGGGAGGCCGGAGCAGGCAGATCACCTGAGATCAAGAGTTCGAGACCAGCTTGGCCAACATGGTGAAACCCCGTGTCTACTACAAATCCACAAACTAGCTGGGTGTGGTGGCAGGCACCTGTAATCTCAGATACTCAGGAGGCTGAGGCAGGAGAAACGCTTGAACCTGGGAGGCGGAGGTTGCAGTGAGCCAAGATCACACCACTGCGCTCCAGCCTGGGTGACAGAATGAGTGAGACTGTCTCAAGAAAACAAAGCAACAACAAAAACAAAAAGAATGGCCAGGTTGGAGGGGAGGGGTCTGCAATTTTAATTAGTGCGGTTTGGGAAAGCCGGCACTGAAAAGGGGTCATTTGGAGCAAAACTGGAAAGACTTGAGGGAGTGAGCCCTGCAGGTTTTGGGGGTGGAACATTCCAGGCAGAGGGAATTACTAGGCAGAGGTCCTGCAGGGGAAAGTGTGACCAGGGCGAAGAGCAAGGAGGGCCCTGCGGCTGAAGCGGAGTTGGGAGGCAGGCAACAGATGAGGTCAGAGAGGCCAGGTTCCGCAGGACCCCGTGGCCAGCGTTCTAGGGCTGCGGCTTTGCCTCTGAATGAGACAAGAGCCACTGGAGGATTTTGACCAGGGAGAGACCCGATCTGATTTAGGATCTGAGATCTGAGTAGGTCTCTCTGGCTGCCATGTGACACCAGGACAGAGCAGGGAGGCTGGTTAAGGGGTTACTGCTGTCATTGAGCAAGAGACCAGGCTGAGCCCGGCCACAGCGGCAGCAGCAGAGGGAGTGAGCTCAGATTCTGGCTAAATTCAGAAGGGTTTGCTGAAGGACTGGACGCACAGGCTTCCTGCCCATTGGGCGGAAGTGTCCTCATTAATGTGTTAGGGCTGCCTCATAAGGGGGTGTCATCATCACTTAACCAGTCCCTTATGGGTGGACATCTACGTTTTTCCAGGTTTTGCTATTTACAAAAATTAGCAAAATATCGCACCTTTGCCCATTTTCCTTTTAGCTTGTTGGCTGTTTTCCTATTGATTTGTGAAAACTCTTTCAGTATTAGGGAAGTTAGTCTTTTTTCTCTTTTTTTCTTTTTCTTTCTTTCTTTTTTTTTTTTTTTTTTTTTGAGGCAGAATCTAGCTCTGTCACCCAGCCTGGGGTGTAGTGGTGCCATTGCAGCTCACTGCAACCTTTGCCTCTCGGGTTCAAGTGATTCTTGTGCCTCAGCCACCCAAGTAGCTGGGATTACAGGCTCATGCCACCATACCTGGCTAATTTTTGTATTTTTAGCAGAGACAGGGTTTCACCATTGGTCAGGCTGGTCTCAAACTCCTGAGCTCAGGTGATCCACCCTCCTCAGCCTCCCAAAGTGCTGAGATTATAGGTGTGAGCTACCTCACCCAGACTGAAATTAGTCCTTTATCTGTTAGTTAGTTACGATTATTTTTTGTTGATGTTATGCCTTGGCTTATGGTGTTTTGTTGGTTTTATTCCAGTGCAGATATTTTTTATTTTTACAACTCCAAGTTTGCCAACCTTCCCTTTTATTGCCCCCGGGTTTTGGGACATTCTTGGAAAAGCCTTCCCCTGCCCTAAGATTGTAAAATAATCTATCGTGACTTCTTCTGGCATTCTTGTAGTTTTATTGTTTATTGAGTTCTTTGATCCACTTAGAATCTACCTGGAGTGCAGTGAGGACACCTTTGCCTGCATCTCAGCAGGTCTCTGGAATGAGTTTAAACTGTCAGAATAATAAGGGGGGTGTGGTGAATCAAACAACCACATGGGTAGCCAAACCCCACTGCATGTGACTGTTTTCTCCTCAGTTGTGGAGTGGATGCCCACCCGGGGCCGGACTGTGGCGGGCATCTTGCTGGGGTACTCCTTCACCCTGGGCCAGCTCATCCTGGCTGGGGTCGCGTACCTGATTCGCCCCTGGCGGTGCCTGCAGTTTGCTGTCTCGGCTCCTTTCCTGATCTTCTTCCTCTATTCTTGGTATGTCCTGAACAGAGTGGGGTGGCCCTATAAGAGGTTGGGGTGTGCAGTGACCAGGGCTTGCTGGACCTAACGAGGGACACAAAGGATGGCAGGTGTCCATGGAGGCTGCAAGTTCTCAAGTCCTCACGAATGGCACTGGGACACTCTGGTAACATCCCTTGCATTCATGTGGGGCTCTGGAACATCCCAAGGGCTTTCGCCTTCATCAACTCCTTTGCATCCCTCAACACTTTATAAGTACTTAGAGTACTTATAAAGTTATAAGAATAGAACTGGCGCCGGGTGTGGTGGCTCACGCATGTAATCCAAGCACTTTGGAGGCCAAGGCGGGCGGATCACCTGAGGTCGGGAGTTCAAGACCACCCTGACTAACGTGGTGAAACCCTGTCTTTAAAAAATAATAATAAATAATAAATAAATAAAAAGAATAGAACTGGGGCATTTATAAGAGGGTAATGAGGCACAGCCCAGAGAGGGCCCATGACTTGCTCAAGGCCACACAGCTAGGGTCAGAACCAGATTCAAAACCAGGTCTGGGACAGGTAGAGTGGCTCACACCTGTAATCCCAGCACTTTGGGAGACCAAGATGGGCCAATCCCTTGAGGTCAGGAGTTCCAGACCAGCCTGGCCAATATGGTGAAACCCTGTCGCTACTAAAAATACAAAAGAAAAAAAATTAACCAGGGTAGTGAAAGGCGCCTATAATCCCAGCTACTTGGGAGGCCAAGGCAGGAGAATCATTTGAACTCGGGGGTGGAAGGTGCAGTAAGCTGAGATTGTGCCATTGTACACCAGCCTGGGTGACAGAGCAAGACACATTCTCAAAAACAAACCAACCAACCAACCCACGGGTCTGTTGAAGTCCTAAGTCCTCTGTAATCTTTTTTTTTTTTTTTTTTTTTTGGATGGAGTCTCCCTCTGTTGCCCAGGCTGGAGTGAGGTGGCACAATCTCAGCTCACTGCAACCTCCACCTCCCAGGTTCAAGAAATTCTCTTGTCTCAGCCTCCTGAGTAGCTGGGATTATAGACACACACCACCACGCCTGGCTAGTATTTTTTGTCTTTTTAGTAGAGATGAGGTTTCACTATGTTGGCCAGGCTGGTCTTGAACTCCTGACCTCAGGTGATTCACCCGCCTCAGCATCCCAAAGTACTGGGATTACAGGCATGGGCCACCACACCTGGCCAAGTCCTCTGCAGTGTTTAAATACTGTCCGGTGAGTCTTCATATGATGTGCTGCAAAAAAAAGGGAAGCTGGCAAGCCCCCCAGACTTCCTGATGCTGCAAACAGGAAGAAGGACAGTTCACCTTTTTTGGGGTCTGAAAGAAGGTGGACAATGGGGTATTGCGCTTGGGAAACAGAATGAGCCCTACCCAGTCTCAGATTCTTCTTCTTCCTCCTCTTGATCCCAGGTGGCTTCCAGAGTCATCCCGCTGGCTCCTCCTGCACGGCAAGTGCCAGTTAGCTGTCCAGAACCTGCGGAAGGTGGCCGCAATGAATGGGAGGAAGGAGGAAGGGGAAAGGCTGACCAAGGAGGTAAGCGGGCTCGGAGGAAGGAAGGGCGGGAACAGTCTCCAGCCTGTTACATTAGGATTAAGCAACTTCCAGGGCTCATGTGCCATCCAGGCGTAGACGCTGGGAATAAACAGGACAGGCAGAGTTGTGTGTATGAAATATGTTGTTTAGGTGTGGCATGATTGTGTGATTTTGGATAAATAATTTAACTGCTTTGCTCACCAGTCTATCCATCTTTGCAATGAGGAAATAACCTCATTACCCTTGACAGCCAGTTGAAATTTTAATAAACTAAAATTATTTAAATGGCAACCACAAAGTAAAATTATCGGGGAATCAATAACAAAAGTACCATTATAAATACCATTTATTTTAAGATAGTTACCGTTTATTATCAATAAGCACCGTTTCTCAAGCCCCACACCAGGTGCTAGGCTAAGAGTTTTATGTACATAATCTCATTTCATGTCTCGTTTTTGCCAATGAGGAAACTGAAGTGTGGACAGGTCCGGTAACTTGCCTGGAAACACACAGTACGATGTGGCAGAACTTCTTAGAACCCCTGCTCTTATCTGACCCAATCTCCGAGCCCATACCAGGAATGGGGTGGGGGGGCCCTCCAGAACCGCAGAACTTCAGGAGTGTTGGGGCTCATGTTGGAGCTTCTCAACACTCTGGAAACAGCCCCTCAAGTGCCATCAGTCCTTGGATGTAAGGGAGATTAGGGCCAGCCACCTCACCAAAGACCTCAACCCCAGCTCTCCTCCACACAGATGAAGGGGTTCCCAGCAGGGATGTGGGGTCCCAGCTCCCTCGCTTCCCTTGAGCAGACTCTCCTTGCCCAGGTGGTGAGCTCCTACATCCAGAGAGAGTTTGCGAGCGTCCGCACCTCCAACTCAATCTTGGACCTCTTCCGAACCCCGGCCATCCGCAAGGTCACGTGCTGTCTCATGGTGATCTGGTAGGTGATGGGCTCATGCCCAAATCTTTCACCCGAGGCAAGGGTGTGCTCTCTGGACCAAAAAACTGTTCTGAAATACTTTTTTTTTTTTTTTTTTTTTTTTTTTGAGACAGAGTTTCACTCTTGTTACCCAGGCTGGAGTGCAATGGCACGATCTCGGCTCACCGCAACCTCCGCCTCCTGGGTTCAGGCAATTCTCCTGCCTCAGCCTCCTGAGTAGCTGGGATTACAGGCACGCGCCACCATGCCCAGCTAATTTTTTGTATTTTTAGTAGAGACAGGGTTTCACCATGTTGACCAGGATGGTCTCAATCTCTTGACCTCGTGATCCACCTGCCTCGGCCTCCCAAAGTGCTGGGATTACAGGCGTGAGCCACCGTGCCCAGCCTTGAAATACTCTTATTGCAATAAGCAGGTGAGCCTTGTGAAGGCAATCTCTTCCCACGCCCCTTTTCCAGCACTTGCCCTCTGCTGCATGCTGAGATGTGGTGACAGATGAGACAACGTGCTGACCAAGGAACCCCACTTCTGGGCAGTGGGTCTCACCTGGGTGGGAGGACTATTGGAATGACCAAGGCAGCTTTTCCAGAATGTACCTTGTCCCATCCTGATATGTCCTTGGGGCTGGCTTCCACTGGATTCTGGGAAGTGTCCCACTCTGGAAAAAACACTTCTGGCTCCAGAAGGGGATAGACAGGAAAACTGTAATTTCCATACAGTGAAACAAGCATCCTAACAGTATTTCTGCTAGCTGGGGCTGCTGAGGGCTTCAGGTAGGAAAGAGCATTTAAACTGGTTTTAAAAGATGGTTAATCAAGGTTGCGAGGTGGCCAGGAAGGAATTCCTAACAGGTTCACAGACATGAAGATGTGAAATGGGCAAAAATACAAAGGCAGCCCACATGCAACAGCACCACCAACTGGAAGCTGACACATCCTAAGGGGAGGGGCTGATAAAAAGCAACTGTGTAGACTTCACTCTACTGGATTTCCTGCACATTTAAATAATTTATTGATACTTATGAAGCAGGGAGTGCAGGCAATGAATTACTATTCGTTTTCTTTTTCTTTCTTTCTTTTTTTTCTCCATTACCTGAAGCACCTGAATTTCATCTCTTTCTTCCTTCCTTCCTTTCTCTCTCTCTCTTTTTTTTTTTTTTTTTTTTTTTATGGAGTCTCTGTCACCAGGTTGGAGTGCAGTGGCACCATCTTGGCTCACTGCAACCTCTGCCTCCTGGGTTCAAGCTATTCTCCTGCCTCAGCCTCCCGAGTAGCTAGGACTCCAGGCGGGCGCCACCACATCCAGCTAATTTTTGTATTTTTCGTAGAGACAGAGTACTATCTGTTTTCTGTAGCAGACTGGGCAGTCCCTTTTAGTAGGTATCAGCTGGACTCAGGCCAGACTACCCACGTGACCTGAGCAAGTCAGGGAGCCCAGCCTCCTGGGGTCTCTCCTATGTCTGTAAGGTCCTTGTGAGAATCCAAAGTTAAGACATGAGGCCAGCCCCGGTGACTCATTGTGTAATCCCTATGGGAGGCAGAAGCAGAGGATCATTTGAGCCCAGGAGTTCCAGACCAGCCTGAGCAACACAGGGAGACCGCCTACCAGCCAGGCATGGCCACCTGTGGTTCCAGCTACTTGGGACGCTGAGGTGTGAGGATCGCTTGAGCTTAGGAGTTTGAGGCTGCTCTGTGATCGCACCACTGCACTCCAGCCTGGGTGACAGAGGCAGACCCCGTCTCAAAAAAACGAAACAAACTTAAGACACATAAAGCACTTGAACCGCAGGTTGCCCCCTGGGAAGCTCTGGGGTCAAGAGTCTTTCCTCTGGTTTGGATTTGGGGCTGTGACCCCTGTGTACTGGGAAGATGGGGAGGCCCCGACTCTGGGGGCTGTGAGGGCTTCTGCCCTGACCGCGTGGTCGGCAGCGCAGTTCTGGCTCTGGCGGGCGAGAGAGCTCCGGTCTCCCTGCGGTAGCCCCGCCGGCCTAGGCTTCCCTTCGTCCACCTTCCTCTTTCTGCGAGGGAGAAACAGATCCTGAGTTCAAAATTCCAGAGCTGAAAGTCCTCTCTTGGATCCTTCTGGAAAAAGAAACCAAAGGCCCGTTTTTGTCGAGAACGTGGCTCGGCAGCCATCCGGAGCTCCCTGCCTACAGGTGGGGCGATTCTCCCGTGGAGCCGACCCGACCTGACCCGACCTGACCCGCTCAAAGCTCCCCCGGGCACCGCAGGCTCGGCTTGCGCACGCCGGGACTTACCAACCGCGCCCGGAAAATCGGGGCCGTTTCCAAATGTTTCGCTTCGCTGACATCTGGGAGCCGCGCCAGGCTCGTGCCTGGGATCAATTGCACAGTCCCGGCTTTCGGGGGTGGGAGGCGGCGAGCGTGCCCCCTTCCCAACCCCTTCCTTGCCAGTGTGTCTGGGATGAGGTGGGGATGGGGAGTCCTGGGGTTCGAAAAAGGATGGGGGAGGAGGAAGAGGAAGTGTTAGGAGCTGGTGAACTTTCACAAACTTCCACCAAACCCTATTGAAAATGCCTTCAATTAAATGGGATTTTTTTCTTTACTGGTTGATTGATTTGGTTGGAACAAGGTCTTGCCCTGGCACCCAGGCTGGAGTGCAGTGGCACAATCATAGCTCACTGCAGCCGGACCTCCTAGGCTCAAATGATCCTTCCACCCAGCCTCTGTAGCAGGTAGGACTACAGGTGTCTGCCACCAAGCCCAGGCTATTTTTTAAAAATAGAGATGGGATGGGGTCTTGCAATGTCCCCCAGGTTGGTCTAGAACTCCTGGACTGACGCAGTTTTCGCCTCAGTCTCCCAAAGTGCTGGAATAACAGGCCTGAGCCACCTTGTGGTTTTTTTTCTAAATTCTAAAAGCATGCATACTCATTGTTAAAAAGTTGCGCCAACCCCCCTCCCACGCCTCCGCGCGAACAATCCAGAAACAGGCAGTGTAGTGTATCGGTTAGGAAGCAGGATTTTGGAACTTGGGTTTGACTCTCAGCTCTGCCACTTACTGGCTTTGTGATCCTGGGCAAGTTACTTAACCTCTCTGTGCCTGAGTTTCCCCATCTGTAACATGGGCATCATAATAGTGCCTACCATGTCAGGTTGTTGTGAAAAGTAGGCTGTAAAGCAGGTAGAACAGTTCCTGAATGCGAGTTGTTTTCTGTTATCAGATACACGAGTGAATGCTCCCCTCAACTGACTCTTCCTCCCATCTCTGTCAGGCGTGAGTTTGTATTCTGGCAGATCTTAGGACATACACGACACCCACATACCTATACATACACACATACATATTCTTATAGAAATGGATTTAATAGGGACTGGGTGTGGTGGCTCATGCTTGTAATCCCAGCACTTTGGGAGGCTGAGGTGGGGGGATCACCTGAGTCAGGAGTTCGAGACCAGCCTGTCCAACATGGTGAAACCCCGTCTCTACTAAAAATACAAAAAATTAGCTGGGTGTGGTGGCACGTGCCTATAATCCCAGCTACTCAGGAAGCTGAGGCAGAAGGACCACTTGAACCCAGGAAGTGGAGGTTGTAGTGAGCAGAGATTGCACCATGCACTCCAGCCTGAGCAAAAACAGTGAGACTCCATCTCAAAAAATATATATATACATACACATAAATATATATTTTTTTCTGGTTAAAGTTTTTTTTTCTGGATATTGGTTTTCACAAATATATTCTACTGTTAGCTTACCTTCATAAAATGTTGGAATAAACATATATTTATTCTTCTATAAATGTATAATCATAGAAAAGTTGCAAAATTAGTACAGAGAGTTCCTGTGTCCACTTCACCCAGTTCCCCTCATATTATCATCTTGAATTACCATAGTACATTTGTCAAAAGTAATAATTTAAGGTAGGTAATTTACTATTAACTAAACTAGAGATTTGCATTTTACCAGTTAGTATATCCCATTACATTTAGTCAAATCATATGTCTTTTTGGTCTCCTTTGATCTGTGACAGTTTCTTAGTCTTTCTTTATTTTTCATGACCTTGACAGTTTTGAAAAGTATTGGTCAGGTATTTTATAGAATGTCACTCAATCTGGATTTTTTTTTTTAGCCCAGGCTGGAGTGCAATGGCGTGATCCTGGCTCACTGCAACCTCCGTGTCCCGGGTTCAAGTGATTCTCCCACCTCAGCCTCCTAAATAGCTGGGATTACAGACATGTAATCCCACTATGCCCCACTAATTTTGTATTTTTAGCAGAAACAGGGTTTCACCATGTTGGTCAGGCTGGTTTTGAACTCCTGACTTCAGGTGATCCATCAGCCTCAGCCTCCCAAAGTTCTGGGCTTACAGATGTGAGCCACTGCACCCGGCCTCAATTTGGATTTGTCTGATGGTTTTCTCATGATTAGACTGGGATTGTGGATTTGGGAAAGGAGAACTGTGGAGGTGATATGACCTTCTCATCATATCACATGCGGGCATGTGTGATGTCAGTGTGGCTGACTCTGGAGATGTTAAAGTTGATCCCTTGGTGAAGGTAGTGCCTGCCAGCTTTCTCCACTGTAAAGTTAATTATGTTTTCTTTCCACATTCTTGTTTTTACTTTTAAATTTTAATCTATTTATTTTGAGAACAGGTTATGACACTGGCTAATTTTCGTACTTTTGGTAGAAATGGGTTTGCATCATGTTGCCAAGGCTGGTCTTGAACTCCTGGGCTGAAATGATCCACTCAACTCAGCCTCTCAAAGTGCTGGGATTACAGGTGCAAGCCACCGTGCACAGCCTCTTTCCATATTCTATTATTATTACTAATATTATTTGAGATGGAATCTTGCTCTGTTACCAGGTTGGAGTGTAGTGGCGTGATCTCGACTCACTGCAACCTACCCCTCCCGGGTTCAAGTAATTCCCCTGCAGAGTAGCTGGGACTACAGGTGCATGCCACCACACCCGGCTACTTTTTGTATTTTTTTTTTTTTTTTTTTTTTTTTTTTTGAGACGGAGGAGTTTCGCTCTTGTTACCTAGGCTGGAGTGCAATGACGCGATCTCGGCTCACCGCAACCTCCGCCTCCTGGGTTCAGGCAATTCTCCTGCCTCAGCCTCCCGAGTAGCCGGGACTACAGGCATGCGCCACCATGCCCAGCTGATTTTTTGTATTTTTAGTAGAGACAGGGTTTCACCATGTTGACCAGGATGGTCTTGATCTCTTGACCTCGTGATCCACCCGCCTCGGCCTCCCAAAGTGCTGGGATTACAGGCGTGAGCCACCGCGCCCGGCCTACTTTTTGTATTTTAGTAGAGACAGGGTTTCACCATGTTGGCCAGGATGGTCTCAATCTCCTGATCTCATGATCCGCCTGCCTCGCCTCCCAAAGTGCTGGGATTACAGGTGTGAGCCACTGCACCCGGCCATGTTCTGTTATTTTAAAGTGGATCCAGTCTGCACTCAAGGAGAGGGAAACTAAGCTTCATCTCCTGAAGGAGTGGAGTATTGACACATATTGTTTCGAGTTCTTCTTTCAGAAAGACTTATTTATAAAATCATTTATTTATCGAGACTCATGTATACTCATATAGTTTATACTTTGGGTTATCATTCAATGACGTTTTTCCTTTACTTAGTAGATACGACATCTTGACCTTATTTCCCAAATTGCTCCAGCTTTGGCCATTGGGAGTCTTCTGCTTTGGCTCCGGTGTCCTTTGGCCCTCCTCCATCTTCTTCTCTTTTTATTTTTTAGCATTGTCTTAATTGCAGCACTGAGGTGGACTGCAGAGAAAAGCAAACACACTCCAGAATCCACACACTGGACCCAGGATTGGGTGGTGGAAAGGGATTCGGAGGGAGGGGTCTGAGCTCTAATGCCAAAGACAGAGACTTAGGAGACCCGGAAGGGGTGTTTATGGAAAGTCAGGGAATTTTACCTTGCGGAGGAGAGGGGTCCTCTGTCATCCACCCTTGTGTTCCCTCCCCTGGGGTCAGAACAGTGACTCACGGGGTGAACAAGGACTGTTCCACTGCTTCTCCCAGGTTCTCCAACTCCGTGGCTTACTATGGCCTGGCCATGGACCTGCAGAAGTTTGGGCTCAGCCTATACCTGGTACAGGCCCTGTTTGCAATCATCGACATCCCAGCCATGCTGGTGGCCACTGTCACCATGATTTACGTGGGCCGCCGGGCCACAGTAGCCTCCTTCCTCATCCTAGCCGGGCTCATGGTGATCGCCAACATGTTTGTGCCGGAAGGTAAGCCACCCACTTCTGCCCTTGCTGCCCACTAAGAACTGCGAGCCTCTGGGGTCTGGTAGACAACAAATTTCACATGGCAGCAAGGCCAAGGGGTATTTCTCTGAATCTGAAAATAAAGCAACTGTTGGGCGGGGCATGGTGCCTCACGCCTGTAATCTCAGCACTTTGGGAGGCTAAGGCAGGTGGTTCACGTAAAGTCAGGAGTTCAAGACCAGCTTGGCCAACATGGTGAACGCCAGTCTCTACTAAAAATACAAAGAAATTAGCCAGGCATGGTGGCATACGCCTGTAATCCCAGCTAGTAAGGAGGCCGAGGCAGTAGAATCACTTGAACCTGGGAGACAGAGGTTGCAGTGAGCCAAGATCGTGCCACTGCCTGAGTGACAGAGTGAGACGCTGTCTCAGAAAAACAAAAACAGGCCAGGCATGGTGGCTCACGTGTGTAATCCCAGCACTTTGGGAGGCTGAGGTGGGTAAATCACAAAGTCAGGAGTTCAAGACCAGCCTGCCCAAAATGGTGAAACCCCATCTCTACTAAAAATACAAAAATATTAGCTTGGCATGGTGGTGGGTACCTGTAATCCCAGCTACTTGGGAAGCTGAGGCAGGAGAATTGCTTGAACCCGGGAAGCAGAGGTTGCAGTGAGCCGAAATTGAGCCACTGCACTCCAGCCTGAGCGACACTGTGAGACTCCATCCCAAAAAAACAAAACAAAACAGAAAGTGACTGTTGATTACTAGAGTTTATATTAAGCACTTTGTGCCCAGTGGCAGTTAGTGGTGGAGGCCTTGAGCCTTGGCTCTCAGAGCTTCTACCGTGTGGTCAGGGAGGTTATACAACTCAGAAGCTGGAGAGCACAGGGCTGGCTCGGTGTGGCCGGCGGAGTATGCGGCTCCCCGGAGTCTGAGCAGGCAGCATGTCCAAGGGTTGAGAAGTTAGAGTTCGAACCTCAGCTGGACTGGCCCTGGAACAGTGGTTTCCAAACCTGGCTACAATGACCTCACCTGGAGCGCCTTGAAGACTCCTGTGCCCAGGTGCTCCTGGCCAGTGCACTGGGAATCTCAAGGAGTGGAACTCAAGCCTCAGTATTTTACAAACTGTCCAGTGAGTCCAGCAAGACGCCAGGGTTGAACAGCAGCGACATAGAGCATGTGCTCAACCTTGTGCCCCTGGTGACTGCAGCCTTGGCTTTGGGCAGGCCGTCCAGCTTCTCTGTGCTTCGGTTCTTCACCTGAAAATGGATGAATGTTATTATTGGTGTCTTGACCTCCAACCTTTTTTCCTATTTATAGATTTGTATTTAGCATAGTTGAGATTATATTTTGTTTATACATATACAAATGTAAATAGGATTATATATGTATACGTGTGCATGTGTACATATATAATATGCCCTTATTTTGACATGTATATGTTGAAACATACACATGCTTTTCTATGTTAGCACAAATGTTTCATGGACCTGATTTTTTTTTTCTTTTTTTGAGAAGGCTCACTCTGTCGCCCAGGCTGGAGCGCTATGGTGCTCACTGCAACCTCTGCCTCCCAGGTTCGAGTGATTCTCCTGCCTTAGCCTTTGTGTAGCTGGGATTAGAGGTGTGTGCCACCACGCCTGGCTAACTTTTGTATTTTTAGTAGAGATGTGGTTTCACCATGTTGGTCAGGCTGGTCTCACACTCCTGACCTCAGGTGATCTGCCCACCTCGACCTCCCAAAGTGCTGAGATTTCAGACGTGGGCCACTGCGCTCGGCCTCATGGACCTGATCTTTTATTGTTATATAATAGTTTCCTGCCTGCCCGCCCGCCCGCCTGCCCGCCTGCCCGCTCGCCCGCTCGCCCGCCCGCCCGCTCGCCCGCTCGCCCGCCCGCCTGCCTGCCTGCCTGCATTCCTGCCTGCCTGCTTTCCTTCCTTTTCTTCTCCCTCTACCCTGTCCTACCCCGCCTTGCCCTGCCCCACTTAGACTCTCTTCTTTTTTGAGACAGAGTCTCACTCTGTGGCCCAGGCTGGAGTGCAGTGCTACAATCGTGGCTCACAACCTCCTAAGCTCAAGCAATCCTCCCGCCTTAGCCTCCGGCTGGGACTACAGGTGCATTCTACCACATCTGGCTAATTTTTTGTATTTTTGTGTAGAGACAGGGTTTTGCCATGTTGCCTAGGCTGGTCTCAAACTCCTGGGCTCAAGCAATCTGCCTGCCTTGGTCTCCCAAAGTGCTGGGGTTATAGAAGTGAGCCACTGCACCCAGCCTAGATAGTATTTCATCTAGATTGGTGTTTCTCAACTCTGGCTTCATAATACAATCTCCTTGGCACCTTTAAAAAATACCCAAATTTGAGCCTATCCCCAATAGGTCTTGCTAGAGTGGATATTGAGTGAGACCCAGGTGTGAGTGTTTTATAAAATCTCCCCACCTGATTCCAGTTTGCAGCCACGGCTGCCACACAGCTGGAGAAGGCACCATCATTTTCTTGACCACTGTCCTAATGTTGGATGTTTGAATAGGGGTTTTGCTATTTATTTATTTATTTTTTTTTGAGACGGAGTTTCACTCATGTTACCCAGGCTGGAGTGCAATGGCGCGATCTCGGCTCACCGCAACCTCCGCCTCCTGGGTTCAGGCAATTCTCCTGCCTCAGCCTCCTGAGTCGCTGGGATTGCAGACACGCACCACCATGCCCAGCTAATTTTTTGTATTTTTAGTAGAGACAGGGTTTCACCATGTTGACCAGGATGGTCTCGACCTCTTGACCTTGTGATCCACCTGCCTCGGCCTCCCAAAGTGCTGGGATTACAGGCTTGAGCCACCGCGCCCAGCCTGGTTTTGCTATTTATAAACAACAGCAGGAGAAGTGTATTAAAAATGAGGGCAGTGGACCAGGCATGGTAGCTCACGCCTGTAATCCCAGTACTTTGGGAAGCCGAGGTGGGTGGATCACCTGAGGTCAGGGGTTCGAGACCAGCCTGGCCAAATCCTGTCTCTACTAAAAATCCAAAAATCAGCCGGTCGTGGTTGTGCGCACCTGTAATCCCAACTACTCAGGAGGCTGAGGCAGGAGAATCACTTGAACCTGGGAGGCGGAGATTGCAGTGAGCCAAGATAATGACACTGCACTCCAGCCTGGGCAACAAAGTGAGACTCTGTCTCAAAAAAAAAAAAAAAAAAAGAAAAAGAAAAAGAAAAGAAAGAGAAAGAAAATGAGGACAATGGCAAACATTTAACAAGCACTTTGCACCCACGGCATCAGCTTACACCAACCCCATAAAGCAGGTGCTATTTTCCTCATTTTATAGAAGAGGACACGGCAGTGCAGAGGGGGTAAAAAACAGTGACTGAGGTCAGCTAGCAGGGTGAGAGCTGCGATTTAAATCCAGGCCTGACTTTTTTTTTTTTTTTTTTTAGACGGGGGCTCACACTGACTCCCCGACTGGGGTGCAGTGGCGTGATATCGGCTCACTGCAACCTCCGCCTCCTGGGTTCAAGCAATCCTCCTGCCTCAGCCTCCTGAGTAGCTGGGATTACGGGCACATGCCAACATGCTTGGCTACTTTTTTGTATTTTTAGTAGAGAGAGAGTTTCACCGTGTTAGCCAGGATGTTCTCGATCTCCTGGCCTCATGATCCACCCACCTCGGCTTCCCAAAGTGCTGGGATTACAGACATGAGCCACCGTGCCTGGCCGAACCCAGGCCTGACTCTAAAGCACCTACCTACCCAGCAGGACTTGGTGACAGATGCAAATAAGGGAGCAAGGAGGAGAAGTCAGAGAAGGGCAGTCGGGGACTTCTGGATCTCAGGGAACAGTTGGAAGGGGAGGTGGTGAAAATCCTGGTGCTCCTCTGGGTTCTGCCTCTTTCCCCGGCCTCATCCCCTCCTGGGCCTCCCCCTCCTCCCCTCCCACCTCAGCTCCACCCTGCTCCCCTGTCTAGGCCTGCAGAACCTGCGCACGGCTCAGGCAGCACTGGGCAAAGGCTGCCTGGCCAGCTCCTTCATCTGCGTGTACCTGTTTACGGGCGAGCTGTACCCTACGGAGATCAGGTGAGTGCATGGGCAGAGACACTGCAGGTTGAGACCTGCTGGGCTCACTGAGGCAGGACCCCTGGTCCCTCCTGCCCTGTCCCCTGACACTCAGGGCGTGGCCCTCCCAGGCCCTGTGGGGTGCAGGTCACTGCACTGACCCATCCACACACCTCCCACAGGCAGATGGGGATGGGCTTCGCCTCGGCCCATGCCCGCCTAGGGGGCCTGGCAGCGCCCCTGGTTACCACATTTGGGGAGTTCAGTGCCATCCTGCCACCCATGTGCTTCGGGGCCACCGCAATCCTGGCCGGGCTGGCTGTCTGCTTCCTGACCGAGACCCGCAACGCGCCTCTGATGGAGACCATCACGGCGATGGAGAGGAGGTGAGGGGCCTCCAGCACCAACAGGCCGAGAGTTCCAGGAAATAACTGGGGGGCAAGTGGGGTGTTCTCCCCATTCCTGCACATCTGAAACGTCCTGGCTGGACGCACCAGAGCTATGAGATGCCTCCGCACCTCCATCTACACTGGCTTAGCTTTCCACAAGAACAGACCCGATCACAAAGGTAAAAAAGAGTAAACTGTGAGCCAGGAAACTCGTGGGTTGGAAGTGAGGCCTGGCAGAGAAGTGGGGAGAGGAGATTGGGGGAAACTGAAGCAAAGACAGGCCCCTGTGGGTGCCGTGCAGGCTTCAGATTTGGTTCTGGACTTCCTCGCAAGTGACACTTTCCTTAGCATTTAGCACTAGGAGAGGTGTCTCTTCTCTTCTTGGCCTCTTCTTTTTTAAAGATCATCTTGGCTTCAAATGTGGGTCTCATTAGAAAGGTGGCAAAGGTGACAGCAACGCCCGGACAATGTTTCTAAAACAAACGCGAGGGCATTAGATCTGGCTGCTGCTTACAGCATTTCTCAACAATAGTGGGCTCAGGGAAGACCCTTAGTTTCGGGGAATGGTGACAGGGACAGTAGCAGGGCCCGTCTGTCACCCTCTCTGAAGGTCACCTTGATCCCAAAGGTGGACCCATCTGTACCCAGTGGCCTATATGGGTGCTGTGTTTGCAACCCTGAAATAACCCCCATAGGCTGGGCGCGGTGGCTCATGCCTGTAATCCCAGCACTTCGGGAGGCCAAGGGGGGCAGATCACCTGAAGTCGCAAGTTTGAGACCAGCCTAACTAACATGAAGAAACCCCGTTTCTACTAAAAATACAAAAAATTAACTGGGCATAGTGGCACATGCCTGTAATCCCAGCTACTTGGGAGGCTGAGGTAGGAAAATTGCTTGAACCTGGGAGGTGGAGGTGGTGGTGAGCCAAGATCACGCCACTGCACTCCAGCCTGGGCAACAAGAGTGAAACTCCATCTTAAAAAAAGAACCCTATAGACATCCCATCTCTAACCTGGGCCATGGTCCCAGGCTGCACTGCAGGGGCCATCAAGGATATATTCTTTGGCAAGTCCTATCATTTCTGCCTCCAGAATAGACTTGAATCTGTCCTCTCTCCAGCCGTGTGTCCATGGCCCTACATCAAGCCACCATTGTCGCTTGTCTGGACAACTATGAGAGCCCCATATCCTCCCCTGTCCCTGTCCACTTTATTCCCTGAAGGCCAAGCAGTGTGGCAGGCTGGTGACATGAACAGGACCCTGTCCCTGCCAGATCACAAGGATAAAATCTGAAGTCTGACAAGGTCCTCATGATCTGGCACCTGCTCAGCTCACCCCCCACAGCCTGGCTACTGCCTGGGCTGCGCTCTCCGTCTAGAATGCTCTTCCATTTGCTCTTTACCTGTGTGACCCGTACCTATCCCACAGATCTAGATTCAGGTGTCCCAGATGTTAGGCAAATACTTGTCAATAACCCATTCCCATTCCAGAGCCTGGTTTGCAGGTTCTTTGAGATGTTGCCTCAAGTACATGAAAAAACAAGTGGAGAAATGTCCACATGTCCCCCGACTATTACAGAGAGAACAGTCGAGGTGATTCTGGCCTGGGCATTTTAAAAATCAAATTTTGCTTACCCTGGCTTTAGAAAAATCTCAGTAACGCCAAATGAAATTCTAGTTTAGGTAATGCAGCTTCCTTTGACTATGCCAGGAGCAATATAATATAAAAATTATTGTATGTTGGCCAGGCACGGTGGCTCAGGCCTGTATTCCCAGCACTTTGGGAGGCCGAGGCAGGAGGATTGCTTGAGGCCAGAAGTTTGACACCAGCTTGGGCAATATCGAGCAAGACTCCGACTCTGCAAAAAGTAGAAAGTGTGTAGCTAAGACTATAGGTGTGGTGTCACATACCTGTGGTCTTAGCTACTTGGGAGGCTGAGGCAGGAGGATAGATTAAGCCCAGGAGTTTGAGGTTACAGTGAGCTGTGACCAATGCCACCACACTCCAGCCTGGGTGACAGAGTAAGAATGTATCTCAAAAAAAAAAAAAAAAAAAAAAAATTGGCCAGGTACGGTGGCTTACACCGTGGCTTACGCCGCCGTAATTTGTTAATTTCCTTATTTGCTGGTAATCCCAGCACTTTGGGAGGCCAAGGCAGACAGATCACGAGGTCAGGAGATCAAGACCAACCTGGCCAACATGGTGCAATCCTGTCTGTGCTAAATGCAAAAATTAGCCATGGGTGGTGGCGCATGCCTGTAGTCGCAGCTACTCAGGAGGCTGAGGCAGGAGAATGCTTGAACCCGGGAGGCGGAGATTGTGGTAAGCCGAGATAGCGCCGCTCTACTCCAGCCTGGGGGCAGAAGGAGACTCTGTCTCAAAAAAAAAAATTATTGTTACTGGATATGAACAATTCAGTGTTGAAGACCATTTGCTGAAAATGATTTTAATTTCTGGAGTAGCTGCTAATGAGCAATTGTTTCTCACGATGATCTTCTGATTGGGCCTGATCCAGCTAGTCGTATTAGGAGTCCATTCCTCCCCAGGGGCGAGAGTGAGCTTGCGCAAGCTGAAAAATGAATTGGTTCCAGATGTGGGACGCTCTCTTAAGGTCAAGAAATGTTGCAAATAGGCCAGGCGCGGTGGTTCAAGCCTGTAATCCCAGCACTTTGGGAGGCCGAGGTGGGTAGATCACGAGGTCAAGAGATCGAGATCATCCTGGTCAACATGGTGAAACCCCGTCTCTACTAAAAATACAAAAAATTAGCTGGGCATGGTGGCGCGTGCCTGTAATCCCAGCGACTCAGGAGGCTGGGGCAGGAGAGTTGCCTGAACCCAGGAGGCGGAGGTTGCGGTGAGCCGAGATCGCGCCATTGCACTCCAGCCTGGGTAACAAGAGCGAAACTCCATCTCAAAAAAAAAAAGAAATGTTGCAAAGTAGTCTTATAGTTTGTATGGCTTTTATAGTTTATTTTAAAATTGCGTGTGTGTGTGTGTGTGTGTGTGTATGTGTGTGTGTGTGTACACATACGCAATTTGGAACTATCTCAGATTTACAGAAATGCTACTGCAAGACAAATAACCTTCTTCTCTGAACCATTTGAAAGTGTTGATATCGATTCCAAATGCTTTGATGTGTATTTCCTTCAAACAAGTATATTCTCCTGCATAACCACAACTGCAACATCTAAATCAGAACATTAGTATTGATACATGACCACCATTTAATCCTCAGACCTCATTCAAGTTTTGCAATCCCCCCGACAATGTCCTATAACACTGGAGGATTTGTTTCTGAGTCACGTATAGCATTGAGTTGTCACATGGCTAAAGGCTTGACTGTGTCCTCAGGTGCCCTTCGACCTTCATGACTCCAAGTCAACAAAGTTCTATCTTTGGAAGGACTAACAAGACTCCACAAAATACACTTAGATAAGGCCCTCATAAGACAACGGACGAAATACAGCAGGAGGAAGAAAATACAGGGAAGCATTGGGAGGCCTGGAGCACCCAGGGGCACCTCCCAGGGTCCTCGTTTAGGCCCAGGATGCATTTTGTTTCTGTATCACAAGCCATCAAGGTGAACATGAAGTATCTCAATCTCAGAGAAGCCAAGGCACATGTTAGCTGAGGGCATTTTTTCTATCCCATTGGACACAGCCAAAACCAGGCTGTGTCACCAGGTAAAACAGGTGCAGATCATAAATCCATACATTTTCAGTAAACAATGCAGACTAGTTGATAGAGGGGACCTCCAGGGGAAAGTTGGGCTTTAACAGCACGTAAACTGCTAGCCAGCACTCAGTGTCACCGCCCCAGGCGTCTTTGGAAATGAGCACGAAGCTAACACAGACCAACAGTGATCTCGACAGCCTTGAAGATTGCAGACTAGTTCTTGATACGTTTCCCCTTGGTTTGGGTTTGCTGATTATATCGGTTGTAGCTTATGGATCTCTGGCAGGAGCATCCCAGAAACGACGCTGTGTCCTTCTCATTTCATCCTAGCAGATGATACACAATTTGGATTTTTTTTAATGGAGTCTTGCTCTTGTCGCCCAGGCTAGAGTGCAGTGGTGTGATCTCAGCTCACTGCAACCTCCATCTCCCGGGTTCAAGCAATCCTCGTGCCTCAGCCTCTCATGTAGCTGGGACTACAAACACCTGTCACCACGCCTGGCTAATTTTTGTATTTTTAGTAGAGGCAGGGTTTCACCACATTGGCCAGGCTGGTCTCGAGCTCCTGACGTCAGGTGATCTGCCTGCCTTAACCTCCCAAAGTGCTGGGATTATAGGCATGAGCCACTGTACCCAGCTCACAATTTGGATTTGTTCCATAATTGGGGATGCCTCCTTTATTCCCTGGATTCAGATGGTATCTGCCAGACTTATCCACAGTAAAGTTAATCTTTTCCTCTTTGTAATTATTAAGTATTTTGTGGGAGTGTTCTTTGTTTTTTCTTTTTGGGATGGGGTCTTGCTCTGTCCCCCAGGCTGCAGTGCAGTGGCATGATCATAGCCCACTGCAGCCTTGAACTCCTGAATTCAGGAGATCCTCCCCCTTCAGCCTCCTCAGTAGCTGGGACTGCCAGCTCCTACCATTACACCTGACTAATTTTTTTAGTTTTTTGTAGAGATGGGGGTCTTGGTTTATTTCCCAGGCTGGTCTTGAACTCCTGGCCTCAAGGAATCTCCAATTTCAGCCTTCCAATGTGCCAGGGCTATAGGTGTGAGCCCATGCCTGGCCTTGGGGATGTACTTTGAAACCATGTACATATTCCATTTCCCATCAAACCTTCAATTTCTTATTTCTTTATATCATTATTGATTTATAAATTCTCATTTTATTCAATGATTATACCCCGTTTTGATGCTCAATTTGCCCTAGGTTTGGCCAGTGGGAATCTTCTGGCTTCTGTGTCCTTTAAAATTATTTAAGCACATCCTTGCTTTCTAGCATGAGACATTCTGGGCTCATCCTGCCAGCAGTTCTAGAGGAGCATTCCTCTGAGTGTCACTCATTTTGGTGGAGAGTGGTATTTAGAAACCAAGATCTGGGTGCAAGATGGTTACTGTTTTTGGAGTCTCTTTGCTCCCAAGCCCTCTCAGTGGACAGAGGTATGGAATATGTGTGTCTACATACGGAAACACACACCTTTGTATCTTTGGATCTGTAGATCATACTGAAAACCATGAGTTCACACCAACACCTCCAGTTCTGTCCAACACCACAGGGTTCATCCCAGTTTCTCCCTTTTCCTATTTGTTAATTTCCTTATCAGATAACAAAAAATCTGCCTCCCCTCATTCTTACTATATTTAGTTATTGGATCAATTCCCCTGTATGTAAACTGCCCCCCACTGCTGCAGCTGTCACTCTGCCTGCACAAGGCTCAGTCCCTGGAGTCGCCTCCGCATCTCGCCCTCCCCTGCCTGGGCATCCTCTCCACTGCTCTGGGGTCCCACCACCCCAGGCTGGGCCAACTATGTGCAGATGCCGTCCTTACGGCACCCCAGCTCTGATACCTGTGCTTGGCTACACGCTCACACATGGACGCTCCCTCACCTGCTCAATCTCTGCGTCCCTGTACCGGGACACCTCCCTGTGCAGACACCCTGCTTACCTCACTTGGGCTCCGACACCCCAGGCCTTGGCACCCCTCAACATGAACACCTACTTTGCTCTGCCCCATGCAATGGCTTTGGGATTTAATTGTTCAGGAACAGAAGGGAAGAAAAGCTTTCCATATAGATATAATTTTTTTTTTTGAAACAGAGTCTTTCTCTGTTGCCCAGAGAGAGAGACTCTGTTTCAAAATGTATATATTTATGGAATATATTTCCATATATGCATCTATATGGAAAGCTTTTTTTCTGCACTCTGGAGTGCAGTGGCATGATCTCGGCTTACTGCAACCTCCACCTCCTGGGTTCAAGCCTGGCCAACATAGTGAAACACCTTCTCTACAAAAAATACAAAAATTAGCCAGGCATGGAGGTAGCGTGTGCCTGTAATCCCAGCTACTCAGGAGGCTGAAGCGTGAGAGTCACTTGAACCTGGGAGCTGGAGGTTGCAGTGGGCCGAGATCAGTGCACTGCATTTCAGAGCGAGACTCTATCTAAAAAAAAATTTAAAAAGAAACTTAAACTCACAGTTTATTGAAGAGGAAACAGCCATGGTGCTTATTTAGCAACTAGAACACACAAATAAGCTGACATCTTAAAGAGGCAAAGCCCTGCCCTTGGGTAGACACGAGCAGGAGCACATCCAGATGCAGCTGTGCCCTGAGGAAGAGAGCGACCGGCGACCAGGAAGCCTTTGCAAAATTCTGAAGGCCAAGGATTTTACCTGGTGTTTGATGTAGGCATTTTGAAATTTAATTCCTTTATTCCACTACTAGTTATTGAATTCCTACTATACTGCAGACACAGTGCTAAGTGCAGGGTGTGGAATGAATAACACAGATATGATCTCTGCCGTCTTGGGGCGTATAGAGTAGAGGAGACACATGGAGAAAAATACGCACAGATAAGTGTGGAATTAGGAGAGAAGATTTGGGTGGTTGGGGATGCCTCTGGACATAAGCCTAAACTTAAAGGAGGAGGAGGAAGAAGGGTTAGGCAGGCTGAGAAGGGGAGAAGGACATCCTTCGGGGAGGAAATAGCCTATGAAGCCCTCTGAGGTCCCAGAGAGCTGGGAGGAGCTGAGTGCCAGCCAGACATGGACTGGCAAGATGAGGCTGGAGAATGGCCAGTGGCAGCCTTAGAGGCCCAGGTGACAATCTACACTTTAATTCTTTTTTTGGGGGACGGAAGAAGTCACACGAGGACATAGGAAGCCTTCTGGTCCACAGACTTCTTTAGTAACTTGGCCAGGGTTCCATTTGATGGTTCCTATCCAACCAAACATCCAACAGAAACAACTCGACTTGTTTTAGTTTGGTAGGTGTATTAGGATGTGCTTGCATTGCTTTAAAGAAATACTTGAGAGGGCTGGGCGCGGTGGCTCAAGCCTGTAATCCCAGCACTTTGGGAGGCCGAGGCAGGTGGATCACGAAGTCAAGAGATCGAGACCATCCTGGTCAACATGGTGAAACCCCGTCTCTACTAAAACTACAAAACATTAGCTGGGCATGGTGGCGCGTGCCTGTAATCCCAGCTACTCAGGAGGCTGAGGCAGGAGAATTGCCTGAACCCGGGAGGTGGAGGTTGCGGTGAGCCGAGATCGCGCCATTGCACTCCAGCCTGGGTAACAAGAGCGAAACTCTGTCTCAAAAAAAAGAAATACTTGAGACTGGGTAATTTGTAACAGAAGAGGTTTAATTGGTTCTGCAGGCCATACAGGAAGCATGGTGTCATCTGCTTCTGGGGAGGCCTCAGAGAGCTTTTACTTGTGGCTGAAGGTGAAGCAGGGGCTCAGTGCAGTGGCTCACACCTGTAATCCCGGCACTTTGGGAGGCTGAGGTGGGAGGATCGCTTGAGCCCCGGAGTTCCAACCTGCAGTGAGCTATGATTGCATCACTGCACTTCAGCCTGGGTGACAGAGCGAGACCCTGTCTCTAAATTAAAAAAAAAAAAAAAAAAAAAAGGGAGTTTAACAAGGCAGTTTTGCAATGTACCTACCCCCCTCAGTTCTAGAAGCTGGGGAAGGAGCTAGGGAAACGCGGAAGCTTCTCCAAGCCTATCATGGCGGGAAGACCCAGAGGGGAAGCAGCCTCACCTGTCGGAACTTCCAAGGCCCCAGGTGGTAACCATCAGCAGCATGTTCCCCCTGGCACACAACAGTCAAAACCAATAAGCTGAATGTGTCCAAGAGACAGAAATCAAAAAGATGAAACAGCTTTCCAGGCAGAAAAAGAGACGTAGGGAGGGATGTAGGCAGTAGAATGGCCAGAAAGGCAGCCTGGGTGACATGGCAAAACCCCAGCTCTACAAACAATCCAAACATTAGCTGGATGTGGTGGCTGCGGGCCTGGGAGGCTGAGGTGGGAGGATCACAGGAGCCCGGGAGGTTGGTTGAAGCTGCAGTGAGCCAAGATGGTGCCACTGCATTCCAGCCTGCGCAACAGAGGGAGACCCTGTCTAAAAAAAAAAAAAAAGAATAAGAAGAAAGCCGTTTGACATGTTAAGAAATAATCACAAAAGGTAAAATTAAAACGAAAGATTTTTTAAATTAAGCCTGGGCTGGGCGCAGTGGCTCATGCCTGTAATCCCAGCACTTTGGGAGGCTGAGGCCGGTGGATCACCTGAGATTAGGAGTTTGAGACCAGCCTGGCGAACATGGCGAAACCCGTCTCTACTAAAAATACAAAAATTAGCTGGGCATAGTGGTGGGTGCCTGTGATCCCAGCTACTTAGGAGGCTGAGGCAGGAGAATCGCTTAAGCCCAGGAGGTGGAGGTTGCAGTGAGTTGAGATTGCACCATTGCACTCCAGACTGGGCAACAGAGCGAGACTCCATCTCAGAAAAATAAAAATTTAAAAAGATTAAGCCAATTGACTAAAATATTATAAATAGAAGAGTTAAAAAGCAAGGATAGAAACATTGATAAAACAGTATGAACACTGAGAAAAATCCAAAAATGGAACCAGCTAAAAGTAGTTGGCAGAAATGGCAAGATATGAATGATTAAAATAAGAGAATAACATAAACTAAGATAATTCAGTGGGAAAACACGTATCAGTGTCCACAATACAAAGACAAAAATAAATGAATTAGAACATAAACCATTTAAAAGCATAGAGGATTCTTTTTCAAGGCAATAGGCCAGGCATGGTGGCTCATGCCTATAATCCCAGCACTTTGAGAGGCCAAGGTGGGAGGTCGCTTGAGCCCAGAGTTCAAGAGCAGTCTGGGCAACATTGTAAGACCCCCATTTCTACCAAAAAAAAAAAAAAAAAGACAAAATTGGATCTGGTCAAAAGATAGAAAGCCAGTGGGGTAGTCTTGGGTTATTTGGGATTGAGGGGGCCTCAAAGTCCAGGCAAGCCCCCCACCCCCAACCTCCGCTGACTCCTTGAAGAGCCAACCAGGGCAGGGCAGGAGTGGCTCAGAGCCCCAACCTTTGTCCCTCCCTGCCTCCTGCGGTGGGAGAAGAAGGGTGTTAGTAGTTCCAGTCCCCGGGGGTGTCTGCTGGCCCCAGTTTTCCAGCCAAGTGAACTTGGGCACGTGTCCAGCCTCTAGGTCTTCATCTGTAAGACTCTTTGTTGGATCTCTTGACCCTGCAGCTCTTCTAAGTGTTTCCAGCCAGGCCAGCTTCTGCCAGCTGCGAGATCCCAGTGATGGGGCAAGGAGGGAGCTGGAGGGTGCCCACCGGGGTGTGCCCAAGAGAATCCGGAGGAGGGGCCGCTGCAGTGTCCACCTCCTTTTTGGCTTCAGGAGAGTGGAGCTGCACCCTGTGCACATGGCACCACCCTCCCCTGACATGCACGCCACCTGCCCCTCACCACTGCCTTCTGCCTTTTCATTTCTACAGGGTCAAAGAAGGCTCTTCCAAGAAACATGCAGAAGAGAAGAGTGAAGAAATGTCTCTTCAGCAGCTGAGAGCATCTGCCCTCAAAGAAACCATCTAAGCTGCCTGGAACCTGGTGCTTGCTGGCACCACCTGAGCCATGTGCAGACGGCCCCCTGGGGGTTTCTCCCGGGAGCCCCTGGGGACACGAGTGCTGAGCTGGAGGAAAGATCGATGAAAACATCCTGGCTCCCATAGAGAGCCACCCACAAGCCAGGACTGCTTGGAGTGAAACCCCACCCAATCTGCATTACAAATGCATAGAAAGCCGGGAGAAGCCAGTCCCAGGGACCGCAGGAGGGACCGTTTTCCTTTCCCATCCCCAATCTGCCCCTTAGAATGTCTCTGTATTAGTCCATTCTGGCACTGCTATAAAGAACTACCTGAGACTGGGTAATTTATGAGGAAAAGAGGTTTAATTGACTCACAGTTCTGCAGACTGTACAGGAAGCATGGCTGGAGGCCTCAGGAAACTTACAATCATGGCAGAAGGCAAAGGGAAAGCAGGCATGTCTCCCCATGGCTGGCAGGAGACAGAAAGTGAAGGGGAAGGTGCTGAAGCAGGTAAAGAGTTGTTAAGTTCGGCAGCCCCAGAGCCAGGGCAGACATTAGTTTTTTAACAGTGAGAAGGCCCCCTGCTGCTCCGGGCTTTATTTAAACGGCTCTTTATTTCCCTGCTTTGTGACTTTATACAGGGTTTAGCCAGAACAGCTAAGTTAGGAATCCCAGCCTGCAGAACTCCACTGCCCCCAAGAATTTTTGTACCTGCTTCTGATTCTTAGGCACCACGGGTTACTGATAACCTGCTTGCTTTTTAGTTTTAGGCTTTGCTGCCCCGCTGGATAGTAAATCCCAGATAGCGCACCTGTTGTTGGCAAATCTGGGCCTTTTTTTTTAGACCTAGTATTTACAGGTCTCCAGGTATTTGAGCAACAAGTTAGTTTCCCGGGGAACATATGGCTGCTACCGGGTGTTCCAGCAAAAGGTTATTCGTGTACCGAAGCAGCACACAGCCGAGGGCCTTGGTGGGAAACCTTTGGAGGTCCCAGGACAATGCCTCTCTGAAGATGGTTGTTGGGGAGTTTTTGAACCCCTGTGGACGACAAGTCCAGGTGAACTGTGTTGTTACGCCTGACTGCGGATCTTCCCACTGGAAGGCAAACAGTTTTTGGCTTTTAGGGGCTAACCGGATACTGAAGAAAGCATTCTTTCAGTTTAAGCAGGTGAACAGCTGGCCTCAGCTGGCAACAGTTCTAGCAACGTGAAGGGATTGAGCACCGTGGGGTGCAAGGTGACAGTTCCTGGTTGAGCAAGCGCAGATTCTGCACTGGCTTATAGTTCTTGGTCCCCAGCCTGGGGACAGGCAGGAGAGGCGTGTTCCAAGGAGACTGGCAAGGAACTATAGTGCCATAAGCTTTTAGGCATCTGAGATGGATGCTCTTAAGAGCTTCCCTTGGTACTGGGTACTGCCTCTGTTTAACTGGTAGTGTCCCCGCTTTACTTTGATAACCACTGGGGCTTGGTTTACTGCCAGCCCTGGGGGGTTGTCTTTTATTTAGACCCATGGCCATTGCTTGGTTAGCGCAGGGGTTAATTTTTGTCCTGGCTTAGTTGGGAAGAGTCTCCACTCCTCCCTTGGGACTGTGAGAGCCATGATAATTTCCGCGTGAGGCAGTTTGAGCTGCGGGGAGCCCTTATTCGTAAACGCAATAGTAGCTTTTAGTTTGCTTAGCAAGTCTCCCCAAAAGGGTAGGGGACATTCCGGCATGTACAAGAGCTGATGTATAATTTTGTGGCCTTCCACTGAACAGGTCCGTGGTAGGCAAAAAGCCTGCTTTTTTGAAACTTTAGTGGCCCCAATTTTTTTTTTTTTTTTTTTTTTTTTTTTTTTTT
>NW_022436954.1:5839615-5906824 GCF_009761245.1 Sapajus apella | reverse complement strand
TTGGAGACGGAGTTTCGCTCTTGTTACCCAGGCTGGAGTGCAATGGCGCGATCTCGGCTCACCACAACCTCCGCCTCCTGGGTTCAGGCAATTCTCCTGCCTCAGCCTCCTGAGTAGCTGGGACTACAGGCACGCGAGGTGGCCCCAATTATATTTATTGTCTTAGTGGACAAAGGAGCTACCGGTTGGGTTACCACCGAATGCTTTTTTATTATTATTATTAGGTTTTCCATTTTACTGCTGCACCGTTTGCCCTAAGCTATTGAGCCTGGCAACTTCCACACACAGCTGCGCTGACGGCTCCCCCTTGTTTTTAGGGTTAGCAGTTTACCTTTTTTTATTTCTGATTTTTTTTGCCACTAGCGCTGCTGCACCTGGGCCCCTTAACCACTGCTGGGCAGGGGGTGGGGGGAGTGCTTAAAACGAACTGTAACCAGGAGTTTATGGACGGAAATTGGTTGGGGTGTCCTGGCTTGCCTGTAACCTTGTGCCACACTTTGGAGACAAGGGACCTGCTCAGGCTCCCATCTGTGGGCCAATTTGCTTTGAATGCTGGCCAGAAAAATGCTGTAAAGTATTACACAGAGTTCTAAGTTTCTCTGGCATCACGCTGGCACCATCATCCCCACTCAATTTCTTATTGAATTATTTTTAGCATAGTTTTCAACGGAGTGGGTTTCCTCTGCGTTTTACCCACCCCCCTCGGTTAGGGTGAGAACGGCACTCCCACAGGTAGAGGGGCTGCTCACTGACTTTACCTGATGTGATAACTCGGGCTTCGCGCTCCACCCGCAGTCTCCCACCCTCTACAGTGCAGTACATTTTTGTGCACTTTTACACACTTTTACTTTTTCCCTTCAGCCAAGTTAGAAACAGAAACAACTTTAAGGTGCCCAGACTGGCTTGCAGAGTAACAAAATTAAGACCAAAGTGCCAAGATTGACACACACACACAAGAACACAATTAAAAGCAAGGTGCCTACACTGGCACACCGTGCTTGATTAGGCCATGCTTCTACCCAGTGGGGTGGTTAAGTGAAGCTTTCCAGAATCAACCCTGCTGAGTTTTTGATGTTTGGACTCCAAGCGCGCCGGTTCCTTCTTGGTGCTCAGCCCTTGTGCTGGATGCCTGCGGGCCTGCCTGGCCATGCTGTGGGTGAAGGATCCACTGGGGCCAGTGCCTACCTGGGAGCTCTCTTAGGATCCTGTCGCTCAAGCGGGCTGGAGTCCCCTGCAGGGATGCCCCACAAGGGCAGGGCAAAGCTGCCTGGGAAGCTGTCCTGACCGTCCACCAACTGAAACTCGTTTCCCGGTCAGGGAACCAAAATGAAGCAGGAACAGCAAGAAACAACCCTCTTGAACATCGAACTGAGGAAGGAAGTGGCTTTTTATTTGGCCAGGAGCTGCAAAGGTGGGGGGGTGGGGGGGGGGCTACAGCCTTATTCACGGAGCCCCCCGAGAAGCAGCTTCTTTCCCCTTTTATAGGCTTACAATGATAGTGGGGAAACTGAGGTAAAACTATGTTATTGTTCATTGGACATTCAACCTTACAATTTTTTGGCTTTATTAATTTACTAGTTCATGTGCAGCACAAGCAGGAACAGGCAGGGGAGGGGGTTTACAGACACAGGACAAAGGCAGTACATTATTAGTTGGCAAAGGTGTTTTCAGAAGGGAGCCTGTGTCGTGCAAACACGGGAGTGTAACCCAGTGCCAGGCTCCAGCTGGTAAAAATAACATTCATTTGCAACTTTTTTAAGGGTTACAAATAGCAAAGACGCTGGGAACCAAAAAATAAGTTATTTTCCCAGCTCTTTGGTATTTTCTTTCTTTCTTTTTTTTTTAACCTGCCTTCCCATCCAAAGGGGAGGAGGAGGTAAAGGCCAAACAGCAGGAAAAGGGGAGGGGGTCTCCCTCTCAGTGCCACACACTTTGCAACAAACAGATCTTGTGAGAACTCTTATCACGAGACAGCACTAGGACGACCGTGCTAAACAATTAGAAGCCACCCCCGCTATCCAATCACCTCCCACTAGGTCCTGCCTCCAATACTGGGGATTACAATTCAACACGAGATTTGGGTGGGGACACAGAGTCAAACCATATCACTGTTTATTCTTGTTCCACCTGAGAATGCTCTGTCTTTGCAGGTTTAGGGTTATATCTCAGCCAAAGGGTTGTCCCTGGAATAGCTGCACTTGCCCTTGAGAAACTTAGAGAACTCATTCTATTCCACTCACCTGGAAAGAGTAAATGCTCTTCTGCCTTACAGGATTAAAGCTGTTTCCCCCGTGTATGTGTCTTACCTCTTTGACAGGGAAATGTCCCCATAGCAGGCATTCTTGCCTACCTCTGTAGCTCCACCAGCCTCTCATAGGCCTTGCAGAAGCTGCTTGTTAAATAGTTGATGAAGAAACGATGAAAACAGACTTCCACAATGGATGGAGACCTTTGTGCACTGTTTGGATTCCTAGCAATACCACTTTGCAGAACTTGGACATGGTTCATTTCCCCAAAAGTCTTCTCCAGGTGTGTGCCACCATGTTTGGCTATTTTTTTTTAATTTCGTAGCAACAGGGTTGTTGGAAACAGGTGCTCAGTGCTGCAAAGAAAAATCAGCACTGAGACAAAGCTCTCCCAACAAGGCAATTTTACCTTCTGCAGAAAGGGTGCTCCCATTAGCCATCTTGCCCCGAGAGTACAACTAACAAAGGAAAAGCAGACATATTTATCCTTTACGCATTTGGGGTTGTCCTTACTCCTGTGTCTGATCTCTGTTGATTGGAGCCAGACCTCACAATCTAAACTAACACCTGATTGGCTAACAACTTAAAACTTTTCTAAACAGGTAAAAGCAATGGAGAACAGAAGGAAAAGAGGAATTCCAAATAGGGAAGGGACAGGAAGTTGCTTGTGAAAGGACTTAGAAAAGTAATAATATAAACATCTTGGTTAAAGTACAAGGAAGGATGTACTACACGCCTGTGAGCGTGTCTAACAGCTGCATAGGATAGGGCTTCACAAAGAGTTCTTAGCAAAAAGCAAGAAGGCTTTGAAGAAAGTCTTTAACACAAACTATTATTTCTAACACTTATGATTTATTCTTTAATGAGAAAGGAAACTTTGAAGGGAAACTTTTCTACTTCCTCCAGGGTCTTCTTTGTTGCCCTGGCTGGCTTTAAACTCTTGGCCTGAAGCAATCCTCCGGCCTCAGCTTCCCAAAGTGCTGGGATTACAGGCATGAGCGCAGCATCCCGCTGACCTCAGATCTATCTCCACCCAGGTGCTGGACATGTATCCCTGACCTTAACCTTCACTGGAATTCATTTTAGATTTATAGGGGATCCGAATCTTGGCCCATTGGGTGGTCTTGGTCAAATTTTCTTGTCTGATCCCTTCTTCCGGGAGTTACCAGATAATCAAACAAGATCAATTCTCAGCCCCTTACAGCCCAGAGAAAGGCACAAGACAGGGAAGAAACAAGACTATCACGGCTCAGGCAGGAACCATTGCAGCTTGCCATTTTGCCAAGATTAGTCTTCCAACAGCTTGGAGCTTGGAGCAGAGGTGGAATGCAACTTCCCCAAGGACTTGTCCCAGGGCCCTACTATTGATGCGCTGAATCCTGAGGTCCTCCGGGACTTGTCCCAGGGCCCTACTATTGATGCGCTGAATCCTGAGGTCCTCCGGGGATTTAACCTCTCTTGAACTTGTCAGGGAACACCTGTGTGTGATCTGCTAAGTGAGCTTTTCCATTTGAGTTGTTCTTCACCCACAGCCCTCAGCAAATCAGTGAATTCAATAGGCAGAGGGCTGCTGTGTCTGGCCATGCTTTGAGATTCACCCCGGGGTCACCTCTTCCAGGCAGCTCTCACTGACCACCCCTGCCTGCCTCTGTGCGCCACTCCTCTCTCCCCACCTCCCCCCACCCTGTGCCCTCTGTATAGCCTTCTTATTGCACTTTCCAGGGTGTTGTGATGGGTCCATTTACATGCTGATCTCTCCAGTGCCTCCTCAAACACAAAGTTAAATCACCTTTTCTTGACCTGGCCTGCACATAGTAGGTGCTCAGTTCATGTTGCTGGAGTGAATGACTATTTTTTTTTTTTTGAGACAGAGTCTCACTTTGTCAACCAGGCTGGAGTGCAATGGCATGATCTCAGCTCACTGCAAATTCTGCCTCCGGGTTCAAGTGATTCTCCTGTCTTAGCCTCCTGAGTAGCTGGGATTACAGGCACCCACCACCACGCCCAGCTTATTTTTTTTTTTTTTTAAGATGGGGTTTCACCATGTTGGCCAGGCTGGTCTTGAACTCCTGACCTCAGGTGATCCACCCACCTCGGCCTCCCATAGTGCTAGGATTACAGGCGTGAGCCACCGTGCCCGGCACCCAGCTAATTTTTGTACTTTTAGTAGAGACAGGGTTTCACCATGTTGGCCAGGCTGGTCTTGAACTCCTGACCTAAGGTGATCCACCTGCCTCGGCATCCCAAAGTGCCGGGATTACAGGTGTGAGCCATGGCGCCCGGCCGTGAATGACTGTTATTTTATTTATTTGTTTATTTTTGAGACAGGGTCTCACTGCGTCACCCAAGGTGGGGTGCGGTGGTAAGATCTCGGCTCACTGCAGCCTCAACTTCCCTGGCTCAAGCAATTATCCCGCCTCAGCCTCCTAGGTAGCTAGGACCACAGGTGTCTGCCACCATGACTGGCTAATTTTTAAAGTTTTTGTAGAGTCAGGGTCTTGCTTTTTTGTCCAGGCTGGTCTCAAACTCCTGGACTCAACTAATCTTTTGCTTTGGCCTACCAAAGTGTTGGGATTACAGGCATGAGCCACCACACCCAGCCTTTGTTTTTATTTTTGAAGAAAATTTAGAATAGTGGTTCTCAATCTTGGAATCACCTGTGAGCTTAAAAAAAAAAAAAAACACCAGTGCTGGAGCCCACTCCTCAGGATTCTGATGTCATTAATTGGGGTTGGAGCCAAGGATGAGAACCACTGGCCTAGAAATAATTTTGCTAACTGGCAAGGTGAGTACAAATTTAGTCCAGCAGATAGGGTTAATTATAACAAGACTGTGACCTCATAGTTAATAAGTTACTTACCATGAGGTTAGTAACCTAACTTGATTTCCCAGGACAAAGACAATACATACTTTTAAGTGAACAAACTAGATTTTCTTTTCTTTTCTTTTTTTTTGAGGTATGGTTTCGCAATTGTTTCCCATGCGGCAGTGCAATGGCGCAATCTCGGCTCACTGCAACCTCTGTCTCCAGGGTTCAAGCGATTGTCCTACCTCAACCTCCTGAGTAGCTGGGATTCCAGGCATGTGCCACCATGCCTGGCTAATTTTGTATTTTTAGTAGAGACGGGGTTTCTCCATGTTGGTCAGGCTGGTCTCGAACTGCCGACCTCGAGTGATCTGCCCGCCTTGGCCTCCCAAAGTGCTGGGATTATAGGCATGAGCCACCACGCCTGGCCACAAACTAGATTTTCTTAAAGAAATATTCTCACCAATAGCAGTAGTCGCGGGCCCGGAGGGCGGGGGCCGGGGCCGCGACCCGCACCGGGATCGCACTGGCTCCGGCTCGCGGTCCCTTCTGTCGGCAGGCCGGGGCCCACCGCGGCGCCGCGCCTGAGCGCAGGGAGGCCCCAGAGCGCTCCAGCCTGGAGAGCACAGAGCCGTCGGATTCCGATGACGAGATGATAGACCCCGCCAGCTTGGAGGCGGAGGCCCACCAAGGCCCGTGCGGCCAGATCCACCATCAGTACCGGGCGCTCATCAACTCCGTCCAACAAAACCGGGGGGACATACTAAATGCCGGCGACAGATTAACAGAGGCCCTTGAAGAGGCCAACACTCTGTTTAATGAAGCATCCCGAGCAAGAGAAGCAGTCCTGCATGCCCACTTTCTTGTTTTGGCTTCAGATTTGGGCAAAGAGAAAGCAGAGCAGCTGCGCTCAGACCTGAGCCGGTTTGAAATGTTAAGATATGTTGAAGCTCTACTGACACATATGGGTGTAAATCCGCCAGAAGCTGAAGAACTCATCCGTGATGAAGATAGTTCTGATTTGGAATTCGTAGTCTATGACTCCTGGAAACTATCAGGCAAAACAGCAGAAAACACTTTTTTTTTTTTTTCTTTTTTTTCTTTTTTTTGGGGGGACGGAGTTTCGCTCTTGTTACCCAGGTTGGAGTGCAATGGCACGATCTCGGCTCACCGCAATCTCCGCCTCCTGGGTTCAGGCAATTCTCCTGCCTCAGCCTCCTGAGTAGCTGGGATTACAGGCACGCGCCACCGTGCCCAGCTAATTTTTTGTATTTTTAGTAGAGACGGGGTTTCACCATGTTGACCAGGATGGTCTCGATCTCTTGACCTCGTGATCCACCCGCCTCGGCCTCCCAAAGTGCTGGGATTACAGGCTTGAGCCACCGCGCCCGGCAGAAAACACTTTTAATAAAACCCATACATTCCACTTTCTGTTGGGTTCAATATACGGAGAGTTCCCTGCGCCAAAGCCATGAACTGATCGTCTAGGAAAAGTTCCTACGATAGGAGAGGAGAGGGCAATGCCCGCCCAGTTAAGCAGAATGGAAGGCAGAGGGGAGCAAATCGCTTAAGCCCAGGAGTTCAAGACCAGCCTAGGCAACACGGAGAAACCCTGTCTCTACTAAAAATACAAAACTTAGCCAGGTATGGTGGCACATACCTGTAGTCCCCGCTACTTGGAAGGCTGAGGTGGGAGGATCACCTGAGTCCAGGAAGGCTGAGGCTGCAGTGAGCTGTGAGGCTGGGTGACAGAGCAAGACCCGGTCTCAAAAAAGTGGCTGTTGCAGTACCTACGATCCTCTGATTTGGGGATGGGGTTGGTGCGGCATTGGCTATTATACTTGGCCACATATTTGCATTGCTTGAAGGGGGCAGTCTTGTCCTCCAGGACGTGTCTGATACAGCAGGCGTAGCCGTTGAGTCGCCTCTGCTTGCACAGTTTGGGGCCATATGACCACAAGGGCTTATTGTCAACCTCAGAGAAGTGTATATGTTTCCCTTCATACATCACGTGACTCTATTCCTTGTGAACATCAGCTGATTTTGAATCTTCTGCACCATGGCAATGTTAAAAGAGCCCCCAAGGATACCAGTTTGGAATGCGCAGAATCAAGATGAAGCAGATTGCCCTTTCATTCTCCGCCCGGGGCCTGGCGTTGGCCAGCCAATCCCCGGCCTCAAGTAAGCGCGCTCACCCGGGAGCGAGCTTAGGCAACATGGTGAAACCCTGTCTCTAATTTAAAAAAACAAAAAAGTGATTTTGAGGCCAGGCAGTGCCTCATGCTTGTAATCCCAGTGGTTTGGGAGGCGGAGGCGGGTGGATCACTTGAGTCCAGGAGTTTGAGACTAGCCTGAGCAACATGGTGAAACCGTCCTTATTTCTACAAAAAATACACAAATTTTAAAATAATTGTTTAATTATGGTGGTGTTGGGTGTGGTGGTTCATGCCTGTAATCTCAGCACTTTGGGAGGCCAAGGCGGGCAGATCACCTGAAGTCAGTAGTTCAAGACCAGCCTGGCCAACATGGTGAAACCCCATCTCTGTTAAAAAAAAAACAAAAAACAAAAATTTACTGGGCATGGTGGCACACACCTGTAATCCCAGCTACTTGAGTGTCTGAGGCATGAGAATCACTTGAACCCAGGAGGCAGAAGTGGCAGTGAGCTGAGATCATGCCACTGCATTCCAGCTTAGGCTACAGAGAAGGACCCTGTCTCCAAAAAAAAAAAAATTATAATGGGGGAAGGGGCTATAGGCCCAGCCCTTAGGAGGCTGAAGCAGGGGGATTGCTTGAGCCTGGAGGCAGAGATTGCAGTGAGCCAAGATCACACCACTGCACTCCAGCCTGGGTAACAGAGTAAGACCTTGTCTAAAAAAAAAAAAAAAAAGCTTTGGTCCAAGTCCCTATCAGCGCAAATAACTAGAGCATCTGATGGGGCAGCTATACCCCTGAGAGTCCTTAGCTGGGTACATGAAAGGCCAGAGACCAAAGGACTTAGGCCAAGTGGCAAAGGCTGCAGCTGAGCTCATCTGAGTCTTGGCAGGGCGCCCTGCGATCATCCAGAGGGTGAGAGGCTGTAGAAGCTGCTACGAGGCCGCCTCCCATTGGCCTCCCATCGCCCCCTGGAGGCTGCCGTGAGACGCTTCTGCATCGCCCCTGGCTTCTGTGAGATCTGAGGCCCTCCTCTGAATAGCGCTGTAGAAGATAAAATTCCTCAGCTGCATCTGGAACAGGCTCCTCAGCTACACGGCCTCCCACAAGCTTGGGGTCACAAGCCCCCTCAGGGTCTTTCAGGGTCGTCCTATTCGGTGTAGGGGACAAGGACCGCAGGGGCTGGCACCTTAGGCTTGTCCTCCTTTTCACTGTCTATGTGAAGAAGAAATCCTAAATCTAAAAGTGGCTCACTGTGCCTTTACCGGTCAAATCAGTCCAGACTTGGCCTCTGCCTGGCCTTGTTGGATGTGAGCTTGGCAGTGGCCTATTGCTCCACCTCTCATCTTAACCAAGGCTGAATCAGAGAATCTGGGGATAGAATTTTTGGCTGTCACACAGGTCTAATAATGCCCCTGAGCTTGGGAGAGATAACTAATTTATGGAACCTCAATAAATATGGGTGGCTGGCTTTGAAATTAAGACTCAGGGATTATACCTGGAAGGCTTCCATTTAAATGGGTCACACGAAAGGTTTAGTCCCTGAAGGAATATATACATATTTTTTGAAACAGAGTTTTGCTCTTGTCGCCCAGGATGGAGTGCAATGGTGTGATCTCAGCTCACTGCAACCCCCAGCTCTTGGGTTCAAGTAATTCTCCTGCCTCTGACTCCTGAGTAGCTGGGATTACAGACACCTGCTACCATACCCAGCTAATTTTTGTATTTTTAGTAGAGATGGGGTTTCAACATGTTGGCTGGGATAGTCTCGAACTCCTGACCTCAGGTGATCCACCCTCCTTGGCCTCCCAAAGTGCTGGGATGGCAGGCATGAGCCACCGCGCCCAGTCGGAATATTTATATATTGAGGACACCTTATTTCCTGATGGAAAGCCAACAAGATGTAAGTTACCAGGGTACTGGACAAATGCCCAGAAGGTCTTTCCAACAACCTGCTAGAAGAATGAGCCAGGCAGTGGATTTCTTTGACCACGAGGGCATGTGTGGAGAAGCCTCTATGACCAGTAGCAGTGAGACAGGATGGCGTTCTTGTTGGTGCTGAAGAGCGGCGGCACAGGGAACTTCCAGATCCTCCAGACTGCACTCACGCTGCTCCCTGCTTGCCTGCTCACCCACCACAACCTCCTGCAGAACCTCACAGCCATAACCCCAGAGCATCACTGCCGGCCAGGGACAACTGGACCAATGGGTCTCCTGTCCGAGCTATGTCAGGGATAGGGACCTACTGGGAGTCTTCATTCTGCTGAGCAAGGACCAGAAGGCTGAGCAATGCCTGAGGGTCTCTGAGCCCCAGTGGCAGATCTTACACCACAGCAGCTCCTCCTCTTTGGGCCTGGGCAGTGAGGCCTGGCTGGACGTATGGGTATATGACTGGAGCACTATGGCCTCCTCCGTCATTACTGAGCAGAGGCAAAGCTACAGCGGAGTGCTGAACCTTCAAATGGCTTTTTAACTTGCTTTTAATCAGGATATAACCTTTTACATTAAATGTAAATTTAAGTGTACAGCTAGATAGCTTCTATATTTTGTTTTGCCTATGTTTGAATTCCACATAAACAACACCATGTAGAATGTATTCTTTAGGCTGGGCTGGGTGGCTGGGTGACAGAGCGAGACTATGTCTCAAAAAAAAAGAATATATTCGTTTTCTTTGAGATGGGGTTTTGCTCTTGCTGCCCAGGCTGGAGTGCAATGGTGTGATCTTAGCTCACCGCAACCTACACCACCCAGTTTCAAGCAATTCTCCTGACTCAGACTCCCGAGTAGCTGGGACTACAGGCATGCGCCCCAACGCCCGGCTAATTTTGTATTTTTAGTAGAGATGGGGTTTCTCCATGTTGGTCAGGCTGGTCTCAAACTCCCGACCTCAGGTGATCCACCCACCTCAGCCTCCCAAGTATTTATTTTTTTAGAGACAGATTTTACTCTGTTGCCCAGGCTGGAATGCAGAGGTATAATCATAGTTCATCGCAGCCTCGAACTCCTGGGCTCAAAAATTCCTCCCAAATTTTAATTTTTTTTTTTTTTTTTTTGAGACGGAGTCTTGCTGTTGCCCATGCTGGAGTGCAGTGGTGCGATCTCAGCTCACTGCAACCTCCGCCTCCCAGGTTCAAGCGATTCGCCTGCCTCAGCCTCCCGAGTAGCTGAGACTACAGGCGCACACCAGGGCGCCTGACTAATTTTTGTGTTGTTAGTAGAGACCGGGTTTCACCACGTTAGCCAGGATAGTCTCGATCTTCTGACCTTGTGATCTGTCCGCCTCAGCCTCCCAAAGTGCTGGGATTACAGGCATGAGCCACCACACCCAGCCTCAAATTTTAATTTTTAACATTTTTTTGTAATGATGGGGTCTCATTATATTGCCCAGGCTGGTCTCGAACTCCTGGGCTCAGGTGATCCTCCCGCTTCAGCCAAATACATCCTGGGCCAGGTGCAGTGGCTGTTGAGATTACAGGTGAAAGCCACCGTACCTGGCCCAGGATGTATTCGTTAGCGTCCTGGGGTTTTTTTAATTCAACAAAGGTTTTTAGGAGTCACCCATGTTGAATGTATCAGGAGGTCTTTTTTTTTTTTTTTTAGTATTATAAAGAATTCCATTGCATGAATATATCACAGTCTAGTTGTCTTTTCTATCATCGAAAGACATGTGCACTGTTTCCAGCTTGGAGCTATTCTGACTATCACAGTCATGAACATCCAGTGGACACGGGCATTTGTTTCTGCTGGGTGTATGCCTGGCATGTAATTGCTGGATCACAGGGTGTCCCTAGAACAGTTTTGTAAAAGGGTTGCATCAATTTACAGATGTATGAGATGTTCAGCAATCTTCCATTGCTCCACAACCTCCCCCAAACTTGGTCCAAGTGATTTCATTTTGCCTTCACTTAGCTACATACAAAACAGTAAATTAAAAAAAAAAAAATCAACATTTTATCCATTTTCTTGCTACTCCAAATTTCTCATTTGCCTAACTAAAATGAGAATAGGGTCGGGCACGGTGGCTCACGCCTGTTATCCCCGCACTTTGGGAGACCGAGGTGGGCGGATCATAAGGTCAAGAGATGGAGACCATCCTGGCCAACATGGTACAACCCCATCTCTACTAAAAATACCAAAAAATTAGCCAGGTGTGGTGGGCAGCACCTGTGGTCCTAGCTACTCAGGAGGCTGAGGTGGAAGAATCTCTTGAACCCAGGAGGCGGAGGTTGCAGTGAGCCGAGATTGTACCACTGCACTCCAGCCTGGTGACATAGCAAGACTCTGTCTCAAAAAAAAAAAAAATTAATAAAAAACAAAATGAGAATAAAAAGAGGAAAAGGCCAGCCGAGGTGGATCACGTCTATAATCCCAGTACTACAGGAGGCTGAGGCGGGTGGATCACCTAACATCAGGAGTTCAAGACCAGCCTGGCCAAAATGGTGAAACCTTGTCTCTACTTAAAAAAAGAAATTAGCCAGGTGCAGTGGCGGGCGCCTGTAATCCCAGGTACTAGGGAGGCTGAGGCAGGAGAATCACTTGAACCCAGGAGGCGGAGGTTGCGGTGAGCTGAGATGGTGCCACTACACTCCAGCCTGGGTGACAGAGTGAGACTCCTTCTAAAAAAAATTAATAAAATAAAATGACTGATGTTCATGACAGCAGGACCACTGGACCCCACAGCTATGGATAGACCCACACAGTGAGGCATGGCGACTGTCGGCTGACACCGCCTTCTCTTCTCCTCCAGTGGGACCTGGTGTTTGAATACATCACTGAAGTCCATATACATGATGGGACAGGTGGTGGGGGCTACGGCCTTTGGTGTCTGCTGTGACAGGTAAGGAAAGGAGGCCCAAGCAGGCCCAGAAGTGTCTGACCAGGCGGTTGCTCTCGCTATCCTCACACTATCCCCAGAGGCACAGGATCCTCCCTCAGAAGGTCCCCATTCCCTTCTTTCTTCAACAGAGGGTAGAGTGCTCACTCCATCCTTCTGGAGTCCTTGGTCCCCTGCGTTTCTAGGATGCTGTCCACTAGGCATGCATCTGTCGCAGCTGAAGTGATGGTACCTCCCCTTTTGGTTCTCAAATGAATTTAAGTCACTAATACCAAATTATTTTTTGCTTGCTGCGGAGTTCTGGGTCACGTGGCAGAATGCCTTTTATCATGCAGAAGGTGCCGAAGCCCCACGTGCAGTTAATTTTCTGCAGACCTGCGTGATTTCACCAGCAGTGTTGCCTCCACAGTTTGCTTCCTGAGGAAGGGGAGATACTGCAGTTTGGTTATTGTGAGTGGCCAACTTAATAGAGCACCGATAATGGGAGTCCTTGCAGGTTCCCATTTTACCTGTAAGGAAATGAGGTTTTGCACCACCGGTCTTAGAGAACACTGCTTCCAACATGGACATTGGACAAATGTCCTTGGAAGTAATGATGGTGTTGGAAATAGATGCTTGGTGCTGCAAAGAAAACTTAGCACTGAGGCAAAGGACTTTTTAATAATGCAATTTTTACTTCCTGAACTGCAGGAAGGGTACCCTCACTAGCCATCATGCCACAAGAGTACAATGAACAAAAGAAAATACACAAATTTATCCCTTAGGCATTTGGGGTTGTCCTTACAGCTGTGGCTGATCTCAGTTAGCTGGAGCCAGACCTCACAATTTAAACTAAAACCTGATTGGCTAACAACTTAAAACTTTTCTAAACAGGTAAAAGCAATGGAGAGCTGGGACATGCCTGTGAGCACGTCCAGCACAGGTATCTTGGTTACAGTACAAGGACACAGAATGTACTATGTGCCTGTAAGCATGGCATGCCTGATACATGCCATGTAGGATACGGCTACACAGGATAGGGCTTAACAAAGCTATTAACACACATTCTTTAACAAGAAAGGAAACTTTAAAAAAGAACTTTTTTACTTCCCACAGATGATTTTCTGTGAGGAGGAAGCTGTGTGCCTGACACTGCATCTGTGGGTGGGAGACCCCATGAGTGCCAAGGCAAGAGTCAGAAGCCTCAGCCTATTTCCATAGGAATAATGAAGAAGAAAGTAACTAGAAATAAAACCATAGTAGTTATTCATATGTGATCTTAGTTATTTGTATGTGATCTCAGTTATTCATAAGTGATCTTAGTTATTCATATGTGATCTTAGTTCTTTTACTAATGCCTCTCAGGTCAAAAAGTGTGAACCTGGGGTGACATTGTGAAAGGAATGACCCTAAGGCAAGATGCTTTAAGCCCTCTGTCACACCCATATAAGGGCTGCTAGAGGGTACCTCGGCTATGTGGCAGCGCCAGCGCTGGGAAAGTGCCCGCTGTTTAGCAAGCAGTGGAAGGAGATGTCAGAGATGTCTCCTTCCCAGAGGAGTGAGGAGAAAACTCCGCTCCTCCAAGCTCTTGCGGTAGGCCTGACACCTGTCAGGAGGCCAGCAGACATCCAGGGGCTTAATTGTCTCTATGTGGTGCTGTGCTTCAGCGGTCACGTTCCATGTCCATGCTCATGTTCCGCTTCTGCACCTGGTTCCTTTTTTTTAAGAAGAGATAATCAGTAAAAGTAATGTAAATCTTAATGCCTTTGTTCTTTCTTGACAAGTATGGAAAACGTGCTGATGCATTATGCTCCTTACCTCATCTCGGCCACCTGAAAGTCTTGGGCCCCTACATATATGACATGTGATGTACCTGACCCTATCACTGACCACCAATGCCATGCCCTGCCTGCCCTGCCCCCAGCTTTGTACTCAATAAATTTCAGAGTGTGCAGACACTCGGGGCCACTCTTGGACTCTGCACTTTGGTGGGCAGTGGACCCCTGGGCCCAAGCTCTCTTTTTCTCGACCTCTGTGTCTTGCGTCTTTATTTTCAGTTTCTCATCTCCACACCAGCAGAGAGGGGCTCACAGGACCCCGTAGGACTGGATCCTACAGCATCTGGATGGCTAATCCTGGTTACAGCTGAAGCAGTGGAGCTGCCAGGGCCCGTGTCTCAGGAGGCCAGCACTGGGCTCTACCTCCTCGGTTTTGTCAGCCCCTCAAATGAGTCATCCCGGCGTGCTAGAGAGAAGATTTAAGTGGACGTCAGAAGAGCTGGGCTCTGGCCCCTCTGTTGCTAACCTTCCATGAAACTTTAAAAAATTAACTTAGCCTCCTTGGGTCTTTTCTGGAAGATTGAGGGGCTCCCTCAGCTATCCCAGCTGCCCCAGTCCCCCATGGCTGGGTCTCAGGGACACTCAGCCTCTGACTACCCACTGTGCTGGGGGCAGGAAAAGCCAGCCAATCAAAGGTCTTCTTCATCAGAATAGAGGCCAAGGAAACGGCCCCAGACTCTGTGCTCACCCCCACCCTGCCCAGAGTGAAAGGAGGGGACCAACTCATTTCTACAGGAGCCTCGGTAGCTAGGAGGGGGTGCCCGCGTGCTCATCACTGTCCCCTACCAGGGACATCTATACTTCAGGAACAGGCAGAGGGGAGCAGTGCCAGGCAAAAGCCCTATGCAGATGCTAGGGACACTTTGCAGCCAGAGAGCGACCCCTGGCCCAAAGAGGAGGCAGAAGGCTGGGAGAGCCCTGGCAGCATCTGGCCCTGGGTTCAGTCCCCAGGCCCAGCATGGCCAATCCATCTCGGTTGCAGGTGTGGCCGCAGGACATGGCTGCACGGAGCAGCACTGCTAGTGGTTCCCACAGGCACCGAGGGCACCTCCACAGTGACATTCGCAGCCCACTCCATGCTCTGCTTCCTCAGCAGGTTGACGCTCGCCAGGAGCATCCTCACTGGCCTCTTCCTCAGTGAGTACCCCAGGGCAGCTGTGGTTCCAGCCCTAACTCCTCACTAACCAGCTGTGCGACCTGGGACATGTTACTTAAACTTTCTGGGCCTCAGTTTCTCCATCAATAAAATGGAGGTGCTTATGATAGTACCTTCCTTGTCTCACATCTATTTATAGAATAACGCTTGGCACACATGAAGACTTGAAGAAATCTTTACTCTTTTAAGGTAGTGGGTTGAGGGCCCTAGGCTCAAATTCCCAGCTCCACCACTTACCTGTTACTTTTTTTTGAGATGGAGTCTCGCTGTGTCATCCAGGCTGGAATGCAATGGCGTGATCTCAGCTCACTGCAACCTCTGCCTCCTGGGTTCAAGTGATTTTCCTCCTTCAGCCTCCCAAATAGCTGGGATTACAGGCGCGTACCACCATGCCTGGCTAATTTTTGTATTTTTAGTACAGATGGGGTTCCACCGTGTTGGCCGGGCTGGTGTCGAACTCCTGACTTCAAATGATCCTCCCACCTTGGCCTCCAAAAGTGCTGGGATTACAGGCATGAGCCACCATGCCCAGCCTACCTGTTACTTTTGACAAGCAACCTCAGTCTCCTGCATGTGCAATGGGACTCGGCACAGACACTACTGCACAGAGTTGTTATGAGGATGAAATGAGAGAACGGAAGTTGCTTGGAACAAACTGTCCACCATGGCATTGATGCAGGGAAAAGACCAATGTAGGTGTCAGAAGCCCACCCATGAGCCCCATCTGTCAGGGGAAAGGCCAGCTGGGACACCGACTGGGAGACTACATCACTGATGACCAGGCTGACCTCTCTGAGCCTGTGGAGCTGATTTCCGGCAATGGTAGGTTTGTCATCCCCAGCCAGGGAGTGGATTCCAACCGAGAGGCGGATGCTGGTGAACACCTACAGCATGGACATGATCTCCCTGGGGCAGGGGGTCCTCTCCGGCCTGGCCTACCTCCTCTGGCAGTGGCACTGGCTGTGAACACAGTGTCTGTCTCCTGCGTGATTATGCTTCTGTACACCTGGTGCATCAGCTCCCAGGTCCATATTTCATAGCGGAGGTTGCCCCTGCCTCGCTTCCTTTGTGGGCAGTATTTGCTGAGCTCGGAGCTTACTTTGTTTTAACTAAAGTGTGGGAGGTCAACCTCCTGCTGGCTCTAACTATTCCACATCAGAGAAGCATCTAAGGGAGCTTTGGCTGGGCCCCCTGGGATTCTGCCTCAAGCAGAGAAGAGGGAACCCATGAAATATTCGGAGTCTTCATTTGATTTTTTTTTCTCTGTATCACCTTTGGTGAAAAGCCCTAGGCCATTTAGGGTTCTGCGTGGGCCAGATCCACCTTCAAAGGCTGCACTTGGGGTGCTTGATGTGTGTCCTTAGATATGACTATGGAGCTCCGCAAGCCAACACCAAATTCAGTCTTGAATGATTGACAGCCAACAGTGAGGTCTCTGATAAGCCCCAGGCTCACTTGGCTTTAGGGAATGCCCCTTGGGGATCGGACCGGATGTTTCTGGTCACTCACTCAACCAATGAGAACAGGCTCACCATACAAGTCCAGAACCACAAGGAAAGCAAATAGGAAGTCTCATAAAAATGATGATGAAGATCCATAGTTAATGCCATGGAGAGATGGTCAGAGCGTCCATTAAGTGAGAAATGTAGGTGACAGAGCGTGTACAACATGATGATAGTTTTGCCTAAACAAACTCATGCCTACATCTGATCAGAAGGAAAACAGCAGAGACAACCAGCAGCCCCATGGGAGCAGTTGCTCTCACTGCAGTGAAATTCTCCCCACCCACCCCCGTTTTTCTTATTTGGGTTTTCCAGTGGGTCCCTGTGGTGGACAGCTAGTCCAGCACCTGTCCCCCAGCACCTGCTGTGCACCCTGGGTGGAGAGGTCCCCTGGCACCTCCAGCTGCTCAGGGTCAAAAAAGGCAGGGAGCTCTGCCCTGTGTGAACATGCCTGCAGCTCCCCACCCCTCTCACTATCAGGGGACTGCCAGAACCAGCGTGCTGGCTTATCACCCACGACAAACATGACAGGGCTGTGAAGAATCTGTGGGCTGTGGCAAGATTAAATGGCAGAAAGAAGCAAGGGGAAAAACTCACTCCAGGTAGGCACAAAGGAAACCCACACGCTACTTCACTCTTCCTCCCATTATTAATACTTCTCCGTGAGGGCCTCAGTTGGGCTACCAAAGTTGAAAAAGAGGCAAGCTTCTTTTTAAAAATTTTTTTTTTGCTTATTTCTGAGACAGAGTCTGGCTTTGTCGCCCAGGCTGGAGTGCTGTGGCATGATTTTCATTCACTGCAATCTCTACCCCCCAGGTTCAAGCCATCCTCCCATCTCAGCCTCCCAAGCGGCTGAGACTACAAGTGCATCCCACCACGCCCAGGTAATTTTTGTGTTTTTCATAGAGACAGGGTTTTGCCATGTTGTCCAGGCTGATCTTGAACTCCTGAGCTGAAGTGATCTGCCCGCCTCAGCCTCCCACAGTGCTGGGATTACAGACATGAGCCACATGCCCAGACTTAAGAGGTAAGTTTTAACATGCAAATGGAGTAACTAGAACCATCAGATAATCAGAGGACCTGTGGGAAATGGATCCTGATGTACTGTTTCTCGGAAACCTCTGCAGAATGCATTCAAAAAAAAAAAAGGGATAAACCAGGCCAGGTGCAGTGGCTCACGCCTGTAATCCTAGCACTTTGGGAGGCGGAGGCAGGTGGATCACTTGAGGTCAGGAGTTCAAGACCAGCCTGGGCAACATGGTGAAACCCCATCTCTACTAAAAATACAAAAATCAGCCAGGCGTGGTGGCATGCACTTATAATCCCAGATGCTCAGGAGACTGAGGCAAGAGAATCACTTGAACCCAGGAGGCGGAGGTTGCAGTGAGCTGAGATTGTGCCACTGCACTCCACCTTGGGTGACAGAGATTTCATCTCAAAAAAAAAAAAAAAAAGTTGTCATGAAGTGGGACTTAAAAAAAAAAAACGTTGTAAACCAGGAGATCCAAAATAGAAGGAAGGCAAAGGGGGAAATAAAAGAGTCATGCAACAAATCTAGAGAATAAAGAGTTCATACTGGGGGCCATTCACTAAGAATAAAACAGTACTGATAGATTGTTGTTGATCTTATTAACAGGTTTTTTTTTTTTTTTTTGGGGGGAGTTGAGACGGAGTTTCGCTCTTGTTACCCAGGCTGGAGTGCAATGGCGCAATCTCGGCTCACCGCAGCCTCCGCCTCCTGGGTTCAGGCAATTCTCCTGCCTCAGCCTCCTGAGTAGCTGGGACTACAGGCACGTGCCACCATGCCCAGCTAATTTTTTTTTGTAGTTTTAGTAGAGACGGGGTTTCACCGTGTTGACCAGGATGGTCTCGATCTCTTGACCTCGTGATCCACCCGCCTCGGCCTCCCAAAGTGCTGGGATTACAGGCTTGAGCCACCGCGCCCGGCCTCTTATTAACAGTTTTATAATTCTATCAGAGAACTCGAGGGTAAATTCATGAGACAGGCACTTAAAAAACTAAGTATATAAACAAGCAAATAAACAAAAAAGGCAATTATTAACTCCAGGAAAAACAAAAAGTGACAACAAGAAAGGAAATATAATTGGAGTGCAGTACATAGTAATCAGTATTTATATTGGGAGAAGGGGGAAGGGAAAGCATAGGTCAGAGGTGATAGAGTAAGAGGGCTAAAGCCTCATTCTTCTTCAAAAAGAATAATCGAAAGTTGGAAAATTAAGCCACAGCAGCATGATATTTTATTTAGAAAGATGGAAACAAATCCAAGAAGGAACACCTAGAAGAGTCGAGGGTGGTTGCAGTTGGGGAGTGAGACTTGAGAATGGTAATGGAGAGGGAAAGGCAGGGACCTTTCTAACTGTGAACGTGAAGAAGCAATATGGCTGAATGGCTAAAATCCTAGACTGTGGGCCAGCCGCCTGGGTTTGACGCCTAGCTTATCACTCATAGCTCTCTGATTTGGGGCAAGTTATTTAACCTTCTGAGCCTTAGTTTCCTCATCTGTAAAATGGGGACAGTAATAGAATCGCCTTCACAGAGTGTTGTGAGGATTAAATAAGTTAGTTAACACTAAGTACTTACACCCCACCCCCACCCTGGCACATGCTGAATAAACGGTGGCTGGTTTTGGCTATTACTTTTAATTTTTATTATTTATTTATTTAAGACAGAGTTTCCCTCTTGTTGCCCAGACTGGAGTGCAAAGGCATGGTCTCAGCTGAAAAGGCCAGGTGCGGCGGCTCATGCCTGTAATCCCAGCACTGTGGGAGGCTGAGGTGGGCAGATCACCTGAGGTCAGGAGTTTGAGACGGCCTGGCCAACATGATGAAACCCCATCTCCACTAAAAATACAAAAATTAGCCAGGCGTGGTGGCACATGCCTGTAATCCCAGCTACTTGGGAGGCTGAGGCGGGAGAATCACTTGAACCCAGGAGGCGGAGGTTGCAGTAAGTCGAAACTGCGACGTTGCTCCAGCCTGGGCAACAAGAGCAAAACTCCATTTCAAAAAATAAAAAAGGAGACCACGAGCCCCAAATTTGAAGTCCTCTAACTTTATTTGGAGGTATGTGAGAGAATCAGCCAATCCAGGAGAAATCAGGTAACTTCACGGTGTTGGGAAGGAGAAGGACTGAGGGCCAAGGCCCTTCCTTTTGGCTTCCCTGGCTCTGGTCTCCACCTGCTAGGTGGTGAGTTCCCACATGCAGGAGGACTCAGCCACGGTGAAGGAGTCCCCATTCCTCCTGGATCTCTTCCGCATCCCAGAACTCTGCAGGACAACGTGCTGCATTGCGCTGAGATGGTAAGTGGGGCCCCAATGAGTAACCCAGAGTCACTCGCCTGACAGCTGCTCCTGAGGTGTCCTTCCCCAGTGTCCCATCAACCCAAGAAAGAGATGCAAGCAATAGATTGAAGCTAGGTAATCTGAGAAGATGAGAAACTGGCAAAGTCTGGAACCTGAGAGGGTTTGGTTGCAGAATGAAATCACGTCCCATCTGTGGCCCTAAAGGCTGAATGGAGACTCTTTCCACTGGAAGGAAATCACTGGCACCTCTTCTCTTTCAGGATCTCTGCGGGCTTTTCCTTCTATGGGGTGGCTTTGGATCTGCAGAAATTGAACTTCAGCCACTACTGAATACAAGTGCTGTTTACATCCATCGATTTGCCTGTGAAGCTGCTGGCGGCCCTGAGTGTGGGCTATCTTGACTGCTGAGTCACAGTCGGCTCCCTGCCACTGCTGGCTGGCTGCGTGATTATTGCCAATGTTTTTCTTCCTGAAGATGAGGATTTCTTCTGGGTCTCATGATGCACAACAGGGTCAGGTTTGATAGTTCCAGGAACAGACTGCAGAACCAGAAGATCCTGATTTCAAGTTGTTCCTAATTGTGACCTTGGACAAGTTTACCCACTCAGCCTCAACTTGCCCTCACTGCTGCTGGGAAGAACAAGCAAGATGCTTTTATTGAGTGTTTATTACTTGCCAGGCACTGCACTAGCACTTGGCATGCTTAACTCATTACTCACGGACCCCATAAGGTACCTTCGAAACTGAAGCAAAGAGAGGTTAGTGACTTGTCCAGGGGCACACAGTTTGTGTTATCATTTGTTAAAACTGAGGGCAGGCACAGTGGCTCATGCCTGTAATCCCAGCACTTTGGAAGGCTGAGATGGGAAGATTGCTTGAGGCCAGAAGTTTGAGACCAGCCTGCGCAACATAGCAAGACCTCATCTCTTAATAAAAAAAAAAAAATTAAAAATTAGCTGGGCATGGTGGCATGTGGCTGTAGTCCCAGCTAGCTACTTGGGAGGCTAAAGCAGGAGGATTTGCTTGAGCCCAGGAGATCAAGGCTGCAGTGAGCTATGATCACACCATTGCATTCCAGCCTGGGCAACAGAGCAATCCCTAGCTCTAAAAAATATATAAAATTGAGCAGGAATTTCTGATGTTACAGAAGGCCAAAAAAAAAAAAAAAAAAAAAAAAAAAAGAAGAAGAAGAAAAGAAAAAACACACAAATTAAAAAAATGTTTTAACTGTGATGGCTTCATGGTGGTTTTGTTATATTGATCTCTGTAGTCTTCTTATATGATAGAAATCGTTGTTCTGCAGTTTTCTTTTCCTTTTTAGACAGAGTCTCGCTCTGTTGCCCAGGCTGGAGTGCCATAGTGCAATCTCTGCTTACTGCAACCTCCCCCTCCCAGGTTCAAGCCATTCTTGTGCCTCTGCCTCCCGAGTAGCTGGGATTACAGGTGTGCACCACTGTGGTTGGCCAGAAACAGTTGTTTTTAAGTAATAAAAGATCATACGTAAAAATACTTATCCCAGCGCCTGGCTCATGGTGAACATTCAGTATATTTTAGTTGTCATTGCCCAAGTAAGTTTGCAAAGATATAAATTTAGCCTTATGAGATCTAGTAGGAAGGGGATATGAACTTGGGATGGTTGAAGGAATGCTGCAGATGGGAGACACGGAAAAGACTGTCACGTCTGTCATTTACTGATGAGGACACTGAGTCTGTGAAACGCCTGCCTCCTTGACGGCCCAGGACAAGACTATGCTCAGTGTCGCATTCTCCTTCCCTCCCTCTCTCCTTCTTTCCTCTCCTAGAAATGTTGACTTTTTGGTTTTCAGTTATTCACAGCTATGTCTTGAGTACCCACCTACCCTGGGCTAAGGACAGGGACTCAGCAGAGGCACAGACTGGGCTGTGGCTCAAGGAGCAGAGGGGCCTTCAGGGAGACACAGTCACTGGCCACATGGGTGTGTTCATTGCAGTCGTGATAGTGCCCCACAGGAGACATCCAAGGAGACAGTGTAGGTAGGCTCAGCGCCATGGAGGGGGTCAGGGAAAGCCTTTTTGTGAAAGTAGCGTTTGAGCTGAAATCTAAAGAAGAATAAGTAGGTGAGGCTGTAGGCCAGTGCCTATAATCCCAGCACTTTGGGAGGCCAAGGTAGGCGGATCACTTGAGGTCAGGAGTTAGAGACCAGCCTGGCCAACATAGTGAAAACCCGTCTCTACTAAAAATACAAAAATTAGCTGGGCATGGTGGCGCGTGCCCATAATCCCAGTTACTCAGGAGTCTGAGACAGGAGAATCACTTGAACCCGGGAAGCAGAGGTTGCAGTGAGTTGAGATCACGGCACTGCATTCCAGCCTGGGCAACAGAGCAAGACTCCATCTCAAAAACAAAACAAAACAAAAAAACAAGAAATAAGTAGGTGAGGCCAGGCATGGTGGCTCACACCTGTAATCCCAGTACTTTGGGAGGCCGAGGTGGGAGGATCACTTGAGCCCAGGAGTTCGAGACCAGCCTGGGCAACATAGTGAGACCTCCCACCCCTACAAAAAATTTAAAAATTAGCTGGGCGTAATGGCATGCCCCTGTAGTCCCAGCTACTTAGGAGGCTGGGGCAGAAGGACTGCTTGAGTCTGAGAGGTCAAGGCTTTGGTGAGCTATGATCACACACACCAGTGCATTCCAGCCTGGGCAACAGAGTGAGTGCAAAGGACCTGAGGCAGGGAGGCACCTGACACATTGAGGCATCCAAATAGGAGGTCAGCGCTGATACCGAATTAACTCCCTGCTATCCACCTCCCACCTACTTCCTCCTCGCAGACATGAAGACCATTCAGATGACGTTCAGTTTCTTTGGGAAAGGGAGGCTGGCTGGCTCTTTAGCTTTCTTTACCTCCATACCATGGAGCTCTTCCCCACTGAAGTCAGGTGAGAAGATAGATGGAGCCTCCATCCCTCAGAGCTTCGAGCTGGGCATCTGGGGAAACCAGCCTCTCCATTAGGAAAGGGCTTTATGGTGTCCCATCTCAAAGGAGCAGATGCATGGAGCTATTTCTTTCTTTTTTTTTTTTTGAGACGGAGTTTCGCTCTTGTTACCCAGGCTGGAGTGCAATGGCGCGATCTCGGCTCACCGCAACCTCCGCCTCCTGGATTCAGGCAATTCTCCTGCCTCAGCCTCCTGAGTAGCTGGGATTACAGGCACGCACCACCATGCCCAGCTAATTTTTTGTAGTTTTTAGTAGAGACGGGGTTTCACCATGTTGACCATGATGGTCTCGATCTCTTGACCTCGTGATCCACCCGCCTCGGCCTCCCAAAGTGCTGGGATTACAGGCGTGAGCCACCGCGCCCGGCCTGCATGGAGCTATTTCCTTGTGATTTTGATCATCACACAGCTGTGCATTCCCAGTTCTTATGGCAGGCTCTCTCTCTGCAGGTGGATGGGGGATGAGGGTTGAGAGTTGCAGCACTCGCCTGGGCTCCTGCCTCGTGCCCCTGGTCTACATCCTCAGAAGCCACAGCCCAGTGCTACTGCCCTTAGAGTCTGGCCTGGCTCCCATCCTGGCAGCCACCGCAGGCTCTTTGCTGGTGGAGACCAATAACCTGCCATTACTGGACACCACCCAGAAGACAGAGCAGAAGGGGGACCCTGCCTACCCCATCTCTCCAGCACTTCAGAAAGCCCGTGTGGCCTGTGGGGGATGGGGCGGTGGGGTCACTTATTTCTTCCTTGGCAGGGGCAGGGGCCAATGGAGAATCCCCTGGCCGATGTTGGGACCCCAGAGCAGTCCCCACTGTTCCTGACCTGCCATCTGTAAATAAAAACAGCTTCCAGTTCACTAAACTTTGTAAACTGCCTGGGAGTCTGACAAAGCACCTGGAGGTAAATCATGCAGGAGTGTGGACAGTCCTGCCAGATTCTCCCCTCACTGAACGTATGGTCACAGTGGACGTGGAAGGAACCCATCGCATGGCCAAATTCCCTGCAGATCACAGTCGTGAGCAAGCCGGGTCAAAAGCCTGCCTGTCATTTGAGATGAATTTCAGCCATGATTGGTAAAAATGCTAAGTTCATCTGAACTTCTAGCAAGCCATAGTCTTTTTGCTGGTAGAGTCTTATCTCAATGTTGAGGGCTGCTGACTGATCAGGGTGGTGGTTGCTAAAGGTTGGGATACCTGTGGCCATTTCTTTTCTTTTCTTTTTGAGACGGAGTCTCACTCTGTCGCCCAGGCTGGAATATAGTGGCGTGATCTCGGCTCACTGCAATCATCGCCTCAAGGGTTCAAGTGATTCATTCTCCTGCCTCAGCCTCCTGAGTAACTGGGATTACAGGCATGCGCCACCATGCCCGGCTAATTTTTGTATTTTTAGTAAAGATAGGGGCTTCACCATGTTGGTCAGGCTGGTCTCAAACCCCTGACCTTGTGATCTGTCCACCTTAGCCTCCCAAAGTGCTGGGATTACAGGCGTGAGCCACAACGCCCAGCCTTTTTTCTTTTTTTGAGACAGGATCTCCCTCTGTCCTTCAGACAAGTGCAGTGGTGCAATCAGCTCATTTACTGTAACTTCCAACTCCTGGGCTCAAGTGAGCCTCTCGCCCCAGCCTCCCGAAGTGCTGATTACAGGTGTAAGCCATGCCACCAGGCCAATCTATCATCTTCAGAGATAAAACGGAAATAGCCTGCTATTATCAGAATACAATTAAAACAATGAAGTTTGCCACATAAATTGACTCTTTCATGAAAGATATCTCTGTAGCATGCAATGCTGTTTGATTGCATTTTATCCACAGAAGAACTTATTTCAAAATTGGAGTCACACCTCTCAAACCTTACCATTGCTTTATCAACTATGTTTATGTCATATTCTAAATCCCTTTATTTCAACAGTGTTCTCAGTACCTTCATTAGGAGTAGATTCCATCTCAAGGAGCCACTTTCTTTGCTCATCTGTTCAAGGCTTCTCATGAGATTGTAGCAATTCAGTCATATCTTTAGACTCCGCCTCTCATTCTAGTTATCTTGCTATTTCCACCACATCTGCAGTTCCTTCCTCCACTGCAGTCATCCATGAGAGTTGAAATCGACTTCTTCCAAACTCCTATTAATGTTGATATTTTGAAAAGTTCTTAATGGCACCTAGAATGGTGAATCCTTTCCAGGTTTTCAGTTAACTTTGCCTAGATCCATCAGAGGAATCACTTTCCATGGCAGCTGTAGCCTTATAAAATCTTTGTAGTTTTTTTATTTTATTTTATTTATTTTTTGAGACGAAGTCTCACTCTGTTGCCCAAGCTGGAGTGCAGTGGCTCAATCTTGGCCCTCTGCAACCTCCACCTCCTGAGTTCAAGCAAATCTCCTGCCTCAGCCTCCCGAGAAGCTGGGACTATACGCACACGCCACCATACCCTACAAATTTTTGTATTTTTAGTAGAGATGGGGTTTCACTATGTTGGCCAGGCTGGTCTTGAACTTTTGACCTTGTGATCCACCCACCTCGGCCTCCCAAAGTGCTGGAATTACAGGCGTGAGCCACCGCACCTGGCCATTTTTTTTTTTTTTTTTTTTTAGTCTTGCTCTGTCGCCCAGGCTGGAGCGCAGTAGCACAATCTCAGCTCACTGCAACCTCTGTCTCTCAGGTTTAGGAGATTCTCCTGCTTCAGCCTCCTGAGCAGGTGGGATACAGGCGCCCACCACCATACCTGGACAACTTTTGTGTGTTCAGTAGAGAGGGGGTTGCACCATGTTGGTCAGGCTGTCTTCGAACTCCTGACCTCAAGTGATCCGCCCACTTCGGCCTCCCAAAGTGCTGGGTTTAAAGGGGTGAGCCACCACGCCAGGCCACAACATGTATTTCTTAAATAATAACACTTGGGCCGGGCGCGGTGGCTCAAGCCTGTAATCCCAGCACTTTGGGAGGCCGAGGCGGGTGGATCACGAGGTCAAGAGATTGAGACCATCCTGGTCAACACGGTGAAACCCCGTCTCTACTAAAACTACAAAAAATTTTAGCTGGGCATGGTGGCACGTGCCTGTAATCCCAGCTACTCAGGAGGCTGAGGCAGGAGAATTGCCTGAACCCAGGAGGCGGAGGTTGCGGTGAGCCGAGATCGCGCCATTGCACTCCAGCTTGGGTAACAAGAGCGAAACTCCACCCCAAAAAAAAAAAAATAATAATAATAATAATAATAACACTTAAAAGTTGAAATTCTTCCTTCATCCATGGGCTGCAGAATGGATGTTGTGTTTGAGGCATGAAAACAACATTCATCTTCTTGCACATCTCCATCAGGCTCTTGGCTGACCAGGTGCATTGTCAATGAGCAGTAATGTTTGAAAGGAATCTTTTTTTTTTCCTGAGCCGCAGGTGGTATCAATAGTGGGGCCAGGCGCCGTAGCTCTCACCTGTAATCCTAGCACTTTCAGAGGCCGAGGTGGGAGGATCAGCTTGGTTCTAGCTCTAGATTTAGTCTCTACTGTCCAACTAGGTTGTCACTGCCACATGTAGCTATAGAAAATTTTTAAACTAGTTAAAATTACATGAATTTTTTTTTTTTTTTTGAGACGGAGTCTCTGTCGCAAGGTTGGAATGCAGTGGTGTGATCTCGGCTCACTGCAACCTCTGACTCACTGGTTCAAGCGATTCTCCTGCCTCAGCCTACTGAGTAGCTGGGATTACAGGCATGCGCCACCATACCTAGCTAATTTTTGTATTTTTAGCAGAGATGAGGTTTCACCATATTGGCCAGGCCGGTCTCGATCTCCTGACTTTGTGATCCGCCCACCTTGGCCTCCAAAAGTGCTGGAGTTACAGGCATGAGCCACTGTGCCCAGCCAAAATTACATGAAATTTAAAATGTAATACCTCAGCTTCCATTCTACGTGCTCAGTAGCCACGTGGGGCTGGCAGCTACTGAATCCAGCAGCACAGATCCAGAACATTTCCATCATCGCCCTCCTCCTGCTGCTTCTGCTCCAGCATTGGTGTCCCACTGACGAAGCGCCACTGGCACAGACTCCCTCATTTGCAAGAGGAGCCTCTCTCCTAATGAGTCCTAAACGCTTTTAACAAATAAGGTAATGCGTACTGTTATGGGTGATTTCCTACCATTCTAGACGGAAGTTCTGTGCAAGAGAGGATGACTATGCAGAATCACAAAAGAAGGAAAAAAGTTTCAATAATGCTTTCATTGTTATCTCCTTAGGGCTGCCTTTCTTGGGTTCCCAGGACTACTTCTCTCTTAGCACTCACTCATGGGCAACCCAAGGTCAGTTGTCAGATAATCCTAGCCCACACCCAGCTCGCTCAGGAGAGGGCACCCAGCCAGGGCTGTTGCTAGCATACTCCTGCCCTCATGGCTGTCCGCAGGTCTCAGGAGGGTACGGTGAGGATTATAATACAGCCCCACTGAGCAGAAATGGAGCAGCTGAGAAGCAGAGGCCCACAGAAGGGCAGCCCACCAGGGTGGTCCCAACCTGCTGCTGGCTTCAAGCAAAGAGACCCTCTGGCATTAGCTGGGAACAACTATGAACACAGTCAGCTTCGTGGGCGTGCAGCCCGTACAATTGCATAGAGCCTGAGTTCAGAAGAGTCCCACATTTGCCTCATATTCTGCTTGAACTCCTGACCTCAAATGATCCACCTGCCTCAGCCTAGAAGAAAACAGGAGAAAATCTTTGTGATCTTGGGTTATACAAATTTTCTTAGGAAACAAAAAGCATAAACCATAAAAGAAAAAAATTGATAAACTGGATTTCATCAAAATTTAAAATATCTCTTCAATGGTCGGGTGTAGTGGCTCACACCTATAATCCCAGCAATTTGGGAGGCCCAGGCGGCCAGATCACTTGAGGTCAGGAGTTCAAGACCAGCCTGGCCAATGTGGTGAACCCCCATCTCTGCTAAAAATACAAATATTAGCCAGGCGTGGTGGCAGGCACCTATAGTCCCAGCTACTCGGGAGGGTGAAGCAGGAGAATTGCTTGAGTTTGGGAGGCGAAGTTTGCAGTGAGTTGAGATTGTACTGCTGCACTCCAGCCTGGGTGACAGACCGAGATTCTGTCTCAAAAAAGACAGAAAGACAAGAAAGGAAAGAGAGAGAGAGAGAGAGAAATAAAGAAAGAAAAAAGAGGGAAGGAAGGAAGAAAGAGAAGGAAGGAAGGCAGGAAGGAAGGAGAAAAAAAACAGGCCTATTGGGTCAGATTGAGAGGCTTACTCTTCATCCTAAAAGTAAGAGGAACTCACTGACAGGGTCCTAAGGGAACGGGGGTACTGACATGATCATATTTGAATTTCAAGCCACTCACAGGGGCCTCAACAGGGAGAACTATGGGAGGTGAGGGTGGGTAACAGTCATGGCACACAGGGCTGCCTAAGGAGTAAAGATAACTAGGGAGAAGTAGCCAACAAGATACCCATCCCAGCTGCTGTTATTATTCCCTCTCAGCTCCCACCACCTTTACCACAGGTCTAACTCAGTGCCTCGGACGTAGTAGTAACTCAATAAACAGTTGCTAATAGGTTCAAGGTTTAGAGCTTTGGGTTTTTTTGAGACGGAGTCTTGCTCTGTCACCCAGGCTGGAGTGCAGTGGCACAATCTCAGCTCACTGCAACCTCCACCTCCTGGATTCAAGCAATTCTCTTGCCTTAGCCTCCTGAGTAGCTATGATTACAGGCACCATGCCCAGCTAAATTTTGTATTTTTAGTAGAAATGAGTTTCCCATGTTGGCCAGGTTGGTCTTGAACTCCTGACCTCAGATGATCTGCCCACCTCAGTCTCCCAAAGTGCTGGGATTACAGGCAGGAGCCACCATGACCATCCCAAGCTTTGTTTCTTTAAATCTTGCCTCCCACTATGCACAAAGCCTTAGTTTCAGATCACAGCATGGGGGGAATTTGGGAGGAAGAAAATTTGAATAACAACAATATTGATGTTGGCAAGGATGTGGAAAAAAGGGAACTCTTTTTTGTTGTTGTTGAGACGGAGCCTCACTCTGTTGCCCAGGCTGGAGTGCAGTGGCGCAACCTCGGCTCACTGCAACCTCCACCTCCCAGGTTCAAGATTCTCTTGTCTCAGCCTTCCAAGTAGCTGGGACTACAGATGCCCACCACCACTCCCAGCGAATTTTTTGTATTTTTAGTAGACACAAGGTTTCACTATTTTGGCCAGGCGGGTCTCAAACTCCTGACCTTAAGTGAGCCACCTGCCTCGGCCTCTCAAAGTGCTGGGATTACAGGCATGAGCCACCTCACCCAGCCGAAAAGGTAACTCTTATACACTGTCAGGGAACTGTAAATTAGTACAACCTCTATGCAAGACAATACAACAATTTCTCAAAGAACTACAATAGAACTAACATGCACTCCAGCAATACCACTACCTAGTATCTACCCAAAGGAAGAGCAATCATTACATCAAAAAGGTACCTGCACCGGTGCGTTTCCCATAGCACTATTCACAAAGCAAAGATATTGAATCAACCTAAGCACCCATCAACAGATGATTGGATAAAGAGAATGTGGCACATATACACCGTGGAATACTACTGGGTCATAAAAAAGAATGAAATCATGTCTTTTGCAGCTACACGGATGGAACTGGAGGCCATTAAGTAAAACAAGTCAGACACAGAAAGACAAATACTGCACATTCTCACTTCTAAGAGGGAGCTACATAATATGTACACATGGGTGCAGAGTGTGGAATGGTAGACAACTGCAACTCCGAAGAGTGAGAGGGTGGGGGTAGATGCACAGAGACGACTGCATGAGTACAATGTGTGTTGTTTATGTGAATGGATACCCTGAAAGCCCTGACTTCACCACTACACAATCTATGCATGTAATAAAATTACATTCGCACCCATAAATTTATACACATTAAATAAATAAACATTATTTTAAAATCCTGGAGAAATTCAGACCAGACCCAGAAGACCATGCTATGTTGCCGCCACCTGGTGGTAATATACCTGCATAGAGCAGTGCCTCCCCAAATTCCCAAATTCCCAAATCCCCTGCTTCTGGAGAGCATCAAAGATAAAGAAAAGATGTACTTACACTACTGAACTGAACACTTACAAATGGTTAAGATGATACATTGTTATGTGCTTTAACCATGATTAAAACACATAGATGGCCGGGTGAGGTAACTCACGCCTGTAATCTCAGCATTCTGGGAGGCCAAGGCGGGTGAATCACTTGAGGTCGGGGTCAAAACCAGCCTAGTCAACATTGCAAAACCCCGTCTCTACTAAAAACACAAAATTAGCTGGGCATGGTGGCACATGCCTGAAATCTCAGCTACTTAGGAGGCTGAGACAGGAGAATCTCTTGAACCTGAGAGGTGGAGATTACAGTGAGCTAAGATCCCACCATTGCACTCCAGCCTGGGCAACAAGAGGGAAACTCCGTCTCTACCAAAAAAAAAAAAAAAAAAAAAAAGCGTATATAAAAGTGTAAAATAAATAAAAGTATAAAATAGGTCGGGCATAGTGGCTCACACCTGTAATCCCAACACTTTGGGAGGCTGAGGCAGGCGGATTGCTTGAGCCCAGGAGCTCAAAAACAGCTTGGGCAACATGCTGAAACCACATCCCTACAACAACAAAAACAACCAACCAAACAAAAAACACTGTAAAGCCCTATCTCTAAAAAAAAAAAAAAAATTAGCTAGGTCGTGGTGGTGTGTACCGGTAGACCCAGCTACTCGAGAGGCTATGGTGGGAGGATTGAGTGAGCCCCGGTAGGTCGAGGCTGCAGTGAGTCGTGATCAAGCCACTGCACTCCATGTTCCATCTGATTTCCACTCTATGCTGATTCCAGTGGGCTACAGAATACATGTGGCCAACCCACCCTGTGTATCCCAACAACAATGTACAATTGGACCCTGGCATTAACCTCTTCTAACATTTCACCCTAACTAACGTTGCCCAGAGTGGAGCGCAGTGGTATGATCTCAGCTCACTGCAACCTCCGCCACCTGGGTTCAAGCAATTCTTCTGCCTCAGCCTCCTGAGTGACTGAGACTACAGGCGCCCACCACCACACCTGGCTAATTTTTTTTTTTTTTTTTTTTTAGTAGAGATCGGTTTCGCCATGTTGGCCAGGCTAGTCTTGAACTCCTGACTTCAGGTAATCCGTTCACGTTGGCCTCACAAAATGCTGGGATTACAGGTGTGAGTCACCACACCCAGTCTGATTATGTATTTTTTTTTTTTTTTGAGATGGAGTTTTCACTCTTGTTGCCCAGGCTGGAATCTAATGGCACGATCTCAACTCACTGCAACCTCCATCTCCTGGGTTCAAGTGATTCTCCTGCCTCAGACTCCCACGTAGCTGGGATTACAGACGCCTGCCACCATGCCCGGCTAATTTTTGTATTTTTAGTAGAGACACGGTTTTACCATATTGGCCAGGCTGGTCTTGAACTCCTGGCCTCATGATCCGCCCGCCTTGGCCTCCCAAAGTGCTGGGATTACAGGCATGAGCCACCACGCCCAGCCTTAAGTCTTTTCTTACTAACAAAATTTGTATATTGATGGGGTAGCAATGTGTTCCCTCAATAATATTACAATACAACTTATAAACTTACATTTCCCAGCCTCCTTTAAAGATAAGTCTAAGGAAAAGTGGTTGGGAAGGACTTCTAGAAAGACTCCTCTTCAAAAAGGGATAGACAATGGTTTGCGAAAGTCATTTTTTTCTTTTTTCTATTTTTGTTTCATTTCTCTTTTCACTGTGTTTTCTAGTTTATTTTTAAAATTTGTATTTACCCTTTCTTCTTCCTACTTTCTGCTAGTTGGAATGGAATGTGAATGTGATGGCTGGAATTCCAGAAGCCATCTTGGACTATGAGGTGACCTTTTTTTTTTTTTTTTTTTTTTTTGAGTTGGAGTTTCGCTCTTGTTACCCAGGCTGGAGTGCAATGGCGCGATCTCAGCTCACTGCAACCTCCGCCTCCAGGGTTCAGGCAATTCTCCTGCCTCAGCCTCCTGAGTAGCTGGGATTACAGGCATGCGCCACCATGCCCAGCTAATTTTTTGTATTTTTAGTAGAGACGGGGTTTCACCATTTTGACCAGGATGGTCTCGATCTCTTGACCTGGTGATCCACCCGCCTCGACCTCCCAAAGTGCTGGGATTACAGGCGTGAGCCACCGCGCCCGGCTGAGGTGACCTTAAGGTTGAAGATTAATTGGAGGACAGTGGAGCAGAAAGATGGAGGCCTGATGAACTTGAAGTCACCATTTTAGCCCTGGTTTACCCATCTCTGAAATTATTTAATCTGACAGAGCAATAAATTTGTTTTGTCCCAGCTACAATTGTTTTAGGACTTGGCTATGTCACAGATCTAAAACCCACTTGATTTACTCCTGCAATCAAAATATTACATTGACATAGAAAAGACAACAAATAAATCAGTGGAATAAAACAGAAAATCCAGAAACAAATTCAACTGTTTCTGCGGACCTGAGATATGAAAGTTTACAATTCAAGTCAGTTGGAGAATGTTTTATTTACTAAATATAACTGCTGACATGCTGGCTGTTTGTCAGGAATAAAACAAAACTAAATCCTTCCTCACATCACAGATAAGATTAGTTCTAGGTGGATAAGGGATCTAAAGGCAAAATGTAAAGTAATTAAATAAACAAAAATTGGAAGAATATTTGCATAAACTTAGGTCGAGGAGACCGTATTAAGCAAAGCAGGAAACCTAAAACCCATAAAGGAAAAGAATTGTACAATGTTGTGTGGTAGATAAAAACCAGGAAGTCAAAAGATAGGCTGGGAAAAATACATATGTAACACATTTGTATTTATTTGATATTTATTTGTATTTATTGATAGTAAATATTTGAGGCTTAAGGGTGTGAACCCTGAAAGAGCCAATCCTTCATGATGGATCCTCTGTGCAAATATGAATCCCTTAAGGTGGGTTCCTAAAATTGGTTTCTGTTTTTTGAGACAGGATATTGCTCTGTCGCCCAGGCTGGAGTGCAGAGAGGTGATTTTGACTCACTGAAGCCTCGACCTCCCAAACTCAAGCGATCCTCCTGCCTCAGCCCCGGACTAGCTGGGATCACAGGCATCTGCCACCGTGGCTGGCTAATTTTTTTGTAGAGAAGGGGTTTCGCCATGTTGCCCAGACTGATTTTGAACTCCTGGGCTCAAGTCATCCGCCCACCTCGGCCTCCCAAAAGTGCTGAGATTACAGGCGTGAGCCAACGCGCCAGGTCTGGGATGGATATTTTTAAGGCTCCTGATACATATTGCTAAACTCTTCTCTAGAAACGCTCTACCAGTCTACCATTCCACCATCAGAGTATGACGCCTACGGTTGAGATTTTTAGCTCAAATAATTATGATGTATTTCAAGGGGAAATCTTGAAATATTTAACTCTTCTCATCTTAAACTCTCTTTTAGTGACCTACCTTTACTCCCAAGCCTCGGTGGGGAATTCCCAGTCACCCACTGGGAATCTCTACCTGGAAATCCCAGAGGCACTCAAACGTAACGTGTCCAAAACTAAATTATTTCTGTCACCTTCCCACCTCATATCCCCCCCCAAATGCTCCAGATTCAGAAAAAATACCCAGCACTGTGGCTGGCACCACGGTCAGATTCCCTACTGAAGCCATTCTTCTCGGATGAACCACGGGCACAACAGGCAGGGATGACAAGGGCAACGGAGAAGGGGGTACAGTAAGTTTGAGACAGTCGAACGCACGCCAGCGCACAACGGAACAAGGAAAAAGAGTGACGAACATAAGCCACTGAGCTTCACCGAGCAGCCAATGCCCAGAAAACAGGTATCTGCCATTAGCACACAGACTCAGTTTCCTTACAAGTAACCCAAGCGCTTCGCGGGTCACACCCGACCTTCTCGCCCAGCGAGAAAGAACTGCGCAGCCGCCGGCGGGCTGGCCGCTAGGCGCGTGCGTAGAATCACCTACACGCCCGCTAGTGCGCACGCGCCCTGGGCCGCGCGTGCGTGCGTGGGGTCCGGGAGGATGAGCCCCGGAAAGCAAGGGAAAGGGGTGGGGTTGGAGCAGGGTCTCGCGCATGCGTGCGCTGCACGAACCATTTGGCGGGTTTTTCCTGGCCACTCTTGTCTGTTACCGTCACTGAGAAGCTCTGGCGTAGCTTTTAGGAAGCGGGACGTTCTCCCCAGGAAAGCGTCCTCTTGAGATTTCTGCTCCCTCCAGGGCGTTTGGGGGCCACACCTTCATTATTTTAAAAAGAGTATTTATCTGTGGCCAACGGCCGGGGCCTTCTGACAGTGTGAGGTCTTGCTTGGGCTAGTTGATCACCTCCAGCCACGGTCCGCGGAGAGTGGAAGGATAAGAAGCCGAGGGTTTCTTGGGCGCAGGTCGGAGCTGGGTAGACCCACTTCCCGGCCCCCGGCTTGGGCGACCATGTCCGTGTCGCCCAAGCAGCTGGCGGAGGAGCTGCAGATCTTCGGCCTAGACTGCGAGGAGGCTCTGATTGAGAAATGTGAGTCCCGCGCCCTAGCGGTGCTCCACGCTCTCGCCCGGGTTCCTCGGCGCGCAAAACCGAAAGGGTAGCGGTTCCAGTTTCCACCTTCCCTTGAGCTGAGTTCTCGGTGGCTGTGAGATGAAGAATCAAACTGAGTTTTGAGATTTAGGATGTGGGGACTTTGAAATGCCCACTGGGTACCAATTGAATGCCAAATGAAAAATAAGAATATGCAGCACGATTTTAAACCAACTCGAAGTTCCCGAAAGGTGGAATTGGCATGTGCTAGATCGAAACGAGGCTCGGGTGGCACCTGAGTTTGGAAATTGTTGACACCCTGGTAAAGAAGCAAGAGGTGTGGGGGTTTTGATATGCAGCTTTTTATTCTTGGCTCCTCCCTTTTCAGCCTACACCTTAAACCCCTGCTGATCCATCAGTTCTCTCATCAGAGCTGTTGGTGGTATGTACAAATATGAATCCCTTGAGGTGGGTTCCTAAAATTGAATTTGAGCTTTGGAAGGAGCTTTAGGGAGCTTGTTGGCTCCCTCTGTTTACAGATGGAGAAACAGACAAGGAAAGCTAATTGCCTGAGTTGTCTGTGAAGCCAGGTGTCCTGCCGCAGAGTGCAGTGCTCCATTATAGGAGTACTTCATGTTGGTCAAGCTGTAGAGCAGTGTAAGGAGTTATTTGAAGCAAAGCTTAGGAGATGTGGAAGTTCTAGAATCGGTATAAATGTGCACCTGCCTTAACCACTCAACACTTTGAACTTCTTATATATAAAAAGAGAATGCAAGCATGTTAGTTTATGGTGAGAAATTCCTTTCAGAAACCAGAATACTTCAAGTCTTTATGCCCAGGGCCCTCTTTTTTTTTTTTTTTTTTTTTTTTTGAGACAGAGTCTTGCTTTATCTCCCAGGCTGGAATGGAGTGCAGTGGCACGATCTCAGCTCACTGCAGCCTCCACCTCTGGGGTTCAAGCAACTCTCCTGCCTCAGCCTCCCAAGTAGCCGGGATTACAGGCACCTGACACCAGGCCCGGCTAATTTTTTGTTGTTGTTGTTTTTGTTGGCCAAGGCTGGTCTTGAATTCCTGACCTCAAGTGATCCAACCACTTCAGCCTCCCAAAGTACTGGGATTACAGGCATGAGCCGCTGCCTGGCCCTTCACTTTTTAAAAGTAAGCTTAAGTGGAAAACCTCTTATTGTGAGAAATTTACATAGTAAGCATTAAATCAACACAAGAGTAATTAGTTATGTGAACCAAATTTGTAAAGGCTTCAGGCCAAGATGCCAGTTGCTTCCATCTCACGTAGGGCTAAACTGGCGTGGCTTTGTAATTGTGGGCTTTGGATCATCAGTAGCCTCAATGGCACCTTAATGTTGCCTGACGGTCAACTGTATTTCCCTGGTCTCTCTTTTTTTTTTTTTTTTAATTTTTGACATGGAGTCTCGCTCTGTTGCCAAGCTGGAGAGTAGTCGGTGGCATGATCTCAGCTCACTGCAATCTCTGCCTCCTGGCTTTAAGCGATTCCTTTGCCTCAGTCTCCTGGGTAGCTGGGACTACAGGCGTGCACCACCAAGCCTGGCTAATTTTTTGTATTTTTAGTAGAGACAGGGTTTCACCATGTTGGCCAGGATGATCTTGATCTCCTGACCTCATGATCCACCTGCTGCAGCCTCCCAAAGTGCTGGGATTACAGGCGTGAGCCACCGCGCCTGGCCCTTTTTTTTTTCTTTTTTGAGATGTAGTCTCCCTCTGTCACCAAGGGTAGGGTACAATGGTGTGATCTTGGCTCACTACAGCCTCTACTTCCCAGGTTCCAGCGATTCTCCTGCCACAGCTTCCTAGGTAGCTAAGATTACAGGTCCACGTCACCACACTCGGCTCCTTTTTGTATTTTTAGTAGAGAGATGGTGTTTCACCATGTTGGCCAAACTGATCTTGAACTCCTGACCTCACGTGATCCATCCACCCTGGCCTACCAAAGTACTGGGATTACAGGCATGAGCCACCATGCCCAGCCCCTTGTCTCTTCACTCTGAGTCTTCCAGATTACTATTTTCCACCTTCTCCTCTTTTAACATCCTTCTGTCCCACCCTCACTCTCAGCTGACAAACTTCTATTTTTTGCTGAAAAAAAAAAAAAAAAATAGAAGCATTAGAAAACTTCTGTCAGCCACCACCATTACGTCTCACTGACCCATATTTGTGGCATATACCTAGCCTTCTTTCCTATTACAATGAATAAACTTCCATATTCCTAGCAAAATCCAAGCCCTCCACTTGAGTGCTAAACCCCATTCCTTCTCACCTAATTAAGGACATCACTGGTAATTCTCCTCTTACATATTTTCTATTTTTCTCTTTACAATATTTTTTTCCTACTAGTATAGAAATATGCTTCCAATCCTGCCTTTAAAATACTCTGTTGACCCTACTTCCCACTCCCAGTTCTCTCCTTCCCAATTACAACAGACCTCAAAAGGGTCTTGCCATCTTTTTTTTTACTTGAAGTTCTGGGGTACATGTGCAGAACATGCAGGTTTGTTACATAGGTATACACGTGCCATGGTGGTCTGCTGCACCTATCAACCTGTCATCTACATTAGGTATTTCTCCTAATGCTATCCCTCCCTTAGCCCTCCAACTCCCTGCCATCCCTCCCCTATCCCCCACCCACTGACAGGCCCAGGTGTGTGATGTTCCTTTTCTTGTGTCCATGTGTTTTCATTGTTCAACACCCAGTTATAAGTGAGAACATGTGGTGTTTGGTTTTCTGTTCTTGTGTTTTCTCATTCAGTTTGCTGAGAATGATGGTTTCCAGTTTCATCCATGTCCCTGCAAAGGACATGAACTCATCCTTTTTTATGGCTGCATAGTATTCCATGGTGTATATGTTCCATATTTTCTTTATCCAGCCTATCATTGATGAGCATTTGGGTTGGTTCCAAGTCTTTGCTATTGTGAACAGTGCCGTAGTAAACATAGGTGTGCATGTATCTTTTAATAGGATGATTTGCAATCCTTTGGGTATATACCCAGTAATGGGATTGCTGGGTCAAATGGTATTTCTAGATCCAGATCCTTGAGGAATTGCCACACTGTCGTCCACAATGGTTGAACTAATTTACACTCCCACCAACAGTGTAAAAGTGTTCCTATTTTTCTACATCCTCTTCAGCATCTGTTGTCTCCTAGTTTTTTAATGACTGCCATTCTAACTGGCGTGAGATGGTATTTCAATGTGGTTTTGATTTGCATTTCTCTAATGACCAGTGATGATGAGCTTTTTTTTCATATGTTTGTTGGCTGCATAAATGTCTTACTTTGAGAAGTGTCTGTTCATATACTTCACCCAAAAATATGGAACGCTTCACAAGTTTGCTTGTCATCCTTGCAGAGGGGCCATACTAATCTTCTCTGTATTGTTCCACTTTTAGTATATGTACTGCAGAAGCGAGCACGGGTCTTGCCATCTTTAAATGTTTCCTCCTTAAATCCATTTCAGTAAGTTCTTTTGTTGCCACCACTTCTCTATTCCAGGTTACCAATCACCTTCACCTTGCTAAAAACTGGTGATGAATTCTCAGTCCTCGTCTTGAATTAGCAGCGGCACTTGACTGTTTGTCATTTTTTCTTTTTTTAAACACATTTTTCTTTTACCATCTTAGACGCTACTCGTTTTTCGTTTTCTTTTTTTCTGAGACAGGGTCTTGCTCTGTTGCCCAGGCTGGAGTGTAACGGTCAAATCACAGCTCACTGCAGCCTCAACCTTCTTGGCTCAAGCATCTTTCCACCTCAGCTCCCAAGTAGTTGGAACTACAGGCACGTGCCACCAAGCCCAGCTAATTTTTGTATTTTTTGTAGAAACAGGGTTTCATCATGTTGCCCAAGCTGGTCTCGAATTCCTGGGCTCAAACAATCTGCCCACCTCAACCTCCCAAAGTATTGGGATTATAGGCGTGAGGCACTGCACCTGGCTTACTCCTAGTTTTTCTTCAGCTTTGCTTGTGTCACCACTTCTCAGGCTTTGCAGATTCGTCCTCAGAGGCCCTAAGGCACCCCAAGACTGAAGTCTGGGATCTTTTCTCCCTTCTAGATACACTCACTCCCTTGTTGATCTCACCTGGGGTCTCATAGCTTTATATCCCAAGTATTTACTGACGGTTCCCAAATTTATATCTTAGCCTGGACCTCTTGCCCGAGCTTCAGGCTGGTCTTTTCAACAACCTACTGTCTCCAGTTGTATGTCTAAATGGCATCTCAAATTCTGCATGTCTAAAACTAAGCTCTTATCTCCTCTCTCTCCCCAGAATAGTTCCTCCTGCTCTTTTCCCCATCTCAGATAATAGGGACACCACTCTTGCTATTGTACAGGCTAAAAATATCAGCATCATCCTTGACTTCTTTTTTTCAGTCCTTACCTTCAGTTAGCAGATCCCACTGGCTTTACTTTCAGTTTGTAAAGTCCTATCCAGAGTTCAACCACTTCTCGCCATCTCCACTGCCGCCATCTTGGTCAAGCCACCATCATCTCTTACCTGGGCTTTGCCATGATTCTCTTAATTGGTCCCCCTGATTTTGCCCTCATCCCCATCTGTCTCCCCCCAGTAGTAAGCTTTGTGAGGACAAGGATGCTTCTGTCTTGTTTCTCATTAGCCCAAAACAATGCCTGGCACTAATAGATTCTGCATAAACATTGATTGAGTAAACAGGATTATTTATGCTTTTTGAGGTGAAAGCTGCAATAAATTAACTGAGTTTTTACTTGTCCAATTTTCCTTCCTACAGTGGTAGAGCTTTGTGTTCAGTATGGACAGAATGAGGAGGGAATGGTAAGTGAGCTTATAGCCTTCTGCACCAGCACACATAAAGATGGCCTTACCTCAGAGATCCTGAACTCTTTTGAGCATGAGGTAAGAACAAAATGAAAGCAAACTAATAATGTGATTCTCCATTTCTGCTCTACAGGGGAGGCATTGTGATATGTTGGGAAGACAGTGGGATTTTGAGTCCGACCTGGATTCCAGGCCCACTATGAGCTTGGACCAACTTCTTAGTTTCCCTGAGCCTCAGTTTCCTCTTCTGTCATTGGGTCTAATAATCTGTATTTTTTATGATTGTTAAAAGAATTAAATGAGAATGGGCTGGGCATGTTGGCTCACACCTGTAATCCCAGCACTTTCGGAGGCTGAGGCGAGTGGATCACCTGAGGTCAGGAGTTCGAGGCCAGCCTGGCCAACATGGTGGAACTATGTTGACTAAAAATACAAAAAATTAGCCGGTCATGGTGGCACACGCCTGTAGTTGCAGCTACTCGGGAGGCTGAGGCAGGAGAATCACTTGAACCCAAGAGGCAGAGGTGGCAGTGAGCTGAAATTACACCACTGCACTCCAGAGCCTGGGCAACAGAGCAAGACTCCATCTCAAGAAAAAAAATAATACAAGAATTAAATGAGAATGGACATAAAGCACTTAAAACTATGCCCAGCAGGTGATAAGTCTTCACCAAATAATTGGTATTATTAGGATTGTTATGTGTTACAGACAGTCATGGGATATCTTGTTTTTAGTCTGTATATATCTTAATTCTTTGAGGAACGTTATATCTTTGATTATATTTTGAAGACCTTTTATTATCTCAAGGCTTTGGAAAATGCTTCCGCTACTATTTGACTATGAAGTAATGTATTCACTATCTTTTCTTTTTCAGTTTCTGAGCAAAAGATTGTCCAAAGCCCGGCATAGTGCCTACAAGGACAGTGGCCATGCGGGAGCTAGAGACATTGTTTCCATTCAAGAGCTGTATCCTTTCTGTGGAAGCTCTTTGCATCAAGCTACATGTTGTATTTTATAATTTGTCTATAGTTGCATATGTAATTTAAAAACAAATAATAAGGCCAGGCGTGGTGGCTGATGCCTGTAATCCCAGCACTTTGTGAGGCTGAGGCAAGCAGATCACCTGAGCCCAGGAATTCATGACCAGCCTGGGCAACACAGTGAAACCCCATCTCTACCAAAAGTATACATTTTTTTCTTCTTTTTTTTTTTTTGAGATGGAGTTTTGCTCCTTTTACCCAGGCTTGAGTACAGTGGCGTGACCTCGACTCACTGCAGCCTCCACCTTTCAACTTGAAGTGATTCTCTTGCCTCAGCCACCAGAGTAGCTGGGATTACAGGTTTGTGCCGTCATGCCCAGGTAATTTTGACTTTTTGTTGTTGTTGTTGTTAAGTAGAGACAGGGTTTCACCGTGTTGGACAGGCTGGTCTCAAACTCCTGACCTCAGGTGATCTGCCCGCCTCAGCCTCACAAAGTGCTGGGATTACAGGCATGAGCCACTGTGCCCGGCCAAAGCACAAATTTAAAAAAAAGATTAGTTGGGCGTGGTGGTACACACCTGTAGACCCACCTAGTTGGGAGGCTGAGGTGGGAGAATCGCTTGAACCCAGGAGACAGAAGTTGCAGTGAGTCAAGATTGCACCACTGCACTTTAGCCTGGGTGACAGAGGAAACCCCATCTCAAAAAATAATAATATTAACAATAATTGTAAAACTCACCTAATATTGAGATTTCTTATAACAATCAGCTGTTGCCTTATATGAGGGTTTATTATGGTTTTTCTTAACCAGTGTTCTTAGAATTGAAGTGGAAGAAGAAGAGGAAATCCTCTTGAACTCGTATACCACACCCTCAAAGGTAAGTAAACAGTGTTTTACAAGTAGCATTTTAAAATAGGTTATCACAACATTTGAAGATCTGAGGGAAAAAAAATCAACCACTCTCATGCATTTCCTACTATATTTCCTCTTATATAGCTTCTTTTCTGATCATATATCTAAATGTTTTACGTAACGGCAGTACTTATAAACATATAGCTATCCTGCTTTTCTCAGCACACCATGAAACATTTCTGTAACTGTAATTACTGCATAATTTCCCTTTTTAAATAGTTGCATAGTTTTATTCTATGATTGAATAATTCAGTTATGTGTCAGATCCCAGTGTGAAAGCCCAAGTAGGGTGGTGAAAAAGCATTGCCTTCAAAGTCTGAGTCAGAAGCCCTAGGTGGCCTTGAGTGAGTTGTTTTATCTCTGAGCCACTGTTTCCTTATTCATAATATCAGGATTCATTCATTCAGTTATCCAGCAACAACTAGGTACTGCACTGGACACTGGGTAAACAATGGGAAATGAAACAGACGTGGATGGGCTCTGCCCTCAGGAAGCTGACAGCCAGTGCACAATATTCCCCAGCTTGGAGGACTTGAAGAGGAAGTGACTAGTTAAAGCACCAGGCCCTATGCAATATATTCAGTAGTAGTAATTATTCTTTATACTAACTAAATAAATTTCTAGAAATTCATGAACATGGAGTGAGTCAAAGTAAATTACATCATAAGAAAGAAGGTAAGGGCTGGGTGCAGTGGCTCATGCCTGTAGTCCCAGCACTCTGTGAGACCAAGGCAGAAGGATTTTGAGCCCAAGAGTTTAAGAGTGAGACCTCACCTCTATAAAAATAATTTTTTTTTTAAAGTTGGGTATGGTGGTGCACACCTGTAGGTCCCAACTACTTGGGAAGCTGAGGTGGCAAGATCACTTGAGCCCAAGAGGTTGAGACTTCCATGAGCAGAGATCATGCCACTGCTCTACAGCCTGGGTGACAAAATGAGACAGTGTCTCAAGAAGAAAGAAGGCAAATAGTTTAGATATGCCTGTGGAGAGCAAGAAAGCCAAAAATGTGCCTTATGAAGTTACTAACACAAAACCAGGTACATATAATGTTAAAATAAATAATTAGGTGTTTGTTAGAGTTTCTTCAGATTGGAGAGACTAATTCATTTGATTTTCCCCATAAAGTAGTTTTCTGAGTCCATATCCCAGTGAAGGACACCTCCATTCTTCCATTGATTCAGGCCAAGAGCCTTGGAAACCTCCTTGAATCCTTATTCTCTCACACCCCACATCCAGCATATTCCTGTCATCCCTCTCCGGGATCTGGCCACCTCTTGCCACTTCCACAGCCACCACCAGGTCCACTGCTACCACCAGGTTCACAGCATCATTGTCTCCTTCTGAATGATTGGGACAGCCTCCTACCTAGCCCTTGGCTTCTTTCTTTCATGTCTACCTCTAACCGACTCTACCCAGAAGCCAGAGTGCTCTTTTCCAGCGAAAGGTCAGGTTTTCTTGCTCACATTTCTCCCACTGGCTTTCCATCTTTACTCCTAATACCCAAAGTTTGAACCAGCATGTGTGAACTTCTGTAGGAGCTGGCCCCCTCCTCCCTCTGTCCTCTTTCCAGACTCTCCCTTGCTCTCTGCTTCTCCCATGCCAAATGTATGTCCACTTCCTATGTCTCCTTGTTAGAGGGAACAAGCCTGCCTAAAAGAACAAACACCTTCCTCTATTTTATTTTCTTCCTTTATTTTTATCCATGGGACTTATTACCACCAAACATGTGTATACTTACTTACTTTTTTTTTTTTTTTTTTTTTTTTTTTGAGATGGAGTCTTGCTCTGTCACCCAGGCTGGAGTGCAGTGGCGCAATCTCGGCTCACTGCAACCTCTGCCTCCTGAAATTCAAGCGATTCCTGTCTCAGCCTTCTGAGTAGCTGGGATTACAGGCGCATGCCACCATGCCCGGTTAATTTTTGTATTTTTAGTAGAGACAGTGTTTCACCATGTTGGTCAGGCTGGTCTCAATCTCTTGACCTCATGATCCGCCTGTCTAGGCCCCCCAAAGTGCTGGGATTATAGGCATGAGCCACTGCACTTGGCCTATACTGGCTTTTATGTTTTAGTCTGACTTCCCTCCATTAGAATGGAATCTCCTTGAGAACGGAGACTTTGTTTTTACTTGCTGCTGTTTTCCCAGCACCCTGGCACGTTAATAGTTGTTGAAAGACCTCTGAATAAGGGAGTATGGTTGGCTCTCTAGGTAGGATCTGAATTGCAATACCAACGGGACCACCGCAGTTTTATTGGGTTGACAGCTTCACAGATCTAGAATTTCATCTAATTTGTCTATGTATTCAGAATTGATCATATTCTTAGAGTCTGACTCATGGTAACCCAGCTCTCAGTAGACTGATGCATAAGCCAGGTGCAAAAGTAGATACCCTTCCAATGACTGCAATCCCATATTTAGGATGCCCCATTCTTGCTATGGAAGTACTTGGGAGACTAAATTGTGAGTCGAAATTTGTTACTGTGAGGCTGGGTACAGTGGCTCATGCCTGTAATCTCAGCACTTTGGGAGGCCGAGGCGGGTGGATCACTTGAGGTCAGGAATTCGAGACCAGCCTGGCCAACGTGGTGAGACCCCATCTCTACTCAAAATAAAAAATTAGCTGGGCATGGTGGTAGGTGCCTATAATCCCAGCTACTTGAGAGTCTAAGCCAGGAGAACCACTTGAATCCAGGAGGCAGAGGTTGCAGCGAGCCAAGATCATGCCACTGCAGGACTCCATCTCAAAAAAAAAAAAAAAAAAAAAGTTTGTGACTGTGAATTCCACACTAAATGAGTTGGATTGAAAGGTTGAGCAAACAATATATGTCTGGCCTAGAGATATGTAAAATACTTAGAACAGTACCCATCATATGGAAATTGTTCAGTCACTGTTGGGGCATGCATCAATGGCAGCATGATAAAATAGTCAAAGTGTGAATATTGGCCTTTCCACGCAAACAGTGCCAGGCTGAGGTTGCCTGACCCTTGTCAGGTCTTGGGAACAGGTGTCCCTCTGCTATAGAGGTAATTACGATATGTCAGTGATTTTAGCTTACCACTATTAAGCCTTTCACCTGTGCAGCTGACAACTGTTCTTTTGCCTCCATGTTCACCATAAATCTGCTTATGATTTGGCTGCCATGTGCCCTAACAGGAGAGAATGTGTTAGCATGAGGACTTGGCGTTCCCATACGCTTGGCAATTATATTTCTAGTAAATTAATAAACTGCCATCCTTGGTTATAATTTGATTTTCTCTGTGGGTATGAGAATGTGCTTACCCTCAGATATAAAAATAAGGTATCATTGGTGACTACATTTCTCACTAGAAATTATGAAACATGCCAGGCACGGTAGCTTGTGCCTGCAATCCCAGCACTTTGAGAGGCCAAGATGGGCGGATCACCTGAGGTCAGGAGTTTGAGACCAGCCTGGCCAACGTGGTGAAACCCCGTCTCTATTAAAAATATAAAAATATTAGCCAGTTGTGGCGGCAGGTGCCTGTAATCCCAGCTACTCAGGAGGGTGAGGCAGGAGAATTGCATGAACCTGAGAGGCAGAAGTTGCAGTGAGCTAAGATCGTGCCACTGCACTCCAGCCTAGGTGATAAGAGTGAAACTCTGTCTCAAAAAAAAAAGTAGATGAAACCGTCTAGGTGTGGTGGCTCACGCCTGTAATCCTAGCACTTTGGGAGGCTGTGAAGCAAGTGGATCATCTGAGATTAGGAGTTTGAGACCAGTCTGGCCAACATGGTAAAACCCTGTCTCTACTAAAAGTACAAAAATTAGCTGAGCGTGGTGGAACATGCCTGTAATACCAGCTACTTGGGAGGCTGAGGCAGGAGAATCCCTTGAACCAGGGAGACGGAGGTTGCAGTGAGTCGAGATCATGCCACTGCGCTCCAGCCTGGGTGACAGAACAAGACTCCATCTCAAAAAAGAAAAGAAGAAACCAGCATTAAGTGTTAATAATGAATCTTATGAACTTGGTTAAAGGGAGCGCATCCCTGAGAACCAGGACTGGAGTTAGTGAACACTATTAACTTTTACCACGGAGGCTAGGACTAGAACACCAAACTATGCCTTGTTTACCAAAGTGCCATCACCTTGCCATGTCCTGCGAGACAGACTGTCATTCTCTCAAAATATCATCCCTGCCCCACAGCATTGGCCCTAGAGTACCGTAGCACACTGTATATTAGGAGAATATTTTTGGGAGCTAGTTTGAGGAAATGTATTAAAATTATAAATTCTTTTTTTATTATTATGAAAAAAAAGACTGAGTGTCACTATGTTGCTGAGGCTGGTCTTGAACTCCTGAGCTCAGGTGATCCTCCTGCCTCAGCCTCCCAAAATGCTAGGATTACAGGCATGAGCCACCATGTCTGGCCAAAATCATAAAATCTTTTCTATCCTTTGACCCAGTAATTCTCCCTAGGGAAGCAAACAAACAAAAAATGTCTTCTGAAGAAATAATTCGACGTGATGGGAAAAGCTGTATGCATGAAAATGTGCATTTTAGCATTATTTTATTTTTTAAATTTAAAATCTTAATTTGCCAAATCACTTTTCCCCTGAGAATCAGCATTACTTATCACTGAAAATTGCAGGCAACCCATAATCCAGCAATAGAGAAGTAATTATGTAAATAATTGTAGGTCAATTTAATCAAATAACATAGCTACTAAAACGGATAAAGATCTGTAGTCCCAGCACTGTGGGAGGGCAGGTGGATCACCTGAGGTCAGGAGTTTGGGACCAGTCTAACCAACATGGCAAAACCCCATCTCTACTAGAAATACAAAATTAGCATGCCTATAGTCCCAGCTACTTAGGAGACTGAGACAGGAGAGTTGCTTAAACCCTGGAGGCAGAAGTTGAAGTGAGCCAAGATTGCACATTGCACTCCAGGCTGGGCAACAAGAGCGAAACTCCATCTCAAAAAAAAAAAGGATAAAGATTGTGCCAGGTGCGGTGGCACATGTGTGTAATCTCAGCATTTTGGGAGGCCAAGGTGAGTGGATCACTTGAGGTTAGGAGTTCAAGACCAGCCTGGTCAAATTGGCGAAACCTCATCTCTACCAAAAATACAAAAATTATCTGATTGTGGTGGCGGGCACCTGTAATCCCAGCTACTTGGGAGGCTGAGGCAGCAGAATCTCTTGAACCCAGGAGGCGGAGGTTGTAGTGAGCTGAGATCTTGCCACTGTGCTAAAAATGTAATAATTTGGGGAAATGTTCATAATTAATACCGAGTGAAAAAATCAGTACATAAAACTTAGATTTATATTTAAACTAAGATTAGGCCGGGCGCGGTAGCTCAAGCCTGTAATCCCAGCACTTTGGGAGGCCGAGGTGGGTGGATCACGAGGTCAAGAGATCAAGACCATCCTGGTCAACATGGTGAAACCCCGTCTCTACTAAAAACTACAAAAAATTAGCTGGGCATGGTGGCGCGTGCCTGTAGTCCCAGCTACTCAGGAGGCTGAGGCAGGAGAATTGCCTGAACCCAGGAGGCGGAGGTTGCGGTGAGCCGAAATCGCGCCATTGCACTCCAGCCTGGGTAACAAGAGCGAAACTCCGTCTCAAAAAAATTAAATAAATAAACTAAGATTATGACTATAATTTTTATATTTGTAATTTTAATATGCAAATTATAAGCCACCACACCTGGCTTTTTTTTTTTCTCCCCAGACATGAGGTCTCGCTGTTGCCCACGCTGGTCTCGAACTCCTGGGCTGAGGCAATCCTCCGACCTTGACCTCGCAAAGTGCTGGGATTACAGGCATGAGCTGTTACCCCTGGCCTAGAAAGATATTAAAATACTATTAAGGAATATTCAAAACTAGTTATTATATCAGGGTAGTAGAATAAGGGATTTGTTTTTTAAATTCGTTTTCCATTGCAGCTGCCTAATGATGATTTTGAATCTGTTCTCTGGTGCTTTGTCCTGCAGTTGCCACCAGTTGACCACTTGGCAGTATAACTTCTTAAACTCTCAGCCAGGAGGAGCCCTAGGGCAGGGAAAGCTGCAGATGAGTTGGCTTCCTGGCTGCTATCCAAGCTAGGATTTCGTGTTTTCTCTAGTACAGTCAGTTATCTTCGACTTTAGGGAGCAATAGGTCTCTGGACTATAGGTTTTATCTTCCATTCTGGGCTTATCTTTGGATTCTTGTTGATGAGTCAGAAAAAAGGACCATCAATGAGGTGTTTGCTAGTTCTTCAAGTATGAGCTCAGCTTTGTTATCTGGTTGGAGTCATTTCCTTTGAAAATGTGTGGTAGAGTTTGCCAAAGTAAGTAGTAATGTGGTCTCATTCCTTCTCAGGAAGATATGTGCCTGTAGATCAAATCTATGCATTGCAGAACTCAGATCTGTTTGAAAACAAAGAGAGGTGGGGACAGAAAGTAAACATACAAAAGATTTGGCAGCACAGATTACCTGCCTGGTGGTCCTTTTTGGCAGTTTTTCATAATTGCCTTCAAAATAGGGACAGTGTCCTGAATGTTGGTCACATGTGTTGAAGATTTCTTTTGAGATTGTGCTTCATGGTGACCTCCTGGGATCAGGGGACTACCAGGTTGCCTAAGGAGGGGTGAACCAGCCCAGGTCAGAAATGGAGCAGGTCAAAACTCCTGTGCTGATCAGTAGTGGGATCGCGCCTGTGAATAGCCACTACACTCCACACTGGGCAACACAGTGAGACTCCGTCTCAAAAAAGAGAGAGAGAGAGAGAGAGTTGATGCTTGGATGATGGGGCCTGAAAAAAGAGAACCCACCCAGTCCTATTTTGTGCCTTCATTTGGACATGCTCTCCCTTTTCTTCCAAGGAACTATACCCTGAATTAGTATTGAGTCTAGTATGACTGAGATTTTGTTTTCTTTTTCTTTCCCTAGGGTTCTCAGAAGCGAGCTATCTCCACCCCAGAAACCCCCCTAACAAAAAGGAGTGTGTCAACTCGTAGCCCCCATCAGCTCCTCTCACCATCAAGTTTCTCTCCAAGGTATGGATCATAATCAATTCAGGTGCCATAAAGCAGGCCCCCCCTCCCCTTTCTCTGGCTGTCTGATGAAGGCTAACAGCAAAGTTACTTATTAACTATAGGTGGGCGTGTACATCTGCAGTAGATTGGCTGAAAAGCCTATTGCTGTCTGTCTTCCTTGCTTTCCCTTTCTCTATGGAAAATTACTGTTTCTTACCGTAATTAAGGAAACTCACTTTCCACCTACTTTTCTATGGCTCATTTCCGAGATCAGGAACTGATATCTTCTATTGAAAACAACCTGTCTATTCAGAAGCCTAAGAATCTTAACAGGTCTTGTCAGTAGAGGCAAGTAGGTTTCCACCTGCTTCTGTTAGTTTGTGTTTTGTTGGGTTTCTTTTTCTTTTCATCTAAAGTGTTTATTTTTTAAAAAGAAAAGCACATATCTTTGTTCATGATGTTTCGCAACCTGTTATTGTTTCTTACTCAGGTTACAACTAGTTTCTGAGAGTTTTCTTGTCACTGTGAATCTGCACTGACTTAATTGGTATTTTGTCCCTCTGCCCCCATTGCACATAAATCCACAAAGATCATACGTAATTTTTTGAAATCCGTAAATGACACGTATTAGAGAATTCCATAGGCAAGAGCTCTGCTGAGTAGATGGGTTTTTAGGAGCTTCCACATCAAGATGAGGCTCAAGAACAGTAGTATTAACCCTTTGGGGAAACACCAACTGCCAGGAGTCACTACCTCTACTTGGATCACTTCTAGATGAACCAGAGCTTAAAATTTTTCAGCTCTATCACTTTTTTTTTTTTTTTTTTTTTTTGAGATAGAGTCTCACTCTGTCACTGAGGCTGGAGTGCAGTGGCGCCATCTTGGCTGACTGCAACTTCTACCTCCCAGTTCAAGCGATTCTCCTGCCTCAGCTTCCCAAGTAGCTGGGACTACAGGTATGTGCCACCACATCTGGCTAATTTTTGTATTTTTAGTACAGACAGGGTTTTACCGTGTTGTCCAGGCTGATCTCACACTCCTGACCTCAGGAGATCCACCTGCCTTGGCTTCCCAAAGTCCTAGGATGACAAGCATGAGCCACAGTGCCCAGCCTTTTCAGCTCTATAACTTTAGAAAGGTGGTGATAGAAGCTCTGCAGTCATTCAAGATGAGTGGTCATTGGATTGTTTTTCCTTTCTTTTTTTTTTTTTTTTAAAAAAAAAAAAAGATAGTCTCGCTCTGTCACCAGGCTGGAGTGCAGTGGTGTGACCTCGGCTCACTGCAACCTCAGACTCCCTGGTTCATGTGATTCTTCTGCCTCAGCCTCCTGAGTAGCTGGGATTACAGGCACGCACCACCATGCCCAGCTAATTTTTGTATTTTTAGTAGAGATGGAGTTTCACCATGTTGGCCAGGATGGTCTCAATCTCCTGACCTCATGATCCACACGTCTCGGCTTCCCAAAGTGCTGAGATTATAGGCGTGAGCTACCGCGCCCAGCCTTTTTTTTTTTTTAAGATAGGCTTTCACTCTGTTGCCCAGGGTGGATGCAGTGGCACGATCCTAGCTCACTGTAGCCTTGGCCTTCCAGGCTCAGGTGATCCTCCTACGTCAGCCTCCTAAGTAGCTGAGACTACAGACATATGCTACCAAGCCCAGCTAATTTTTGTAGAGACAGGGTTTCACTATGTTGCCCAAGCTGGTCTTGAACTCCTGGCCTCAAGCAATCTGCCCACCTCAGCCTCCCAAAGTACTGGGATTACAGGCATAAGCTACCACGCCTGGCAGTATTTGGATTTTGAAGGACAATTTTACTTTAGGGTGGTCTACTGCTGCTTTGGGGAGTTCTCAGACTTTTTGGAAGAAAGCTTTCTAGACTTAACAAGAGCATCTTTGCAACCTGGTATATAGGGATGGTTCATATAGACATGCCAGGACCATTTCAGGAGTTATATTCTCCAAATGTAAATACAATCCTCTGAAACCTGTCGAACTGTTTGCAGCTGGCCTCATGTGAGCATCTTGTTGCATTAAAGGGCCTGCTATAATGGGTGACTCCTGAGCTTCCCAGGGAAGAGCTTGGAGAAGTTGGCAAAATGCTGCCTAGTAATTTTTTAATGTACACTAATAAAGCTGACAGCAGAAACTGGTTTTGTAATTTACGAAAATAACTTCTAAATTATTCAGGTAGAGGTGGCACTGGAGATTGAGATAATTAATTGAGCTCATTTTCTGTAGCCTCTCTGTGGAAAGAAAGAATGATGGCATTAATTGCAGTGGTGCCCCACATAAAACTGGTTCCTACAGAGTTTCAGTGCGTTAAACAAAGCCTGTTTTAAAGAGACCTCTCTATACAATGTGTTTACAACCAGAGAGTTAGAAGACCTTGCTGTCATCTAAGCATATCAGCAATATCCATGTGTTCTTGAGAGGTGTAATTTACTGTCAGGGAGTGGAAATGTGAGAACTTGGCAGTTGAGCCTGGAAAAATGGGAACATTTGCACATCAGCAGACTGTTAATTCATTACTTCTCTACCTCCATAGACACTAGGGAAAGCTGATTAATTTTAACTTCATTTGATTGTTTCTACCTTGAACTATATTGTGAGTTTTATATATGCTCAGCAAGTTTGGCTTATCCACAGTTCCAGGCTCAGATGATGTTCTAATAAGCACTAAAAATTCATAAGAAGAAAAAAATGGTATTTGAAGTTTGCCTTTTCATCAAGTCAGAGTTTGGAGATTTTTTTTTGCCTTGCTTAGTTTTAATCCCAAGATAACGACAACCTTTTAAAATACGTTTCTGTCTCTAAGCTTCTCTAAAAATGTTTGGTATTCTTCAGCCTGGTATTCCTCAACCCTTCATTCCTGAAATTCCTTAAAGGTCTGGGTATGTCCCACCTCGTAAAACTGATTCAATTTATAAATTACGAGGCTACATTCCTTTTCTCCAGTCCCCATTTCCAAAAGAACCTCATTTGATTCCCCTCTCCCTTTAGGTATGAACACAGTAATGTTAATCTGTTTTTGCTTCCAATTAGTGCTACTCCCTCCCAGAAATATAACTCAAGAAGTAACCGAGGAGAAGTGGTTACCTCCTTTGGCTCAGCACAGGGAGTGTCTTGGTCTGGGAGAGGAGGAGCTGGAAACATCAACCTGAAGGTCTTGGGGTGTCCAGAGGCACTAACTGGGAGCTACAAATCCATGTTTCAGAAGCTCCCAGACATTCGAGAAGGTGATTGTTTTTCCCTTTGAAATTCTGGTGGATATAAAGCCACCTGGAAGGGTTTAGAGTAACAAAGCTTCAGCTAGGCTGGTAGAACAAGTTCCAAAGTTGTCTTTGAATATACGAGTTGGTAGATTTTCTCATGGAAGTCCTAGTAATGGAGGGACACTGGCGATACTATCAGTAATTGTCCCAATTCACTTCACTTTGCTTAAAAAGCACATGACCATTCCCAGCAGCAAAAACTTGAACAATGTAAAGGAATTCAACTTAAAGATAGTCGTGCCTTCTTCCTTAGAAGCGTTCTTCAGGTTGGCCTTGACTTGCCTAAAACCTCAGTGAGGACCTGAGTAAAGGGCAGACTTGGGGATGGGGTGGGGTCCATGCTGATTCCCTGGGATTGTGCTATGGGGTCTCCTGTGGCCAGATGGAAGGCCAGATTCAGCAACCAAATATCGGGAAATTGGCAAGGGTTTTAGAAGGTTTAAACTGGCCAGATGTCGCAGGCACCCTTCCTGCTTCTATAAAATGACTGACTTTAATATTTTACAATGTGCTGTATTTTCTCTTCTTGGCAAGTGAAATGTCTTAAACATAATAATTTTTTTCCACTTCTGGGATTGCAGTTCTGACCTGTAAGATAGAAGAACTTGGCAGTGAACTCAAGGAACATTACAAGATTGAGGCTTTCACTCCTTTGCTAGCCCCAGCACAAGTAAGAGTTGTTCCAATAGTTCTTACTAATTAATATTAAATTTTAAAATTGATGACCAAGAGGCACCCTTGTTGCTTCCTTTTTCACTTCTTGTCTGTGTTCTAGTTTGAACATCGATCTTGGTTGAATTTGGGAAAATGGGCCCTTCTGAAGAAAGATTTGTAAGTGCTGTCTGGTTTTGTGACAGTGCATTATTTTCTTCCCACCTGGATTAGGGTCTTGCACATAAGCAGAGACTGAAGGCCTTGTTTCCCTTGGTGGCGAGACAGGTAGCTCCCCGGGGATTTCCCACAAATAGAAGCATTCAAGTATTGAGATAAAAGGACAGCAGCGAGGGAGGGGTTTTCAGAGTCTTGTTCTCTAGGCAATGACTCACAGTCTCCCCTGGTTTTTTAGTCTCTTGTTATAGACAAACTGCTGCCAGTAGTATCTTTATATCATAGTTTAATCTGGTGTATGTACCAGTGCTTTCTCTCTAGAACATTTTCTAATCTAAGGGGAAATGTGTTCTAGAAGTTTCTTTAAAGTACCTTTGTCAATGTTTACATTGAAAGAATGACCAGTTGGGGAAGTGATGCAGAACTGTGTCATAGAAGGAAGTTTTGGAGGACTTGGAAGGAAGTTATTGAGGGAAGGCAGGGATGCATAATCACATGGGAAAGATGAGACTTCCTCTTTTCTCCCAAGAGCGGGAACAGAACAAAGGAAGCCATGGGGAGATAGATTTTAGCTCAGTTTAATAAAGAACTTCTTGTTAAGAGGTTGTATGGTATGTGGCTAAATATATGGCTCTGGAGCCAAATTTCTGGGCTCAAACCTAAGCTTCACCCACCTTGACTAAATCATCTAACCTCTCTGTTGCTTGTTTTCCTCATCTGTAAAATGGGTACAATAATATTCACTTGATGGTGGTTGTGAGGATTAAATGAGTTAATACATATAAAATGCATAAGAATACATTTTAGAAGAGTACATGGTATTTAGTAAGCTCAAGAGACGTTAGCTATTATTAAGTAGTTATAGCTGTCCAAAGACAGTGGGCTGCTCTGGGGTGGTGAGGATGGGGTGGGGTGGTCACCCAGAGGCAAGTTCCCCTGCACTAGGGATGCTCACGCTTAGGCAGCCTCCTAGGAGGGCTCAAGTGCTGTATGGGTGGGTGGACAAGATGCCCATTCAGAGCTCTTCCACCCTGAGAGTCAGTGATGATGCTGTCATCACCTCAGGGTCAAAGCAATGCCCTGCCAAAAAAATGTATTTGTTGTTTGCAGTTTGTTTTGCTATTCACCCTGTTGACATCAGATTTTGAGCTCCTGCTCCAAAGACTGTCATTCTTATGCTGTGACCTTCCTTTGGTAGGAGCTTGTCACTCTACTGGGCCAGATTGGCTGTGATAGCAACGGGAAGCTGAACAATAAGTCAGTGATTCTCGAGGGAGACCGGGAACATTCCTCAGGTGCTCAAATTCCAGTGGATTTATCTGAACTTAAGGAATATTCTCTGTTTCCCGGACAGGTGAGATGGGAGGAGTTCCACCAGGATGCAGGCGCACTCTTTACATCTGTAGTGTACATACTGTGCCATGCGCGGCTGCTCCTCAGTTCCTGTCTCTGCTGCCGTGGTGTGTGACTGGAGCACATGCCCTGGCAGACACCATTGTTGGGATTCTCATTTCCCCCATGCTCTCACCGAGGCTCTGGGACCCGACTGCCCGGCCTCAAATCCCAACTCCACTCCACGAGGTGCGTGGCTGTGGGCAAGGTACTTAACCATCTAAGCCACAGCGTCTTCATTCACAAAATGGAAATAATAATTCTTACCTCATAGGATTGTGGTGAATATTAGATCACTAATATAGAGCATAATTATTATTGCTAATGCAACGCCCTTAATTTGTTTTCTAGAAAAATGCCCCAAGTTTACAGTTACAAAATGAGAGTAGTCGGACAATGCTTTTAATTGCCTCAAAATAATATATTCCAGATTTCATTGATGTCTACTGCTTAGCAATCCGGTTTGTTTCTTGTCTTTCAGGTTGTAATTATGGAAGGAATCAACACCACTGGTAGGAAACTTGTTGCCACCAAGCTGTACGAGGTACACGGCGGTACCCCCACTTGCCTCTTGGTTTGCTTCAGTCAAAGTATGAAGCTGTGTGTTCTAGAAACTGGTCCTTTTTAGGAGCCCATTTATTTGTTAGTCAGTTCTCCATCTATAAGTGGGAGCCCACCCCTAGGCCAGGAGTCTCTTTCTGTAAAGGGCCAGCAGTATCTCTTTTAGACTTTGTAGCAGTGAGGTCTCTATCACAATGACTCAACTCTGCCTTTATCTTACAAAAGCAGCCCTAGAGGACTCTTAAACAGATGACTATGGCTGTGTTCCAATAAAACTTGATTTAAATAGTGGGCTGCAGCCAGATTTGGCTCAGAGGCATAAGCTCACGTATCCCTGCTCTAGACAACAATCCTCCAGAGATTTTCATAGAATGCCAGGAGAAGTAGCAAGACACCCTTCTCTCCCATCCTTGCCTAGAAGTACACTGATACTTCAGGCACCTGTTTTGCTCCCACTTATTGCTGGGTGTTTTATGACAGTTCAGTAGTGACCTCCCATTGCCTGGGTTTCTTTCTCCTCTGAGCAGTATTGAAAAGTGGCAGTTCCCATCAGATCCAAGGAGCAAGACAGAGGCACATCCTTCTGCTGCCTTCTGGCTCCTCCCCACTGTCCTCCCATCACACACCTGCACCACCCCCAACCCAGTGCCCTCCCCTTTCTTTACCAAGGCTATGCCTGGCGCAAGACCTTACTTGAGCTTTTCCCCTGTTTTTAGGGTGTGGCACTTCCATTTTATCAGCCCACCGAAGAGGATGGAGGTAAGTTTTGGTTCAAATATTATTTTCCCAACAATGAAGGTGATGGACGTGAGTCCAGGAGTACAATTTCCCGAGCTGAAGAAAGCTGCAGAAGCTGCTGAAGAGCGATATGACCAACTGGTGAGGGCATCTCCGTCAGTGAGTTCGTAGGCTTTTTGTCACAAGACCCCTGGTCTGAGCCCAATGAACATTGGTCGACCTATTGCCTGAGCTCTGCCTACATGAAGCATGTTGTTTAAAGACTAATGTTTAACGAGTATTTTTGAAGATTATCTTGGAAAGGAAAAAGATGTACGATATCAAAAAGAATTTTTTTACATGCAGTGTGGGCTGGACATGGTGGCTCACACCTGTATTCCCAGCACTTTGGGAGGCCAAGGTGGGAGGATCACCTGATCCCAGGAGTTGGAGACTAGCCTGGGCAACACAGGGAGACCCTGTCTCTACTAAAAATAAAAAAAATATTAGCTGGGCGGTGGCGCGTGCCTGTAGTCCTAGCTAATCAGATCAACTTCAGGTAATGAAATCAACCTGGCTGAGATACCAGGAGCCTAAGTTATATACCAGGGAAGCCTTTGGAAGCAGTTTAACAGGTTGTTAATGAACTTCTTTTGTACAAGAACTTAAACAAGGCACTCATGGAGGTACAGAATAAGACATGGCCCTCGCTCTCCAAGCACTCATTGCTGACACTGGGGTTTACATCTCCTGTAGGCTTCTCAGAGCCAAACTTAACCTTGTCCCCCTACCCCACCACCATGTGAAACCTACTCTTCCCCTTGAAGGCTGTGTCTCAATTCATGTATTATTGCTATGGTAGACTGAATCATAGCCCCAGGAATCCCTGGAACCGGTGAATATTTTACCTTATGTGGTAAAGGAGACTTTTTGCCCGTGTGATTAAGTTAAGGCTGTTGAGATGGGGGAATTAGCCTGGATTATCAGGTGGGCCCACTATAATCACAAGGGTCCTTATAAGAGGAATGGCAAGAGAATCAGAGTCAGACCTTAGCAATGTTAAGCAGCTGTGATTTGAGGAAGCCTAAAGAAAAATTTTATTTGCTGGACGTGGTGGCTCACGCCTATAATCCCAACACTTCGGGAGGCCGAGGTGGATGGATCACTTGAGGTCAGGGGTTCGAGATCAGCCTGGCCAACATGGTGAAACCCCATCTTTAAAAAAAATTTTCTTTAAAAAAAGAAAAATTTTATTTAAAAATAAAAGAGAGAAATGGTAGGCTTCTGGCTTTGCCGATGAAGATGGCGCCATGAACCAGGGAATGGAGGTGGCCTCTGTAAGCTGGAAAAGGCAAGGAAATAGATTCCTCCCTAGAACCTCCAGACAGAAGGAACTCAGCCCTGTCCACACCTTCATTTTAGGATCTTTGACCTCCGGAACTGTAAGATAATAAATTCATGGGCTTTTTTTTTTTTTTTTTTTTTTTTTAAATGAGACAGAGTCTTGCTGGTGAACAGTGGCATGATCACAGCTCACTGCAGCCTCAACCTCCCAGGCTCAAGCAATCCTCCCACTTCAGCCTCCCAGGAGGTGCACACTACCATGCCCAGCTAATTTTTGTAGAAACAGGATTTCACCATGTTGCCCAGGCTGGTCTCGACCTCCTAAGCTCAAGGGATCCTCGCACCTTAGCCTCTCAAAGTGCCAGAATTACAGGCTTTGAGCCACCACACCTGGCCAGAATTGTGTTGTTTTAAGGCACTATGTTTGTGATAACTTGTTATAGCAACAACAAGAAACTAAACAATAGCATATTAAGAAGCCAGGGATCTTTGGATTTCATGGTTGTAAGCTACAGACACTGGCTCAGACTAATAAGAAAGCATGAATTTATTAGGGGAGATCCAGATAGCTCACAGACTGGACAAGTGGCTAGAAACCCAGGTTTGGAACCGGGATGAGAGCCCAGGAACTCTAGCATCCAGGTAGCAGGAATTCCCCTGCTGTCTCATCTGGACACCTCGGCTGGAATAGTAGCTCCAACCTTTCTTCTCTCCTTGGATAGCTCACCTCAAGATTGCAGACCCTGGGAGGAGAGTGTGAATGGCCAAAACTGGGTCATGTGCCTGCCCTTGGCTAGAGGAAGACAGAGCACCCAATTTACAGCCCTATGTGGACTGCCTTGTGGAGGGGAGGGCTGATTCTCCAAAAGGAAAGCAGCTGCTGTTAGACAAAGGGCAAAGCGTGATAGGTGGCCCCTGTACCCCGTCACCCTGGAGTCTCTGGTTCCAGGCCTTTGACCCCAGCAAGCCTCTCTGGGCTCTTCAGTACCCTCCATTCTCCAGCCACACTGGACCACCAGACATTTCCTAACACTGACCACACCCAGGTCTCAGTGCTGTTCTATACCCTGCCTTGCCCTTGATCCCCCAAAATTCTCAAAAATGTAAGCAAATCCTACCTTGTACATTCTTTCTGACTGCCACTTTCCTGGAATCTTTCATGTGCACTGCCCGTAAAGTGCTGACTGCATGTTCCAGGTATTGGCGTACCTGCCTGTCTCTGCCTATACCACCTAGTGGAGTGTTCTTGGAGGATGGACATGAGGTCTTCCTCACCTTGGGTCCCCAGAGTTGCACACATAAAGGACTCAATGAGTTGAATCCTGTGGCATTTTCCCCTAATTGTCCTTTCTCCTCCCACCATTCTAATGCCAGTCCTCTTCTAATCAAGACCCACAATCCTCTGTCTTAGACTTTGAGCAAACGATGGTGCTGGTTGCCTGTGGGCCATACACCACATCTGACAGCATCACATATGACCCCCTCCTCGACCTGATTGCTGTCATCAACCACGACCGGCCAGATGTCTGCATCCTGGTAAGACGCACCAGTGGGAAAGCTGAGGAGATGGCCTTGGAAAACGTTTTTAATGCAGTTCTAAATTTTTAGGAAGCATGTCAGTCCTTCCTCCTTTTAGAAAATAGCTTTTCATTCGTTATGTCTTTGGAGAGGTATACATGATCTATAGGCCTTCACTAAATTTAAAAACCCAACTTTGGCTAGACGCAGTGGCTCACGCCTGTAATCCTAGCACTTTGGGAGGCTGAGGTATGTGGATCACTTGAGGGCAGGAGTTCTAAATCAGCTTGGCCAACATAGTGAAACCCTGTCTCTACTAAAAATACAGAAAAATTAGCCGGGTATGGTGGCAGGCACCTACTCCCGGCTACTCGGTAGGCTGAGGCAACAGAATCGCTTGAACCTGGGAGGCGGAGGTTGCAGTGAGCCAAGATTGCACTACTGCCCTCCAGCCTGGGCAACACAGCAGGACTCCATCTCAAAAAATAATAATAATAATAAATAAAAGTTCAACTTTTATTTTTTACCACCCTTCATTGATTTTACAGCATTCTTACCTCTTTCTCATTACTACAACTTCTGAACTAATCTCTTTTTAAAGCTCAAAATACTGTTAGTGTGGTGGTCAATTTCCCTTGCTAAGTTTAGAAAGTCAGAAAAAAGTCCAGTGTGTATTTTTTTTTTTTTTGAGGCAAAGCAAGACTCTGTCACCTAGGCTGGAGTGCCATGGCGCAATCGCAGCTCACTGTAGCCTCCATCTCCTGGGCTCAAGTGATCCTACCCTGTCCTCCCTGCCTCAGTCTTCCCAATAGCTTGGACTACAGGCACATGCCACCATGCCTAATTTTTGTATTTTTTGTAGAGACAGGGTTTCACCATATTGCCCAGGCTGGTCTTGAATTCCTGGGCTCAGGCAGTCTGCCCACCTCAGCCTCCCAAAGTGCTAGAATTACAGGCATGAGCCAATGCGTGATTACAGCCATGAACCACTGCGTGATTACAGCCGTGAACCCAATGTTATAGGGGGCAGTAGTGCCGGTTATGGGGCCCTGGGAGCCTCCCTCCATCCGGGGCACACATGCTTCTGCCTGTGAAATTGGCTTGGTGCCCCCGCCAGCCCATATGCTAGCTGTCCCCAGGCTCTGCAGGCAGCCTTGGAGGGATACATGGGCCCTGGGCAGAGAACTGTCAGAAGAGGTGAGCTGGAGTCATTCACAGACACATGTGATTCTGATTTGTTCTTTTGGTGTCTTTGTTTCTCATCTTGCAGTTTGGCCCTTTCCTGGATGCTAAGCATGAACAAGTGGAGGTGAGTGACTCAGGCTGGGGCGGGAAGGGCTCCTGGGTACTTGCATTCAGTCAGGCTCTCACTTTTCATTTTTCAGTGTTTATCCCACTTTATCCCACATCTGTAACAAACACATTAATTCCTGTGGCTAATCAGAAAATCATTTTAGCAGGGCACTTTATTAATAAAGATCTTGAATCCGAGGGTTTCCTTGCACTAGAATATAAGGCTGTCTGGAAGCTAGGGGAGGTACATATAAATATATCAGTACCAGTGTTCCTTTGTTTGTGATGCCTAGTGCTCAGGCACAAGAGCACTAGCACAAATGCAGGTGCTGAGTCACAGGCTGCCCTGTGAAAGTACCTATCCTGGCCAAGCTTATAACTCATATCTTGCTGTCCTTTGCATAAAACACGAATGGGCCTTGCTGGGACATCTCCATGGCTGAGGTCTGGAACCTCTGATCCTTTGTCTCATGATATTTTACCTTCCACGGAAAATATTTCAAAGCACACTTCCTTTTAGTCTCTCTCAGATTGCATTCAAGAGGATTCATTCCCACATCTCCTCTCCTGCCTTTGAGCAGACTTAGCTCCTTAAGACAAAGACCACATCTTCTTCTTTGCATCTCCTTCAGCTTGTAGCACAACAGCTGGCATCTGTGGGTGACCTAACGGTGTTAAACAAGTGAGTAAACACCAAACATCTGCCTTCTAAATCGATCTCCTTTCCTTTGCTGCAGAACTGTCTACTGACAAGTCCATTTGAAGACATTTTCAAGCAGTGTCTACGAACAATTATTGAAGGCACAAGAAGGTCAGAATTCAAAATACTGGACAGAACCTTAAGCTTCCTAGGTTTCTCCAGAGATTCCCATTAAGAAACTGAAACTGTTTAAAAGTCATGGCAGGGCCAGGCGCAGTGGCTTATGCCTGTAATCTCAGCATTTTGGGAGGCCGAGTTGGGTGCATCACCTGAGGTTAGGAGTTCAAGACCAACCTGGCCAACTTGGTAAAATCCCGTGTCCACTAAAAATACAAAATTAGCTAGGCATGGTGGTGGGCACCTGTAATCCCAGCTACTTGGGATTCTGAGGCAGAAGAATCACTTGAACCCAGGAAGCAGAGGTTACAGTGAGCCAAGATTGTACCATTGCACTCCAGCCTAGGCAAAAAGCAACACTCTGTCTCAAAAAAAAAAAAAAAAGCCAGGCACAGTGGCTCACACTTGTACTCCCAGCACTTTGGGAAGCTGAGGCAGGCGGATCTCCTGAGGTCAGGAGTTCAAGACCAGCCTGACCAACATATGAAACCCCATCTCTACTAAAAATAAAAAATTAGCCAGGCATGGTGGTGCATCTCTGTAATCTCAGCTACTTGGGAGGCTGAGGCAGGAGAGTCACTTGAACCCAGGAGGTGGAGGTTGCAGCGAGCCAAGATCTCACCATTGCACTCCAGCCTGGCAACAAGAGTGAAACTCTGTCTCAAAAAAAAAAGATCATGGCACTTCCTATTTTCTTCTTTTTGAATTACTGAGATCAGATAGAACCCTTGAACTTCAAGTGCGGACACCAAGTTAAGAGGCATTTTTGTAAAACACAAAGATAAACATACTTGAAAGGACAAGGTCTCACTCTTCCATTGCTCTTTTTCTTCTATACTTAGTTCCTTTTCTCACTCCCTCTTGTATAAACTAATATTCCACGGGAATCTTCCCAGGATGGTTTTGAGAAGTGTTTGGTGACTTACACAGTGAAATCCTGTGAGACCCAAAACATCTGGTTGTGTAAGCGATTGTTTTGGGTGAGCCCAAGTTCCTCCCAAGTCAGTGCTTCCCCAGGGTACATGGGACACCCCCAGTGGCTAGAACCATTGGTGGTAGAAACTCTCAGTGAGGGTGGGGCCTTGAATCCTTGCCATAGACCAAACGGAAGGAACTGTGAGAAGTCACAGCAGTGAAGCGAGAGCTGTGCAGTTCCCATCTGAGAGGAAAGTCACTGTTCCGGGAAGAGGCTGAAGCCGGGAGTGGAAAGTTATTCAGAAACCTGACATCCTCCGTTCCTGTCCCTTTCCCCCAGTGCCGGGGTTGAAAGAAGTTGGTATAGGTGGTAAGCCTCCTCCCAAGATCTGTGTGCCTGTAGCTGAGCTAATAAAATGTTCCTGAGGCTAAGCTTTTAAAAACAAGTCTATCATAAAGGTGGTTTTTTAAAACAAGATGTCTAATCTTCCACCTTGTAGCTGTGGGAACTTACCCCAGAGTCACTAACTTGTAACACTACCTTTTTTTTTTTTAAAGATGGGGTTTCACCATATTGGTCAGGCTGGTCTCAAACTTCTGACCTCAGGTGATCCACCCACCTCAGCCTCCCAAAGTGCTGGGATTACAGGCGTGAGCCACCACGCCTGGCTAACACTACCTTCTTGTACCAGCAGCGTGGGCCAGGATGGCAGGTGTCACAGCTGGAATAAAGAGCACCCCCAACTCACCCCAGAATCAGAGACTTGGGTTATGCTGGTGACAACAATGGCTGGTTCTGCCCCTTTCTCCCTCCCTCCCTCCAATGAAGGTGACACAAGTGCCTTCCCTCTTCTTCCCCAGATGTGTGTGATCCTGATCAAGTTCATCAAGGCTGGAGAGTGCTTAGAACTCCTCAGGAGATAAGCCCCCAAAACACATGAGCAGGGCTGTGTTCTCCTTTTGTCAGCCCTTGGGAACAGGGAGGGACTGTGTCGTAGTGCCCTAACTCTGGCTGGGTGCTTGCAGTTTGAGGTTGGGTTCTGTTTTTGGTTCCTTACCCCATGTGGTATTGACAGCAGTGATAGAAAGAAAGCACAGATGAGGCATTGTTCCACTGGGGGTGAGAGCCCAGCACCACCAGGCACTTTCATCTATGGCCAGTGTGTGCCACAGGGCAGGGGAGCTGCCCCACCCTTCTAGAAACAGTATATAAATGGTCCTTGGGCAGAGAATTTCTTTGTATTCCTGAGAGGTCAGAAATGCAGAGCATTAAGCTGATTCATCATTAGTAAAAGTCAGAGCCAGGCAGGGTGCTGTGGCTCATGCCTGTAATACCAGCACTTTGGGAGGCTAAGATGGGCAGATCACTTGAGGTCATGAGTTCAAGACCAGCCTGGCCAACACGGCAAAACCCCTCTCTACTAAAAATACAAAAATTAGCCAGACTTGGTGGTGGGTGCCTGTAGTCCCAGCTACTCAGGAGTCTGAGGCAGAAGAATCGCTTAGACTTGGGAGGCAGAGGTTGCAGTGAGCCAAGATTGCGCCACTGCACTCCAGACTGTGTGACAGCAAGACTGCATCTCAATAAATAAATAAATAAATAAGCCAGAGCCAGGGAGAAAGCACCTCAGAGGAAGCAAGCAGAGCCTGCAGTTCTCGTCCTGTTTGTGGGAGCAGCTGGAGGACCCTCCCACAATGACGTATGAGGTTGTGCAATGCTGAGCATAGTTGGGATTTTTTTCTGATCCCTCCTTCTATAGCCAGTTTCTAACCATGAGCAGGAAGGCTATTTCCTCATTAACTCTTGCTCTTCCAAAGCCTACACTGAAATAGGGCAGTTTTGTCCCTGGACAGCAGCCAGCTGCACCTCAGCCCTTTGTGTTCATCACAGACGTCAAGCCCTTGAGATCTGGAGCACAGATGGTGCCATTCAGGTTACCCCGTGGCCTGTTTACCAACCCTGGCACCCCAGTGGTGGACTGGAGCATCATAGTGAGCTGCTCAGTGTCAAAGGGACTGTAGTGAACATGCAAACACCTTTGGTCTCAGAAGTCGCTTTTCCTTTGTAGACGTCTCAGTTCATACTCTGAGAGGACACCACAAACAGCGATGGGGTGGCAGCTGTCACCAGCACCCTTATCACATGCAAATGTGCGTACATCTGGGAAGTCTACACATTTTAAGCAAGAGAAGGAGATGGAAATGAGAGTTATTGGTGGATTTTAAACATGCCCGCAAAGTAACACTTTCTGCCTATTTGATTTATAAAAGACCCCTCTGCCAAGGTCAGCTAAGGGAACCAAGGAAACGGATTTTTTTCTCTTTTGTGTGGCTGGGAAAAATAAATAGTTAAAACTGTTTTCTTTATTTGTATGTTGTAACCCTAGAGATTCTCCTGCCTCTATCAAAAGAAACATCTGCTGTCATCTGTGCTTTTACTGTTGCTGTTAAATATTTCTTTCATTTTTGCAAGGCAGCCCTCTGAGAAATTGAAAATCAGGGCATTACTTCCATGTGTGAAAGGGGAGGGGTGCGATGGCTCAGGGAGAGGTCGCTTGTGCTTTGCCACATCCTGCTAGAAATGTCTATATCTTGGTTGTCCAGTGATTGTGGTCCAGTGTTCAGTCAGCCAGAAGGTTTCAGCTGGATCTTCTAAATACAAAGGCAGGCTGGGCACGGTGGCTCACGCTTGTAATCCCAACACTTTGGGAAGCCAAGATGGGTGGATCACTTGAGGCCAGGAGTTCGAGACCAGCTTGGCCAACATGATGAAACCCCGTCTCTACTAAAAATACAAAAATTAGCTGAGTGTAGTGGTGTGCACCTGTAGTTACAGCTACTCGGGAGGCTGAGACACGAGAATTGCTTAAACCCAGGAGATGTATGTTGCAGTGCGCCCAGATTGCACCACTGCACTCCAGCCTGGGCGACAGAGTAAGACTCTGTCTCAAAAAAAAAAAAATACAAAGGCAGTCTCAAGGTCTTTTTAGCATGCCTGCCTTCTCCCTAGGAAAGATGCCCGAGCTCCGTGCATTCTACCAGGGTGTGGCAGGGAGACTGTTTAATGCCTGCAAGCTACACCTGCATAGAAGGTGTAATGAGTCTGAGCTGTGGTTTACACTCTGGCTCTGAGGCTGTGATTCTTTATTCACATCCTTGTCTTTCTAGATTTTCTAGATCTCAATTTCTTCTCCCCTTTTTCTGCCAAACAATAGTCTCCATCCTCTCAGTAGAGAGCCACACAGAGCAACAAGAAAGTGTCTCAGGCCATCTGAGCCTCGTCCAGATGGATGGGTGTGAATTAGAACAAATTGTCCTTCACTCCCAGGGTCCCATGGGAAACAGCATCTCTGTTCACAACAGAGTGTAATTCTGAGCTACCTCCCTGGGAGTGGGCTCTTTGCCTCCAGCCCTGACGCATCCCGCCTGGTGCCCAGCTGTTCTAACTCAACTCCATTCGCTTTTCTCTCTCTTCTGTTTGTTCTTTTGACATACTAGCTCCGGCTCCCACCTTGTCTTTGTCCCATCATTGAGAGATGTGCACCATGAGCCTGTGTACCCCCAGCCACCTTTCAGCTACTCCGATCTGTCTCGAGAGGACAAAAAGGTAGCAGTACCCACTCCTTGACCAGCAGGCCGCCGGAATCCAGCATGCCTTCGCCACCAGCCCTGGCCCTGAAGGGGAGGGTGGAGAGGCCTCTTTAAGGCACGCCTACAGCCTGAATCTTACACTCCTTTTTTTAAACAGGATAATGTGTTTATAAGTTTGCAGTATGTTGGTTTGGTCCCCCTTTCCATGATCCCCCCAGCCCTCAGACAACCCCCACTTTCATGGGAAGATGTTTCTAGCTTTGGTATACAAATGTTTGTTTCAACCGGTTCTCATTTTAGCAAGTACACTTTGTGTCGGAGCCCTGCAGCCTCTCCATAAACGGAGTGATCTTCGGCTTGACGTCCACAGATCTGCTGTTCCACCTGGGGGCCGAGGAGATCAGTAGGTCAGAGGCATGTTCCAGACCCCCAAGCAGGACGACTGGCTCTCTGGTCCCAGCCCTTTCTGCAGCCAAGAAAATCAAGGGGCTTCTTGACCAGAGAGTCCTGAAGTCAGCAAGTTGTGTCAGACTCTGGCCATCTGAGTTTCTCTCTACCCAAGGGGAGGGGTTGGATGCATTAGTTTCTGTTACCACCTCTTTAAACTGCATTTGAGTCCCCAAAGAGCCATGTCCATTCTGTCTTTGCACTTAAAGGCATCGAAATTCATCTATATTTTCTTTTCTGCTCCCCTTTTATTTATTTCCCAAATTTGTGACCTTCTCTGAAGGGTCTTCTTCGTTTCCAGTACAATATCCAGCTCTGCAGAGAATTTGTTGAGTAAGTTAGGCAGCTCCAATCTGCCATCATCCTTGATGGGAAGGGGCATGTGAAGAGAATCGCGTGTTTAGCGAGATGGGTGTGGCTCCTTGTCTGAGGTTTGAGATTTGGGTCAGCCTGGCTACACGCCTGCCTCATGGTGGTGCAACTTTGCATCCTTTTGCCCAGTATGGTGCTGGCTAATGGCCTTCCTCGATCTTGATTATGAGGGATTCCTGTGCTTTCATTTCTCAATCCACTGTTCTGTGTCCCTTCTCATGTGGGAACAGACCCAGCTCCTTGTGGGTGGGTCCTTAATCTTCCCCAGAGGCAGCCTCTTGTCACTGGGCCTTGGCCATTTAGCTTCTCTCTGGTTTATTAAATTCTCCCGTCCTCCCTGAAGAGAATGGGCTGAAAAACAGGGTTCTGTGTTCACACTTTCCTTTCTTTCCCAGTTCTTCTGGAACTTCAGACAGATTCAGCCGAATTCTCAAGCACATCCTGACCCAGAGGAGGTGAGCTTGCCACTGGGACCCCCGACTGTGGACAGTGCCTTGGGGTCATGGCACTATGACAGGCATGATTGTAAGGGCCTTCACTTTACTCTGTGATGACAAGCCTGCATTCTGCCCCCTACCCCACCACACACACACACGCACGCACGCACGCACGCACACACACACACACACACACACACACACACACACAGAAAAAGTCGGCCTGTGGATACCAGCAGTGCAGAAGCCAGTACCTAGGGGAACTCTGTCTGAGAAGGGGGCCCCTTGGTCAACTGTTGCTGACCATTTTTCTCTGTCTTTGTAGCTACTACCCACTCTATCCGCCCCAAGAAGACATGGCCATTGACTACGAGACATTCTATGTCTACGCACAGCTGCCTGTCACCCCAGATATCTTCATCATCCCGTCAGAGCTGAGGTACTTTGTGAAGGTAGGTTTGAACTCTGCTTTTTCCCAGAAACACAGAACCCAGCCTTTGAGTTTCCCTTCAGACGACCTGGCACTCACCCCTCATGGGTCTGCTGATGGGGATGGGCCTCTAGCAACCTGCCCTGGGGCCTTGTTTCTTTGGGGAAGGTGGTGGGACCAGAAAACAAACAACTCTGTCGGTAAAACACTTTAGTAAACCTGAGAACTGGGAGTGTCCCCTGCTTCCTCCTCCCTCCCCAAGAGAACAGGAGCCCAGTTGACTAGGAAGGCCCTCAAATGAGGGCTTTCACCAGGCCACCTCAAGGTGACCTGGGGAAGGTTTCGTATATACACTTGCCTGTCCTCTGCCCCCAGATTCTGATATGACCTCCAGGTCGGCTCAGCTGGGAATACCTTGAAGAAGCTATCGGCTCATTCTGATCTCTGCCACCCTTAAACCCTGCCTGCCTTGGATTTAGGTCTCATACAGGCAATCCCAGACCAGTCTCCCTCTTGCCAAACGAGAGCCAGTTCAACCTCAAGAGGTTTAAAAAAAAAGTTTTTCACATGGGAAAGCAATAAACAGCTAGATCAGGTTTGTCTCCAAGTTTGGGAGCTGATTGTCATTCTGCCAAGTCACCTCATTCTTCCGTTTGAAAGACTTAAAAGGAATTCAGAGTTTTCTAGCAACAAGTTAACATGTGACTGAGGCCAGGCGCAGTGGTTCACACCTGTAATCCCAGCACTTTGGGAGGCTGAGGCTGGTGAATCACGTGAGGTCAGGAGTTCAAGACCAGCCTGGCCAATATGGTGAAACCTCATCTCTACTAAAAATCCAAAAATTATTCCTGGCTATGAACTTCCAGCTATGAGCTTCTTAAATTATTATTAAAAATAATAATAAATAGCCGGGCGCGGTGGCTCAAGCCTGTAATCCCAGCACTTTGGGAGGCCGAGGCGGGTGGATCACGAGGTCAAGAGATCGAGACCATCCTGGTCAACATGGTGAAACCCCGTCTCTACTAAAAATACAAAAAAATTAGCTGGGCATGGTGGCGCGTGCCTGTAGTCCCAGCTACTCAGGAGGCTGAGGCAGGAGAATTGCCTGAACCCAGGAGGCGGAGGTTGCGGTGAGCCGAGATCGCGCCATTGCACTCCAGCCTGGGTAACAAGAGCGAAACTCCGTCTCAAAAAAAAAAAAATAATAATAATAATAATAATATATATATTTTTTAGTTTGTCTTCAGAGG
>NW_022436954.1:5801969-5834615 GCF_009761245.1 Sapajus apella | reverse complement strand
CATGGCACACACTCTAGGGGACTGGTTGTGGTCCAGTGGGAGATGGACATGAACCAAATGACAACGGCATGGAGAGGCCCATGGTCCGGAGTTTCCCAGGGTATCACAAGGGGACCTGACATCAACGGAGGTCCAGAAGGCTTCCCTGAGGAGAGACATCACAGCTGAGAGCCACAGGAGGCATGGGGGTAGCCAGGTGAGGTGGAGGGAGATGGTGGGGGGCCCATGGAGGAGTGTATGCAGGGACCTCGCCCTGGAGGCTGGGCACGGCTGGCAGCTGACAGGCACTCGTTCAGGGCAGCAGGCGCGGCGAGCTGGCTGGAGGCCAAAGAGGCCGGCAGGGGCCCTGCTTCAGGCTTGTGGCCATGGCAGCACATGAACCAGGCACGTGGCAATCAGAGTGTGGTTTCTGTCTATCACCATGTGGGGTGGAGAATAGGCAGACAGCACATCATCCTGGCCCCTAAAACCCTTGGGTGCTCCATTGTTCCCCCACCCCCACCCTGTCACCCAAGTTATAAGCCTGGACTGGACCTGATTTCCCCTTCTTCCTCCATGGCCTCATCACCAAATCTCAGCCTTTCAACCTCATTATCTCCATCTCCAGCTCTCACACCCCTCCTCAGGGCCAAGTTCTCTCTCCCTTCTATACTAACTGTCCCCAGAGGTGGCCTCTGCCTCTAGTCTGGCCTCCCTCCAGGTCCCCCCTCTCCAAAGCTGCCCAGCACCATCTCCCTAAGCAAAATCTGCAGTCCATTCACCAAAAAGAAACACATGTGGCTCTTTTTTCTTTTTTTTTTGAGACAGAGTCTCATACTGTCCCCTGAGCTGGAGTGCAATGGCACTATCTCAGCTCACTGCAACCTCTGCCTCCTGGGATCAACCAATTCTTCTGCCTCGGCCTCCCAAGTAGCTGGGATTACAAGCGCCTGCATTTTTTGTATTTTTAGCAGAGACGGAGTTGCACCATGTTGTCCAGGCTGATCTTGAACTCCTGACCTCGTGATCTGCCTGCCTCGATCTCCCAGAGTGCTGGGATTACAGGTGTGAGTCACAGCGCCCGGCCTACATGTGGCTCTTAAGCAAATGAAAAGGTGACCAGCCTCACACATCATAAGAGAAATGCAAACTCAAATTACATCAAAATTCCTTTGTTTTGTTTAGTTTTTACCTTTCTGACTGACACAAATCAAAATAGGTGGAAACCAGGGGCTGGTGAGGCTGAGGAGAAACAGCCCTGTCAACTGTGTGGGTCCCTGGTACCTGGCACAGTCTCCAAGAAGGACAAGCTGACAGAGCTCACAAAATGACCACTGCACGCCGGGCATGGTGGTGCGTGCCTGTAGTCCCAGCGGCACAGGAGGCCAAGGCTCGGGAAGATGGCTTAAACCCAGGAGTTCGAGGCTGCAGAGAGCTATGATGACACCATTGTACACTGTACTCCAGCCTGGGTGACAGAGCAAGACCCTGTCTCTAAAATAACAATAATAAGAGATCACTGCACACATCTTTTGCCCCCCAGTCCTTCCAGGTCCCTTCTGGGAATGCATTCCGCAGCAGCACTCACATGTGTGTGAAAGGACTTTTGTACAGAAGACTCGCCACGGCACTGCCTGTCTTGGGAAAGTTCCCTCGGCTGAGAAGTGCGTCTGTAAATTACACACACCCTCGTGCTGGAATGCTGTGCAGCTGTGAAAGTAAGGATGTAGCGTGGTATCCAAAACATAACGCTAACTGGAAAAAGCAAAGTGCCAAGCAGCGACTGAACAGCAACGCCTTGATGAAAGGTGGCTTCCCACAGTCCCCAACCCTCTGCCAGCTCCCACCAGGGCCTGCAGTACTTTGGGGTTCTACTTGCCTAAATATTGCCATTTGTGTAAAAAAATGTGAGGGGCTTTGCTCATACATGCAAGAATATCCCTGAAGTGTTTATAAGAAACTGATAACACCAGTTAGCTTTGGGGGACTGAGAACTGTGTCTGAGGCACAGAGATAAGGAGAATTCTTGCCTCTTAGAACTTCTGAATTTTTTCTTTTTTGAGACGACGTTTCACTCTGTTGCCCAGGCTGGAGTGCAGTGGTGCAATCTCGGCTCACCACAACCTCTGCTTCCCAGGTTCAAGTGATTCTCCTGCCTCAGCCTCCCGAGTGGCTGGGATTATAAGTGCCTGCTACCATGCCCGGCTAATTTTTGTATTTTTAGGAGAGATGGGGTTTCACCATGTTGGCCAGGCTGGTCTCGAATTCCCAACCTCAGGTTATCCACCCACCTCGGCCTCCCAAAGTGCTGGGATTACAAACTTAAGCCACCATGTCTGGTCAACTTCTGAATTTTGAATCACATGAAAACACCTCAGCCAAATGGGCTGGCTCACCCTTGTAATCCCAGCACTTTGGGAGGCTGAGGCAGATGGATCGCTTGACTGAGCCCAGGAGTTCAAGACCAACCTGGGCAGCATGGTGACACACCATCTCTACAAAAAAATACAAAAAGTAGCCGGGCGTGGTGACGTGTGCCTGTGGTCACAGCTACTCATGAGGATTGCTTGTGCCCAGGAGGTTGAGGTGGCAGTGAGCCACGATCATGCCGCTGTACTCCAGCAACAGAACAAGACTCGATCTCAAAAAAAGAGAGAGAAAGAAGGAGAAAAAAAAGGATTACCTAATCAAAAAGTAATTTCAATGAAAGAAAATGCAGCCCTGACGGTGTTGTACCTCCACACACAGACCCTCATTGCCTTTCCCACTGCATTCGGTAACTCTCCCGAGCGATCACCTGCCGTTAGCTATTCGGCTATGGGCCCTTCATTCATAGTGGCAGGTGACAAAAACCCAACCCTAACTGTACTAAGCGAAAACTGGAATGTGTTGGCTCATAGAATAGAAACTGCTTCAGGCACGGCTGGATCCAGGAGCACAAGCAATGTCATTGAGATTCATTCTCTTGGTGCTGTTTTCCTGTGTGTTAGCTTTATTCATAGGTAGGCTCTCCCCTTAGGGTGGCAGAGCTGGTCAGCAGCAGCTCTGGGGTGGCATCTTGGCATTTGTGACCCTAACAGTCCCAGCAAGTTCCCGGGCTGATGCTCTTTGATATCATATGCCTGAGCCATTCCCATGACTCAGACTGGCTAGACACAGGACTCAAACCGGCTTCTAGAGCTTGGGGGTGGGGAGTCAGTCACATGGAGACCGGAAAACTGAGGGACAGTCACCAGAGTAAGAGAGATGGATGCTGGGCAGGGAAAACAGTGTTTACCCACTACCCTCGTGGCCTGTCCCCTCTCCTACGTAGCAGACAGATCTCATGGCTGTCCTCTTTGGTTCTTTGTTCAATTTCCAGTCATTGGCTGAGACTCCTCCATGCTGGCCTGGGAGGGATAGAGGGCAGAATCGGTTATTTGTTTCTCACGCAGGTTATCTGTTCCCTGAGGGTTGGGCCCAGCCTTGGCCACCTGTGTCTGCTCTAGTCCAGCACAGCCCTAGGCACAGGGGAGACACAAGCCTGGGTTTTCAGTGAGTAATGACAAAATACCCGGGAGGCACAGGAAGTGCTGAAGACGGCCTCTGCTGACTCCACAATTTACTCCCCACGACAAAATGACAGCCTTGGGCCTGGGATGCTCCCAGAGGGATCTGGGAGGAAGTGCTGGGGCTGGTCCCTGCTAGGACAAGGCTGTCACCATTCTGGAAACCCCCAAAGTCCTCAGCCTGAGGCCAAAATCCAGATGCAGAGGAAAGTCCCCCCAGCAAGGCCCTGCCACCCAATTCCCACGGAGGGTGTCCCAGGCAGAGGCAGCAGCTGGGGGTAACTCCAAGGGTGACCTTTCATCTGGAATCCCAGCGTCCAGTGGGTCACAGTTCCCTGAAGCAGTGTGAAGAGCCAGGAGGGCAGGACTGGAGCTGACAGGAGTCCAGGGGAGGAAGGAAGCAAGAAACATTCAAGGAAAAATCCAACCCAGGTCTGGGGTCGGCTCAGGCCACGGGGCCCAGCAGGCTGAGCTCAGGCTGGGACATCGGAAGCTTCCCGAGTGCGGCTGAGCACCTTCTCAGCTCCTTGCCACCCTGCAGCCCAGCAGAGGGACCTGGGGCACCTCTAAAGACCCCTGTCTCTTCTTAGTGCCTCCCCTAAATGCACCCCCAAGAGAATCACCACCCTTCCCTGTGACTCTGCTCCCAGAACCCAAGTCCCCTTCATCTCACCTGCCTCCCAGGGTCCTGGGTTCCAGGTGGTGCGGCCATGGAGAGCTGGCTTCAGCCTCGCCCACCCGGTGTAGGAGGGGGCTTCCCTGCTGGTCCCTCCAATCTGGCCAGTGGGAAGGGGCTTCCCACTCCACCCTCCAAGTCCCATGGGGGTGCTGTAGCCGCTGATGATGGCGATTTCCAGGAAGGAGAGGCTGGGAGAGGAAGGAAGGGCTGAGTCAGTCCCTGTGTAGTGATCACAGCGGGGGAGGCGGCTGTGGGGTCAGTGGGGGAGCCTATTGGGTCCATCTCAGGACCAGGGAGAGGCTCTAGGCTGAGGAGACAGAAGTCAGATACCCCACTCTGGGTGTTTCTCCATCGTGGCCTGCTCTGCCCCTCCCAAAGGCCCTTTTTTGGGGGGAGTCGGGGTGGTGGTTTTTTTTTTTTTTTTTTTGAGATGGAATCTCTCTCTCTGCTGCCCAGGTTGGAGTGCAGTGGCGCGATCTTGGCTCACTGCAACCTCCACCTCCTGGGTTCAGGTGATTCTCCTGCCTCAGCCTCCCTAAGTAGCTGGGACTACAGGCACGCGCCGCCATGCCCAGCTAATTTCTATATTTTCAGTAGAGATGGGGTTTCAACTTGTTGGCCAGGATGGTCTCAATATCTTGACCTTATGATCCGCCCACCTTGGCCTACCAAAGTACTGGGATTACAGGTGTAAGCCACAGAACCCGGCCTGTTTTTTGTTTTTTGGTTTTGAGACTGAGTCTCATTCTGTCACCCAGGGTAGAATGCAGCGGCGTGATCTCGGTCACTGCAACCTCTGCCTCCTGGGCTCAAGTAACTCTCCTGCCTCAGCCTCCTAAGTAGCTGGGATTACAGGCGTGTGCCACCAAACCCGGCTAATTTTGTATTTTTAGTAGAGACAGGGTTTCACCATGTTGGCCAGGCTGGTATTGAACTCCTGACCTCAGTTTATCCGCCCACCTCAGCCTCCCAAAGTGCTGGGATTACAGGCGTGAGCCACCAAGGCTGGCCCCAAATGCCCTTTTGGGTCCTGCCCCTGAGTTACCAGGCTGTCCAGGAGCCCTTCTGTCCAGGTCAATCTGGGCCCTGGCATCAGACCCTGGAGTCTAGGCTGGGGGGTGGGTGCAGCACTTGGCCTGAGTGTCTCGGGTCAAAAATGCAGGCCACTCTTCCCCGTGGCTCAGGCTATCCCCGCCTCCCTGCCCACACCAAGGCCTCTACTTACAGCCTGAGAACTTGTACAAAAAAGCCAATTTTAGTAAATGAAATCCTGTTCTATACACGGCCTTATGAATGGCAGGGCTCCCACGCGATGCTGGGGTGTACACAATGATCCTGTCCATTCAGGAGAAGCACCCCAGGGATTCCCTGGGCCCCAGCTGTGACAGCCACATCTGTGAATGGGGAGAAGGAAGCGACCTTCCTGAGTGCTTGCACAGCGCAGAACCTGGGGCCAGGCACGGATCACTCCTGCGTTGTGGACGTGGTCAGGCCTCCTGCTCTGAATGACGGCAGGGGTGGGTTGAGCATTGAGGGGACTGGCACTGGGCAGAACGTGTCACATCCAGGTGGGTTGAAAACAGTCCCCAGAGCGCAGAGCATTTCTAGTCCTGGTTGGAAGGCTGAGGTAGGAAAGAGGGAGCTTGGACCAGGTTTGGGGGCTCTGCTGCTCTCTACCTCTACCCAAGGGACCCCTAATCACCCCAGAACTTCTTCAGAGAACTCTGGGGTGGGTCCCCAGCTGTGTGTGGCCTTGGGTGAGTGGCTTTGTCTCTGCATCTTCCTTCTCTGTAACTCTGTTTTGTCCCCACCTCTGAATGGAGCATCTGACCCTTCCCTGACCCCTACCCCCCAATGGGGGACTCTCGGCAGATGGGCAGGGAATGGGGGCTTGGCCTAAGCCTCCTTTCTGCATGCTCACGTGGCTTCATCGTTACAGCCATTTCGATCAAGTGGCACAGCCAGCTGGCCAGTCCCCAGAGCTCTTGTTCTAATGTTTCCGTGAAATCGCGCCACCTGAGGGGCTGTGTGTTCCCGCGAACAAAACACGTGAGTGTCCATCCCTTATCGGGTTTGGGACTAGTATGACTTGATGCTGCTACCCCATGTTACAGGCAAGAAGGCTCCAAAAGGGAAAGTCATTTGCCTGTGGCCACAGAGCAAAGCAACAGCAGAGACAGCTCAGAACCTGACTGATGGCTCAGAGTGCAGTGCTTGGGCACTGAGCTGCCCCTCCTCTCTGAGACCTGTGTCCTGGGGATGCGCAGGAATGATGACCGGGGGGTTAGAAGCCTGAGAGGAGAGGGAGGGGCTAGAGCCCACATGCCTTGCCTCTTCTAGGCCCAGCAAATCGCTATCCGTGCCCTGAGCTTTAGCTTCCATCTGTAAAATGGGGATCATGATTCAGGCTCTGGCCATATCACTAGGCAACCCCAGGGGGATGTAAGGAGTTCAGGAACAAGAAGCAATGGGTAAAGGGCAGAGGGCAGCCTGGCAAACGCCGACAGCAAGAACGAGGAGAGGCACACCCTTTACCCACCCCCACCACAGCTTGGCCCAGGGCCATCATCCCCACCTCAGTGATCCAGGCCTGTTTTCCTCCAAGCTGCCCAGCCAGTCCTGGCAGAATCCACCTGACCAATACTCGCTGCAGAGTTGAGGGTAGTCTCAAGACTAAAGCCTGAGCTTCCCTGGATTCATTTTCTATCGCTGCTAGAACAAATTATCACAGAGTAGGCAGCTTAAAACAATAGAAATTCAGCCAGGCACAGTGGCTCATGCCTGTAGTCCCAGCACTTTGGGAGGCCAAGGTGGGTGAATCACTTGAGGTCAGGGGTTCAAGCCCAGCCTAGCCAACATGATGAAATCCCGTCTCTAGTAAAAATACAAAAATTAGCCGGGTTTGGTGGCATGCACCTGTAATCCCAGCTACCCAGGAGGCTGAGGGAGGAAAATCACTGGAACCCAGGAGGCGGAGGCTGCAGTGAGCTCGGATCGAACCACAGCACTCCAGCCGGAGTGACAGAGCAAGACTCTGTCTCCAAAAAAAAAAGGTCAATGTGAGTCTCACTGGGCTAAGATCAAGGTGAGGAGGTGAGGGCAGCCTCTAGGGTAGAACTTTCCTTGTCTTTTCCAGCTTCTGAAGGAGTTCCTTGGTTTGGGGCCTCTGCCTCCATCTTCAAAGGCAGCCGCACAGCATTTGTCTGGTCCTTCCATCACACGTCTCTTTCTCTGTCTCCTGCTGCTACTTCTTTTTTGAGACAGAGTCTCACTCTGTCGCCCAGGCTGAAGTGCGATGACACGATCTTGGCTCACTGCAACCTCCGTCTACCAGGTTCAAGGGATTCTCCTGTCTCAGCCTCCCAAGTTGCTGGGACTATAAGCATGCACCACTACACCCAGCTACTTTTTGTGTATTTTTAGTAGAGACAGGGTTTCACCATATTGGTCAGGCTGGTCTTGAACTCCTGACCTTGTGATCCATCAGCCTCAGTCTCCCAAAGTGCTGGGATTACAGGCATGAGCCACGGTGCCCAGCCTATTTTTTTTTTTTTTTTTTTGAGACAGAGTCTCCCTCTGTTGCCAGGCTGGAGTGGAGTTCAGTGGCACGATCTCAGCTCACTGCAACCTCCACTTCCTGGGTTCAAGCGATTCTCCCTGCCTTAGCCTCCCAAGTAGCTGGGATTACAAGCGCCTGCCACCACGCCCAGCTAATTTTTTGTTTTTTTTGTAGAGACCAGCTTTCACCATGTTGTCCAGGCTGGTCTTGAACTCCTGACCTCAGGTGATCCACCCACCTCGGCCTCCCAAAGTGCTGGGATTACAGGCATGAGCCACCGTGCCCGGCCTCCCACTTCTACTTTTAAGAACCCTTGTTATTACACAGGCCCACCCAGTACCTCAGTATAAACTCTCTATTTTAAAGTCAGCTGATTTGCAACCATAATTTCATTGGTAATTTTCTTTTTTTTTAAAAAAAAAAAGCTTTTTTTAATTTTTTTTTTATTTTTTTAATTGCATTTTAGGTGTTGGGTCATTGGTAATTTTCATTCCCCTTTCTGATGTAACAAAACATATTCACAGATTCCACAGGTTCGGATGTGGGCTTTTTTTTTTTTTTTTTTATGCGGTTTTTCTCTTTTGGCCAGCCTGGAGTGCAGTGGCATAATCTCAGCTCACCACAGCCTTAACCTGCCAGGCCCAAGCCATTCTCCCACCTAAGCCTCCAGGGTACCTAGGACTACAGGCTAGAGTCACTGTGTCTGCCTAATTTATTTTTTGTAGAAACAGGGTCTCACTATGTTGCCCAGTCTGGTGTCAAACTCTTGGGCTCAAGTGACCCTCCCACCTCGGCCTCCCAAAGTGCTGGAATTATAGGCATGAGCCATAGCACCGGGCCAGATGTGAACATATTTAGCGGGGCTGGTATTCTGCCTTCCACGGTCCCCTTCTTCCCATCCATTCCTCCCAGCTCGTCTGACATCTTCCCCCACCCCCAGCATCCTGCCTTCCTCCTGGAGGTCTTCCTGGCCCTGCTTCCGTAAAAGCCCTTCCAACAGGATGGCATAGAAGCTAGCCATCCTGGTCGCACTGAGCTGGCATAGCTGTCATCCTCTAGAAAGTGGGGTCTGTCCACTCCGTCACTACCCACCCCTTCCTCTGTCTCACTCTTCACAGCACTTACCTGCCTGGAAGAGTAGCATGATGTACCTGGGAACTTGGATTTCCCCCATTTCCCTTCACTGGGCTGCAGGTCCCAATCCAGAAGCTGAATCCCCAGGGACAAGAACGGCACTAGGCACTTGGTAGGTAGTCAACAAATCTCTCTTGAATCACTGAGCGGTGCAAAGTTTCCTTCAGTCTGTCTCCAGCACCCCGTGCGGTGTCTGCCCTTCAAAAAATGTTTCTGGTCCTGTAGGAATGACTGGCTGACTGACTGACTGGCTGACTGAATGAATGAATGAATGAGGAACCAGTCTGAGTATGGGCCCCACCTTCGCTCTGGAAGCCTGACAGCAAGCATGGGGGTCCAGGCCACGCTGCCTCTGCCCTCCCATACTGTCTTTTCTAGTGGGAGGTAATAAACTCAATTCGCTTGTTAGTTTGTAGTATTCTAACGTAGGCGCTTCCAAGGCCTCATTCATTCCCTTGTAAGTCACTGAATATACTAGTGCCGGCGCCTCCCCAACCCAGCCCCGCCGGGAGGGATCCCGTCCAAAGTCGCTCTGCGATTTCTGAAGAATTCGGTCTTCCGGCAGCCTCTCCCCCGGCCCTTCTAGAACCGAGGGTTTTCACGGACACAGCTGGAGTCCCTGGAGGCCACCCTGCGCCACCAGGCCGGCAGCGGCCAGAGCGCGCGGCCGCAGGACCCCGGTGCGGCACCTCCCACACCCAGAGCCCAGGGCGGTGCCTGGAGAGGGGCGGTGCCGGGTCGGGGCGGGGTCTGGCGGGCGAGGCCCCGGGATTGGCTCTGCGGGCCGGGGCGGGGCTGCAGGAGTCCGCTGTGCGAGCTGTAAGTTCACCACCCGGTCGGGTGCCAAACCGCACTGTCCAGCTTCTGAGCCCCTGCCGCCCGCCGCTCCGCCGTCTGCTCGCCTCACGGTGAGTTCGGGCTGGGATTTCCGAAGCTCCGCGGGGGCCCCCGGAGAAGCCCATCTCTGAGGCGCCCAAACCCAGCTCGCGCCCTGGCCCCGAGTCTCACCTCACGCAGGTCCTTTCGCGGGCGCCTAGGGCTTCGTGGGGTTTCCCGCCAGCCTCTGGGTGCCCGCAGCTTCACCCGGACCGTGGGGGGCCGCGCATGCCGACCCCGAATTCCCCTTTCTGTCCTCCATTCTGTGCCTAGGCCCCCGCCCCCCTTCCGGGATTCAGGGGTGCCCAGCTGCCCAGCGCTCCCACCAGGGCTTGGGGCCGTATTTTTAGCCGATGGTGAGGTGTCCTCCTATCTTTAGCTGCGGTCCTGAGTGTCCTGAAACGGATCCGGGCTGGGCTGGGCTGGGCCCCGGTAGGGGCGGGGAGGGGTCGGCGCCGGAACCCCAGCCAGGGCTAAGGAGCCGGACCGTGGGAGGGGCGGGGGCCCGCACGCCCGAGCTCTGGCCCTGCGCCGAGCGGACACTGGGACATCGCCCAGGCCGGAAAGCACGGGGGAGGCTCCTCCCAGTGGAGACTAGGGCAGGGTCCCTAATCGCCCCCTTTTTCCTTGGATGTGGGACCAGAAATCCTGAAGCAAAAATATCTCGCAGACAATCCACATCTGGTACTCAAACGCGCAGCTCCTTGGGGAGCGCCTGCCTGGAGCCCGGGGGGAGGGGGGCTGGAGACCCCGATGCGCTCTCCGAGTCCTCTGGGACACGGGGCGATCGAGGGAGCACGGGCGCCACCTGGCGGCCACGGAGCCGAGCGCCTCTCCGCACGGGACCCCGGAGACCCCACCACGGGTCTCTGAACCCACGAGGTCTGGGAAGACTGGAGGAGACGGATGCCTGGGGCAATGAGCCGTTCGTTTTTGATATTGTTCAAAGGCCTGGCCCTGGAGAACTGAAGTGCTTGAGGAGGGCAGGCTGTGTAGACATCCCCTGAACTCCGCTATTGTATACATTGGCGCTATCACTTGCAATATTGCTGTGCGGTCTGCAGTAGCCCTCTAGTGGTGGCTTCATTGTCAGCCCGTTTTATAGATGGGAAAGGTGAGACCCAGAGAGGCATCTTGCCGAAGGTTACAGAGGAAGTCCTAGGCGGAGCTGGATTTAAGAACAGTCTCCTGATTTGGAGGAGGAAGGGGTGTGAGGTGGCCTAATATTCCTCATGACAGGAGGAGCCCTGCCTGCTGGAAGTCATATTCTCACAGGGAGACCCAGGGCTCCTGTCCAGGGCAATCCCAGAGAGCTAGGATGCTCCCATCTGCTCCTCCATTGCTGCACGGAGCGCCCCTCCCAGCCCAGCACAGTCCTGTCCTGATGGTGAGCTCATTCTCATATCTCTGGACACAAGAAAACTGGGCAGAGGGGGGCAGCCAAAGGTCAGGATGTAGAGGGAGGAGGTCTAGGGACCCACTGTTCCCAGCCTGGCTGTGAGCCTGTTTCTCTCCTGCTCCCCAACCATACTATGTAGGTAGGTGTGGCCCACCGCATGGGAGCCACATGGACCAGGCTGGATATCCACTCTTCCACGTCCTCGCTGGATGACCTCAAAATGTCCCTTAACATCTCTGAGGACCACCTTCGACCTCTGTCAAGGGCAATAAGGACCTCACCATGCTGTGGCTGGGAGCATTAAAATGGGAAACTGTGTGTGGCAGGCTGGATCCTAGGGTCTTGCGGCTGCCAAGTCTGAATTCTTGGGGCGTGAGGGTTGTAATTCCCAGCTCTCCCCTGGGCCACTAATGCTGGCCCCACCCTCGTTCTCCCCACATCTGGAATTGGGCGGGTACATCTGGCTCTGAGTGAGACAGCTGTCAGGGACGCCCAGTCTGTTGTGGAAACACTCGGGCTGTCTTGGCGATCCTGTGTGCTCAGGTTGGGGGTGCAGGAAGGGCCCGGCCCAGGCTCTCGGCACATCCCACCAGTCAGCCCCACTCTGCCTGAGTGAAAAGGAAGACAAGCCCCCCAGGACTTCTCTCCTGACAAGCGACAAATTGCCTGTTTGTCAGCATGGCCCCCAGGCCCGGCAAGGTTGACACAGGATGAATGTGTGACGGGATTCCAAGACCTCAGGGTGCCCATGCCTCCCCAGCCTCCCGCCCCCCCCACCCCCGCTCCTCGAAAACTGCGCTGGATTTCCAGCAGTGGAGAGTCATTCCTTTGTTTCCTGTTAAGCTCCAGGTGCTCTGGGAGGGGCAAGATGTCCGGCCTCTGGCTCAGAACCACTGACCCGGGTGTCCGGTCCTAGGGTGGGGTTTCCTGAGCAAGCGCTTCGGCGGGCAGGGGGCGGTTGGACACTGCTTCTCCTGCATCCTCCTTCCTTTTTCCTGCTCCCTCCTCCCAGCCACCTCACCCCCACCTTCATCCTGCCCAGAATGAAAACTGAGGCAGAGAATTGGCAAGAGCCACCTTTGGTGAGTCCCTGGCCGGGCCTGGGGAGCAGATAGCACAGGAGGGTGGGCTTATCTGGCTTGAATTCCCACCCTGCCCTTACTCACTGGGTGACCTTGGACGAGTTTCTCTCTTTGCCTTTTATGCTGAGTCTACATCAGGCCCAGCATGCATCCCCCGCCCTCAAGCAGAGGGAGAGCTGGCATCACTTCTTTTCTCTGCTAAATCAGTATGACACCCCTTCATAGCTATTTATTTTTACACATTAAAAATAGCTTATTTTTTTCTGACTACATAAATAATATGTGCATATAAATAATACATTGCTTATTAGAATTCATAGAGGTCTAAACCAGAAAGGAAAAGTAGGCCTGGGCAAGGTGGCTCACACCTGTAATCCCAGCACTTTGGGAGGTCAAGGCGGGCAGATCATGAGGTCAGGAGCTTGAGACCAGCCAGGCCAACATGGTGAAACCCTGCCTCTACTAAAAATACAAAAATCAGCCAGCATGGCAGTGTACGCCTGTAATCCCAGCTACTTGTGAGGCTGAGGCGGGAGAATCACTTGAACACAGGAGGTGGAGGTTGCAGTGAGCCGAGATCGTGCCACTGCACTCCATCCTGGGCGACAGAGTAAACTCCGTCTCAAAAAAAAAAAAAATGAAAGAAAGAAAGAAAGAAAGGAAAAGTCAACCTGAAATTTTATCACTTTGAGATAACCACTGTTAACATTTGGATGACCATCTTTTCATATTTACATATAGTACACACATTTATCATGTCACAGTAATGGGACCCAAATATTATAGGTTATCTTTATTGATGACCCCTTTCCTCCCATATCACTGACCCCACACCCCATCCCTGCTCTGCACCCTAGTCAGGGTAGCCCGTATGACAACCTAGGACTGGCCTTCTAGATTTTTCTCTGGTTTTTTGTTGTTGTTATTGTTGTTTGTTTTCTTTTTTTGAGACGGAATCTCGCTCTGTTGTCCAGGCTAGAGTGCAGTGGTGTGATCTCAGCTCACCGCAACCTCTGCCTCCTGGGTTCAAGTGATTCTTCTGCCTCAGCCTCCAGAGTAGCTAGGATTACAGACATGTGCCACCACACCTGGCTGATTTTTGTATTTTTAGTAGGGACGGGTCTCACCATATTAGCCAGGCTGGTCTCGAACTCCTGATCTCAGGTGACCTGCCCGCCTCAGCCTCCCAATGTGCTGGGATTACAGGTGTGAGCCACTGCACCCAGCCTCTGTTTTTATATAGGATAGAATTCTATGTAAACCTGTACACATGCAGGTATATAACACACATATGTGGTGGAGGGGGGAGGCAGGTTGTCAATGCTTTTAATCAATGACATATCTATATGACGTTTTTGCATTTTGGTCCTCTCTCTCTGCAATGCCTTATGAGAATCCTCCGGAATTTTTCACCCCTAGTTTCACCTCAGGTTCAATTTTGACCCCTCTAATTTTTATTATTTATTTATTTATTTAATTTTTTTTTTTGAGACAGAGTTTTGATCTTGTTGCCCAGGCTGGAGTGCAATGGCACAATCTCGGCTCACCGCAACCTCCACCTCCCATGTTCAAGCGATTCTCCTGCCTCAGGCTCCCAAGTAGCTGGGATTATAGGCATGCGCCACCACACCCAGCTAATTTTGTATTTTTAGTAGAGATGGGGTTTCTCCATGTTGGTCAGGCTAGTCTCAAACTCCCGACCTCAGGTGATCCACCTACCTTGGCCTCCCAAAGTGCTGGGATTACGGGCATGAGGCACCACTCCCGGCAACACCTCTAATTTTTAAATGGGGTTGATAGTTGGCGGTTGTGTTGATTAATTGAGATGTATCTGCAAAAAGAGTGCAGAAAAATGCCAGGTACAGAGCAGAGCCCCCCTCACTTCAAAAATATACGTACTCCCCAGTCCACCTTCTCTTGAGGTGCTAGGGCAGGGAGGAGAGCCAGAAACTATCCTAGGCTCAGCCCCTGCCCATAAGGAACTCTTAACAGGGAGAGGAGAAAGGCGACCTTGCCTCCAGGTGGGACATGATTGGGCCGAATGTGAAGTGCCAGCCACGCAGCAGCCCTGGCTAAACGCCCTCTGCACAACAGGCTCCCGCCAGGCCTGGGTGGGAGAGACAGTGGTCACAAACCTCTGTGTCCTTGGTCAAGTCAGCAGTCAAGGCTGTTTGGGAGGACCCCCACAATCTGGCACTTACATCGTGGGGCACAGGTGATGTGCAATGGAGGTGGGGGGTATGGCATGAGTGCCTGGACAAGGATGATGAGACTAGAGCAGGACTCTCTGTGTGACTTTGGACCTGTCATTCAGGTTACCGGACCTCAGTTTCCCACCGGTAAGGGGAGGGGCTTGGCCCTAGTGGTCAGTCTGTAAGATGCAGCCGGTCTTAGAATGAAGACATGCTTCTCCCAGCACAACTCCCTGCAAAGGGACTGCCCCACCTCCTCGGCCTCCCACGGCTACCACAAAAGGCCCAGAAACAAGACAGATGCTTCTAGGTAGGCAAGGTGGCTCACACCTGTGATCCAGCACTTTGGGAGGCTGAGGCAGGGGGATCACTTGAGGTCAGGAGTTCAAGACCAGCTTGGCCAACATAGTGAAACCCCGTCTATACTAAAAATGTACAAATTAGCTGGGGGCTGTGGTAGGCGCCTGTAATCCTAGCACTTTGGGAGGCTGAGGCAGGCAGATCACCTGAGGTGGGGAGTTCAAGACTAGCCTGACCAACATGGTGAAAGAGGCAGGTGGATCATGAGGTCAGAAGTTCAAGACCAGTCTGGCCAAGATGATGAAACTCCATCTCTACTAAAAATGCAAAAATTAGCCAGGTACGGTGGCAGGAGCCTGTAATCTCAGCTACTCGGGAGGCTGGGGCTGGAGAATCGCTTGAACCCAAGGGTTGGAGGTTGCAGTGAGGTGAGATCACACCATTGCACTCCTGCCTGGATGACAGAGTGAGATTCCATCTCAAAAATAAAAAAGACGGTTGCATCTGACTTTGGCCCTGCTGTTTCTGACGGGTGTGCACCCTTTGTGTTTCAGCTCCTCATCAGCCCCAGACCGGGGACAAGCAATTCTCGGTGACAAGACAAAGTGCTTTGCTGCCTGTACAGTTCCTACCTTTCCACCTTCGGTTTTTCAGAAGAGTTTTCAGTCCCCTGGGAAGAACCTGCTTTTTGTTATCTCAGCCCTCTGACTTCATTGATCTCTAATCTTTTTAATTCCTTGGGCCAGCTTTGGTCGTGCCCCACACTGTAGCGGGAGCCCTTTGGCGAGCTCTGGGCATCTGCAAACCGCTCCCTAGAACGAGTGTTTCCTCTGGCTGAGGGTTTGAGAGGAGGCGTGCTCTCCACAGGCGGCCGTTACCTGACAACCAGGCCTGAGTGGTGAGGTCACCATGTCCACCAAGGTGCCCATCTATCTGAAGCGCGGCAGTCGCAAGGGCAAGAAGGAGAAGCTTCGGGACCTGCTGTCCTCGGACATGATCAGCCCACCGCTGGGGGACTTCCGCCACACCATTCACATTGGCAGCGGCGGCGGCAGCGACATGTTTGGTGACATCTCCTTCCTGCAGGGCAAATTCCACCTGCTGCCAGGGACGGTGGTGGAAGGGCCTGAGGAAGACAGCACCTTTGACCTCCCCTTCCAGTTCACCCGCACCGCCACCGTGTGTGGGCGGGAGCTCCCAGACGGCCCGTCCCCTCTGCTCAAGAATGCCATCTCCCTCCCGGTCATTGGTGGACCCCAGGCTCTCACCCTGCCCACAGCCCAGGCTCCACCCAAACCCCCTCGCCTGCACCTGGAGACCCCTCAGCCTTCCCCACCGGAGGCAGGGAACGTGGACATCTGGAGGATTCCAGAGGCTGGCTCCCCCCACAGTGGGCTGACGCCAGAGTCAGGGGCCGAGGAGCCCTTCCTGTCCCATGCCAGCTCCCTACTGTCCCTGCACGTGGACCTGGGCCCTTCCATCCTGGACGATGTCCTGCAGATCATGGATCAGGACCTGGACAGCGTGCAGATCCCCACATAGGACCCAAGGCAGACCAGGCTGGGCGCCCACGTGGGGGTGTCACCGGGAGGTGAGGTGTAGACACGGCCCGGGAGGCGGAGTCAGGGTCCCAAGGTCCCACTTGTGTGGTCGCTGGCCAGTGATTCTACTTCTGAGCCATGTTTTCCGTTCTCCCTCCCTCTCCAAATGGGCAGGGCGTGCCTCAGCTTTCCTCTAACAACCGCATGGACATGTGCGGATGTCAGCCCAGGGCGCCCTGAACGTCTTGGGGCACCTGACCCCACCCCAATACTCCTTCTTCCCTCAGGTCCCTCAGATGAAAGCTCTGCTGAACGGACCCCCCTTTCACCTCCCTTCTGCCTCAGCCCCGTTGGATGCCCTAACTGGGGGACAGGAAGAGGCAGGGTACAGCTGGTCGCAGGGCTCGGGCACTGGGCTGGCTGTTCTGGGCCTTTGGCTTTGCATCCTGGACGGGGAGTGTTATGTCAGGGACCAGATGCATCCTGCCTCATCCCCAGCTCCATCCCTTCCCCATGTGACCGGGGATTCTGGCTGCAATAAAACATGCTGCTGCTGGTGGCCGAGCTCCCTGTCCCCTTGCCCCAGGTTTCATCCCGGAGGCAGGCAGTCTCCCAGAGCTGTGGGCTCGCCTGGGGAAGAACCCAGCCCCAGAGGGTTTTGTGGAGGGCAGGCCCTGCCCTCAGGAAGGTCGTACCTGACACTGAGCCTGTCGTGGGAATGCAACAGGAGCAAAGCTAGTGTCGCTGTGAAAATTCCAATGTTGATTCAGATGTTTGGCAAGAGGTGGCCGAGTACTCGGGTAGGCTCGGCACTGTGCCAAGCCTGGGGCCAATCCCTGCCCAGTCAACTGGGGCCTGGTGGGGGAGACCCAAGAATAAAAGAATAACCACAAAGTGTGCAAGGGACCAACAGCTTCTCCAGCTTGGGAGCACCGAGGGAGCATGTGGGAGGGATGGCTTGGAGCCGGGAGGGTCTGGCAGTGCTGCTTCCAGACTCATCCCATCCACGGTTGTTTACTGGGCATCTCCGGTACACAAGGCATGGCTCCAGGTGCTGGGGATACAAGCAGATGTCATCCCTGCCCTCTTGGAGTTTAAATTCTAGTTGGAAGGGGGATTTTAAATTTCTAAACAAATAAGATGATTTCCAGCAGTGGTAAAGGCTACAAAGAAAACAACATGATCAGGAATGCCTAGGCAGGGATTGCAGGGGGTGTCAGGGCACCTTAGTGTGATCAGACGTGATTCTGAGCCAAACTGGAGCTACGAGGCAGATAACTCATATGTAACCACAGGCACTGAGGCACCAGAGTGAAGACGGAGCAGAATCCACATGGCATAAGAGCGCGGACCTCCGAGTGCCACCTAGCCTGAGACTCAGGTTTTCCATCTCCAAGACGGAGCCACTGATAGCTACCTTGCAGGGTTATTAGCAAAAATTAGGGATAACATTTACTACTTGCCACAGGGAAAGTTTTTTTTTTTTTTTTGAGAGACAGAGCCTCACTCTTGCCTAGGCTGGAGTGCAATGGTGTAATCTCGGCTTACTGCAACCTTCGCCCTCCAGGTTCAAGTGACTCTCTTGACTCAGCCTCCCAAGTAGTTAGGATTACAGGTGCGTGCCACCACGCCTGGCTAATTTTTGTATTTTTAGTAGACACAGGGTTTCTCCTTGTTGGCCAGGCTGGTTTTGAACTCCTGACCTTAGGTGACCCACCCACCTCGGCCTTCCAAAGTGCTGGTATTACAGGCATGAGCCATTGCACCCAGCCAGGAAAGGTATTGCAAATGGTTTCAATGTGTGATGAAGGAAGGAACCAAAGCTCAGGAAGGGCATGACTGTGAAGCTGGAGCACAGGCTGGTGTCAGCGGAGAAGAGTTTTGCTGGCCAGGCTGATGCTGAGGCGATGGGGTGCTGCTGAAGGACCGAGAGCAGGAGAGACAGGTGGTCGGATCTAGACCCGAGGAAGGACACCACCCAGGCCAGGTGGGGGATGGAGGTGGCCATGGCAGGCATGAGCAGGAGGACTGGACCCAGGCGAGGATGGTGGGGACAGAGAGGAAGGGAGTGGGCTAAGGTGGAGCCTGAGCAGTCCCCTTCTACCCTCAGCCAGTTCTTTTCCACCTGTATGACCCTGGAATCCCAGACACCCACCGCTCCCCCAGCCTTTCACAAACATTACACACTGGGTATGTGTATGTGTATGCATTTTTTCTTATTTCTGGACACTTTATTTATTCGTTCTGAGATGGAGTCTCACTCTGTCGCCCAGGCTGGAGTGTAATGGCACCATCTCAGCTCACGGCAACCTCTGTCTCCTGGGTTCAAGCGATTCTCCCACCTTAGCCTCTCGAGTAGCTGGGATTACAGGTGCCTCCCACCATGCCTGGCTAATTTTTGTAGGCTAATTTTTGTATTTTTAGTAGAAACAGGGTTTCATCATGTTGGCCAGGCTGGTCTCGAACTCCTGACATCAGGTGATCTGCCCACCTTGGCTTCCCAAAGTGCTGGGATTACGGGTGTGAACCATGGTGTCCGGCCTTATTTTTATTTTTTTATTTTTTGTAGAGATGAGGTTTTGCTATATTGCCCTGGCTGGTCTCAAACTCCTGGGCTCAAGTGATCCTCCTGCCTCAGCCTCCCAAGATGCTGGAATTATAGGTATGAGCCACTGCACTCAACCCACATTTTTTTATTGTGGATATATATATACACACACACACACGTGTATATATAAAACATAAAATTTACCATTTTAACTATACATTTCAGTGGTGTTAACTACATTTACATTATTTTGCAACAGTCACCACCATCCATCTCCAGAATGGTTTTCATCTTCCCAAACCGAAGCTGTGTGTCTATTAAACATTAACTCCCAGTCTCCCAGCCCCTAGTCCCTGCGACCACCATGCTACTTTCTGTTTCTATAAATTTGACTACTCTGAGTACCTCATTGCTTAGCATCATATCCCCAAGGCTCATCTATGTTGTAGCGTATGTCCCAATGGCTTTCCTTTTCAAGGCTGAATAACATTCCATTGTCTATATGGATATACTATACTTCGTGTATCCATTGATTCGGGTTGCTTCTGCCTTTTAGCTGTGGTGAACAGTGCTGCTATAAACATGGGTGTGCAAGTATCTGCTCAAGACCTTGCTTTCCGTTCCTTTGGGTATACCCAGAAGTGGAATGGCTGAATCACATTTTTACTTTTTTGAGGAACTGCCATATTGTTTTCCATTGTGTCTATACTAATTTACATTCTCACCAAACTTTTTCTTCCTTTCTTTCTTTCTTTTTGAGACAGAGTTTCACTCTTGTTGCCCAGACTAAGTGCAATGGTGTGATCTCAGCTCACTGCAACCTCTCCCTCCTGGGTTCAAGCGATTCTCCTGCCTCAGCCTCTCCAGTAGCTGGGATTATAGGCGCTCGCCACCATGCCCGGCTAATTTTTTGTATTTTTAGTAAAGACAGGGTTTCACCACGTTGCCCAGGCTGGTCTCGAACTCCTGACCTCAGGTGATCGCTCACCTTGGCCTCCACAGTGTTGTGATTACAGGCATGTGCCACCGGGCCAGCCAACTTTCTGTTTTTCACCCAAATGTTTTGCCATAATATGGAGACTGGAGATTTGACATACTATCTGGAATGGGATTTGAACCCATGCCTGTGGGACCCCACAGCCTATACTTGACTGCAACTCTCTGTCCCTGCAGGGGTTCAGCTTCAGGCCCTGGTAACGTTTGTGAAGGCAGAGGGTCAGGGAACTGAAGGGCCAGCACCTTCTTACCTGCAGGGCCCCTTAGTGTTTAGGTGGCTTACCTCCTGTTCTCTGGGGAGGGGAAGACAAGCAAAAAGGACACCTTCCTTAGAGCTTCACTCAGCGGAAGGCAGCACCTCACCCTGGACCTGAGCTGAGGCCAGAGTAGCCATGGAAGGCAGACATTCTTGTCCTGGGTCCCCAGTGCTCTCAACTCACCCTGCATAAGGCACCAGCCAAAGGGCCTGGGAAGCCCCCCGGGCCTGGGCTGCCCTGTTGGGGTGGAGAAAGGGAACTAGGTAGCCCAACTGAAGCATTGGATGAACAACTCAGGATACCTCCTCAAAATAAGGTAGCTGGCCTGGTGCAGTGGCTCACACCTGTAATCCCAGCACTTTGGGAGGTCAAGGCGGATGGATCACCTGAGGTCAGAAGTTCGAGACCAGCCTGGCAAATATGGTGAAACCCCATCTCTACTAAAAATACAAAAATTAGTCAGGTGTGGTGGTCAGCGCCTGTAATCCCAGATAGGAGGCTGAGGCAGGAGAATCGCTTAAACCCGAGAGGTGGAGGCTGCAGTGAGCTTTGATCCCACCATCGCATTCCAGCCTGGGTGAGAAGACAGAGACCCCCTCTCAAAAACAAACAAACAAACAAACAAAAAAAACAACAAGGTATCCAAGGTAGAGAGAAGGACCTTCCCATTTCGGCTTATCTAGACACCACGTCCCACAAATACCACCTACAAAGGAATTGCCCAAAACAGGCAGAGAAGTAGTTGGACAATCAACAAAATGACAAATGTCCCTGCAGCACACTGTCTTACATGCCCCACTGTCATCTGTATCCTATTCTGTGTCTTCAAAAAACAGCAACAGCAATATATCTGGCCTACCTAGTATAATGAATCTGCCCCTCTTTCATCAAGAGTACATTCACTCTCTTCAAAGGCAGACAACTGAAAGTCTTGTTAATTATCATGTCCACTCCCAAGTCCAGGGTTTCTGGATGGTGTCCATTCCTCCCTCAATTCCCTTAGCAGCCATCTCAACATTTTTCAATCTATGAACTGTACTGTGAATTACCACCAATGCACCCTATATACAGTAGCAGAGGGAATGAAAGAAGAATGAAGAATTAAAATCTATTAAAGGCCAGGCGCAGTGGCTCATGCCTTTAATCCCAGCACTTTGGGAGGCCAAGGCGAGTGGATCACCTGAGGTCAGGAGTTCGAGACCAGCTTGGCCAACGTGGGAAAACCCTGTCCTCACTGATAATACAAACATTAGCCAGGCATGGTGGCATGTGCCTGTAATTCCAGCTACTCAGGAGGCTGAGGCAGGAGAATCTCTTGAATCTGGGAGGCAGAGGTTGCAGTGAGCTGAGATCGTGCCATTGCCCTCCAGCCTGGGCAAAAGAGCAAAACTCCATCTAAAAAAAAAAAAACAAAAAAACCATTCAAAATATACTGACTGGCTGGCCAGGCCTGATGGCTCACGCCTATAATCCCAACACTTTGGGAGGCTGAGGGGGAGAGATCACCTGAGGTCAGGAGTTGGAGACCAGCCTAATGAACATGGAGAAACCCCATCTCTACTAAAAATACAAAAATTACCCTGGCATGCTGGCGTGGTGGTGCATGCTTGTACTCCCAGCTACTCAGGAGGCTGATGCAGGAGAATCACTGAAACCCGGGAGGTGGAGGTTGCAGTGAGCCGAGATCATACCACTGCACTCCAGCCTGGCAACAGAGAAATGAGACTCCGTCTCAAAAAATAATAATAATAATAATATATATATTTTTTAGTTTGTCTTCAGAGGGAGAGTTGGAATCAAATATCTAATCAGGAGCCCATCTCCCCTTACCTACCTGAATATAATATTAAGAAGAGCCATCCCAGGGGATTCCCTGGGTTTTCTGCCTGCCCCCGCCCCAGCTAATAGCAATCCTATTTCCCCTTTACAGTGGAATTGATCACCCTAGCCAACAGTGGGACCCTCTTCTTCTTTTCTTGCCCAGTGGCATGTGGAACAAAATATGGCCTATTGACGATCTCAGATCGTGATTTAGAGAAACTGTTACTGTGTCCCCTGGTAAGGAGTTACTCCCTTGGGCCCTAAAGGCTCTAAATTGGCCAGAGCCCAGAGTTGCAGGAACAGGAAACAAATATTTTGCAAAATAGCCATTAGTTGAGATTCCACGGGTGTTCATGCCCAATTCCTACTCCGTGATTCCTGTCTGTAAGAGAAACACTATATATGCTGGCTTCTGGTTCAGAGCACATAGAGGACCTGTTGTTTGGTGACGTAACATTTCTTTTTTTTTTTTTTTTTTTTTTTTGAGATAGGGTCTTGCTCTGTCACCCAGAGCAAGTACAGTGGAATACAGTGGAATGATCTTGGCTCACTGCAGCTCCACCTCCTGGGTTCAAGCGATTCTCATGCCTCAGCCTCCCAGGTAGCCAGGATTACAGGTGCCAACCACCATGCCCAGCTAATTTTCATGTTTTCTGTAGAGATGGGGGTTTTACCACGTTGGCCAGGCTGCTCTCAAACTCCTGGCCTCATGTGTTCCGCCTGTCTAGGCATTTCAAATGCAGGGATTACGGGCAGGAGCACTGTGCCTGGCCAGGTGATATAACATTTTTTAAACAAATCCTAAAAAAATTGAAAGCTAAGGCCAGGCACGGTGGCTCAAGCCTGTAATCCCAGCACTTTGGAAGGCCGAGGCGGGTGGATCACGAGGTCAAGAGATCGAGACCATCCTGGTCAACACGGTGAAACCCCGTCTCTACTAAAAATACAAAAAATTAGCTGGGCATGGTGACGCGTGCCTGTAATCCCAGCTACTCAGGAGGCTGAGGCAGGAGAATTGCCTGAACCCAGGAGGCGGAGGTTGCGGTGAGCCGAGATCGCGCCATTGCCCTCCAGCCTGGGTAACAAGAGCGAAACTCCTTCCCCCCCCAAAAAAATTGAAAGCTATTGATGCTGGGTTCATAAGCTGCCTTTCCAATTATATGGAACTTGCCCATTTATTATTACTACTATTTTTAAATTGAAACTTTTTTTTTTTTTTGAGATGGAGTCTCGCGTTGTCGTCACCAGGCTAGAACGCAGTGGCATGATCTCAGCTCGCTGCAACCTCCGACTCCCTGGTTCAAGTGATTCTCCTGCTTTAGCCTCTCGAGTAACTGGAATTACAGGCGCATGCCACCACACACAGCTAATTTTTGTATTTTTAGTAGAGATGGGGTTTCACCATGTTGGCCAGAATGGTCTCGACCTCCTGACCTCGTGATCCACGCACATTGACCTCCCAAAGTGCTGGGATTACAGGCGTGAACCACCACGCCTGGCCAAATTCAAACTTTTAAGTGAAAGATACATAAAGAAAAATGCATAGATCTTATATAGCTTGACTAATTTTTTTCAATTTTTAAATTTTTGTGGGTACATAGTAGACGCATATATTTATGGGTACACGAGATGTTTTGATGCAGGCGTACCATGCAAAATAATTATAGCTTGATTAATTTTTACAAAATAGACAAATCTGTGTAACCACTACACAGGTGAAGGAAAAGAACATCACCAGCACCTCAGTAACCATCTCAAGCCCTAAAAATTAGTGTGTCTGTGTAATTTTACATCAATGGAATCATACAATATGTCCTCTTTTGATTTAGCTTCCTTTGTTCAATATTAATTTTTTCCTTTTCTTCATCCCCCACAATGCTTTGTCTACAATACTACATTTTTGAAAAAAATTTTTTTTACTTTATTTTTCTTTTGGACAGGGTCTCACTCTATCATCCAGGCTAAGTGCAGTGGTGCAATCACGGCTCATTGCAGCTTCAACCTCCCAGGCTTAAGTAATCCTCCCACCTCAGCCTCCTGAGTAGCTGAGACTACAGGTGAACCACTACACCCAGACTAATCTTTTTTTTTTTTTTTTTTTTTTAACGGATTTCAAAAAAAAAAAAAAAAAAGGATCTCAGTGGCACAATCGTGGCTCACTGCAACCTCTATTTCCCTGGCTCAAGCAATCCTCCCACCTCAGCCTCTCTGAGACTATAGGCACATGCCACCATGCCCAGCGAATTTTTGATTTTTTTTTATAGAGACAGGGTCCCACTATGTTGCCCAGGGTGGTCTCGAGCATTCCTTCCGTTCTGGCCTCCCAAAGTGTTGGGATTACAGGCACGAACCACCGTGCCTGGCTGAGAGTCATTCATGTCATTTTTGTGGTAATAGCTTGTTCTTACATTTCTGTTTAGTCCATATTACTGTCGATGGGCATTTGGTTATTTCCAGTTTGGAACTATTACAAATAATGCTGTTATGAGCCAGGTGCGATAGCTCACATCTGTAATCCCAGCACTTTGGGAGGTTGAGGCTGGCAGATCAGTTAAGGTCAGGAGTTCGAGACCAGCTGGGCCAACATGGTGAAACCCCGTCTCTACTAAAAATACAAAAACTAGCTGGGCGAGGTGGTGGGTGCCTGTGATCCCAGCTACTCAGGAGGCTGATACAGGAGAATCGCTTAAACCCAGGAGGTGGAGGTTGCAGTGGGCCGAGATAACACCACTGCACTCCAGCCTGGGCTGGTCTTGAACTGTACTCCAACCCAGGCTGGTCTCGAACCCCTGGGCTCAAGCGATTCTCCCACCTCACCCTCTCAAGTCACTGGGATTAAAGGCATGAGGCACTGCACTCAGCTTCTTGTATAGCTTTCTTGTGCATATATCCAGGAGTGGACTTCGCGGGGTCATAGAGTATGTGTATGTTCAGCTTTGGTGATAGTATATACATATCTTTTGAAATGGAGTCTCGCTGTTGCCTAGGCTGGAGTGCACTGCCGTGGCTCCAGCGGCTCACTGTAGTCTCAACCTCCTGGGCTCAAGTGATCCTCCCACCTCAGCCTCCCTAGCAGCTGGGATTACAGGTGTGCACTACCATGCCAAGCTAATTTTTTTTCTTTTTTTTAGGTGGAGTTTTGCTCTTGTTGCCCAGGCTAGAGTGCAGTGGCATGATCTCGGCTCACTGCAACCTCCGCCTCCCAGGTTCAAGCGATTCTCCTGCCTCAGCCTCCCAAGTAGCTCAGATTACAGGCCTGTACCACCACATGTTAAGAAACATTAAGTTTACCCTGCCCCTATGGCTCCTTTGTGGAAGATACCTTTTAGTTTGTACTTAGTGGTGGGCTGGTGACAGCTGCCTACTTGGTATAGTTTGGAGTTATGTGTCTACGTAGAACACCTGTGCATTAATAAGAATCACCTGTCAGAAGAGTGAATAACTACGTGGATGAATCTCTGCTCAGGGCCTTCAGTCCTGGAGAGCTGCAAGCACCACAGGCTCTCAGGCTGTTGGTCCCCAGGTTAGATCCACTCTGTTGGCTATCCGGGTGTCTGCCTCTCTGAATACCTTTAGCCCGCTTGGGTGGGAGTCCCCCAGCTGAGCTAGTTCTCGGTAACCATGCCCAGCTAATTTTTGTATTTTTAGTAGAGATGAGGTTTCACTATGTTGGCCAGGGTGGTGTCGAACTCCTGACCTCAAGTGATCCACCTGCCTTGGCCTCCCATAGTGTTGGGATTACAGGTGTGAGCCACCGTGCCTGGTTGCTCAGCTAATTTTTTAATAAAATTTTTAGGTCGGGCACGGTGGCTCATGCCTACAATCCCAGCACTATGGGAGGCTCAGGCAGGCAGATCATCTGAGGTCAGGAGTTCGAGACCAGCCTGGCCAACACAGTGAAACCCCTTCTCTACTAAAAATACAAAAATTAGCCAGGCATGGTGGCACAGGCCTGTAATCCCAGCTACTCGGGAAGCTGAGGCAGGAGAATTGCTTGAACCTGGGAGGCAGAGTTTGCAGTGAGCCGAGATCACACCACTGCACTTCAGCGTGAGCAACAGAGCAAGACTGTGTCTCAGAAAAAAAATACACCACCATCTTCTCTGGGTTTTTCTTCCAAGCTGCTAACACCTATTCTGCATGTTTTGATACTGGTACAGGGTTAGGAATGACAAAAACTCTCATCTGCTAAATATGATTTTAAGACACAGCAATGACAAGATGTGTCCTGCTTCTGAAATACTAAAATGAAGGGGGGGATTTATGTGCATCTTGGAATTAGAAAGATGACAAGTACCGAAGACCAAGCCCTGCGGATTCTGACAGTTAGAGGCTGAGCAGAGGAAGAGACTGGAAGGAGCTGCCAGTGAGGTAGGACAACGAGGAGGGAGTGGCATCTCAAAAATCTGCAGAAGAGTTTGAAAAGCAGAGTGGCCAACAGTGTCATGGGGTTGATAGGCCCATGAGGACAGGGAATACATCTCTAAATCTGCTGAAAGGGAGGTCATGGTGACAGGAGCTGTTTCAAGTGAACAGGTGGGGACTTGGAAACAAGGCAATAGAGACAGGGAGTACTATTTGCTTTGAAAGAGTGAAAAGAGGTGATAGTTGAAGGTCGACTGGTGCTGGGGTTTTTGTTTGTTTATTTTATTTATTTATTTTGACACGAAGTTCGCTTTGTCGCCCAGGCTGGAGTGCAGTGGTTCGATTACGGCTCACTCAGCTTCTACCCTCCTGTGCTCAAGCGATCCGGTCACTTCAGCATCTTAAGTAGCTGGGGCCACAGGCACATGCCACCACACCCGTGTAACTTTTTAATTTTTAGTAGAGGACGAGGACTCCCTAAGTTGCCCAGGCTGGTCTCAAACTCCTGAGCTCAAAGCAATCCTCCGGCCTCCGCCTCCCAAAGTGCTGGAAGCCACTGCGACGGGCCTCCTCCAGTTTTGTTTTGTTTTGTTTTTTAAGGCGGGGTCTCGCTCTGTAGCCCAGGCAGGAGTGCAATGCAACTGCATCCTCCGTCTTCCCGGGTTCAAGAGATTCTCCCCCCTCAGCCTCCCAAGTAACTGGGATTACAGGCACCTGACATCATGCCCGGCTAATTTTTCTATTTTTAGTAGAGGCAGGGTTTCACCATGTTGGCCAGCCTGGTCTCGAACTCCTGAGCTCAACTGATCCACCCGCCTTGGCCTCCCAAAGTGCTGGGATTACAGGCGTGAGCCACCTCGCCCTGCCCCAGCTCTTCTAGATAAAAGAGGCGGGCCTCCAACCGGAGCTCCGGGACGCATGCCAGTCTCCTGTTGCGCCTGCGCGTTGGGCTCCCGTGCGGCCTCACGCGTTTCCTTCCCGGCCGCCGCGGACAGGCTTAAAGCTTTCTTCAGTGCTCGCTCCCGTGCGCGCGCCCGGGCGGCGCCTGCGCAGAGGGCGAGGAACCTGGTGTCCCCGTGTGGTCCCGGCGCCTGCGCGCTGCGGATTGTGGGGCCTCCCGGCCCGAGGGAGAGGAGCAGGGAAGATGGCGGCTGTGGTGGAGAATGTAGTGAAGCTGTGAGTGGTCGTTTCTTTCTCTCCTAGGGCGGCAGGTTTTGTAAAGGGCCTGGGAGTAGGGGGCCGTGCGGAAAGAGATGAGGCGGAGAGAGGGACATGCCTGGCAAGGCCGTGTTGCGACTCCTGGTGGGGAGGGCAACAGGAGACTCTGGAGAAGACGTTGCGCTTCTTTGGAAACTTGTGGAGGCCCTGATGGGGGCACACTGGAGCCTCGACGGGCGGCCTCCCTGCGGGGCTGTGTAGCCTGAGCGTTCCTCGGGGCTGACGGTTTCTAGAGCATGGCGCCCTGCCTGCGCGCGAGACTCACCGTCCTGGTCCTCTCCCCAGACGCCTCAGTCCGGAGGAGCGGGGCTGAGGCCCGGGCGGGCTCTGGCGAGTCCGCCGCCCAACCCGCCCCGTCCCGTCCGCTGCAGCAACAGGGTCGGCGGCCCCAGTGGGGTGCACTGCGGGGCTGGCGGTTTTAGTTCCAAGCAGCCCTGTGACGTTTGGGAGGATCTTGGGTGGCAGGTACCTAGGACTGCAAATATTCTTGGGAAGAATTTGTTGAGGAGCGGATGCAAGAAGGGAAGGAACTTCAGGGGAGCGGGCCTTGGCGCCGTCCAGTAGCAGCCATCAAAAACCTGCAGCTGGACCGAAGCCGTTCAGAACAGCTTAGTAGCCTAAAGGGACATCCGGATGGGTATTCTTCCTATTACACGATTCCATTGTGCTGGTCAGATATCAAGCAGAATTAAAGTTAGTATTTGTTGGGGCCATGGACACTGGCCTATGAACTGCTTCCTGTAAGTTAAAGATGCTTTGGGACTTGATTTATTCCTACAGAAGAATCAGAACTAGTTTTAGACTGGGTTAATGCCCCGTGGGCGAATAGAGCTTCTTTTAATGGGTATGTTGGGCTTGGTGGAAGGATGGGAAAATTGAGGATGTTTAGCTGTCCAGTCAGGGGTGTTGGATTTTGACTGAATGACAAAGTAAAGGTTCGCTAGCTGTTCTAAGGGAGTCACAGCTTCTCATCTGTCTTTATCGTGGGCTGAGCCCCACTCTTCCTAAGAGCCTTTTTAAAGAGTAAGCTGATTCTCCCTCATGCCCTGAAGCCTTTTCTTTGAGAATGCTTTCCCACTTCCATTAAGCTAAGTGCCTTTCCTCCTCTAGTGTGTGTGTGGTTTTTTTTTTAAATTTAACATGCTTTCTGATCTATCCTGCTGTCTCTCTCAGCCACCCTCCTCCCAACACTATTGTCTTTCTCTCTGATCTGCCCACTCCAGTTTCCCAGCTCTCTCTTGAGGCTGACATTTTTCTCAATTTAGAAATGACACTGTTTGTATACCATTTATCCAGTTATCCTTCCTGACTGAGATGTTCTTTGTTTCCCTGCGTCTTTGTTGACTTCCCTCATCCCATTGTAAAGGGATGTTTTACACGGGTTTCTCCAAAAATTAAAAGAAAGATTCCCCTTGTACTGGAGGAATATCAGACTTGCCCAGGTTTTGAGAGTTAAACGTCGTGAGGCTTTTTGTGTTGGAAGACTTTCCTCAGGGAAATAGGGTTGCCAGTGCTTTCAAGTTGTGTCATAAGTGAGGGGCTCCCATTTAAACAGCATGACTTCTTATTTTTCTCTTGGAAAAACTATGGAGATTATTATGATCACCAGCCACTAATTCCTGAATGCCGGTAATGAGAAACCAACTTTCTCCTTCTCATTTCTAGCTGTACAGAGCCTCAGACCACAATTAATACGTACCGCAGAATTATCCCTTTAAGAAGGGGCTTCTGGGCCGGGCGCGGTGGCTCACGCCTGTAATCCCAGCACTTTGGGAGGCCGAGGCGGGTGGATCACGAGGTCAAGAGATCGAGACCATCCTGGTCAACATGGTGAAACCCCGTCTCTACCTAAAATACAAAAATTAGCTGGGCATGGTGGCGCACGCCTGTAATCCCAGCTACTCGGGAGGCTGAGGCAGGAGAATTGCCTGAACCCAGGAGGCGGAGGTTGCGGTGAGCCGAGATCGCGCCATTGCACTCCAGCCTGGGTAACAAGAGCGAAACTCCGTCTCAAAAAAAAAAAAAAGAAGCGGCTTCTATTCTTCCAGTTCATTCTGAAAGAGATGCTTTTCTGTCACTTCTCTTGATTATAGTGTGCCTAGTCTTCTGACAGTTGATATTATACATTGAGGTCGGGACCACTAGCTCATATTTTCTTTCTTTTTTTTTTTTTTGAGACAGAGTCTTGCTGTTGTCAGCCCAGGCTGAAGTGCAGTGGCACCATCTCAGCTCCCCGCAACCTCGGCCTCCCAGGTTCCAGCAATTCTCCTGCCTCAGCCTCCTGAGTAGCTGAGAGGCAACCCACCACCACACCCAGCGGAGGTCTCGAACTCCAGACCTCAGAGGTGATCCACCTGTCTCGGCCTCATAAAATGCTAGGATTACAGGCATGAGCCACCGCACCTAGCCACTCATCTTTCTGACTTGCATCTTGTCCTGGGAGAAGAATTTTCTTACTTGTAAATTTCTGTCCCTTCCAAATGTGATGTCAGAAATGAAAATCTTGGCTGAGCAAGGTGGCTCACGCCTGTGATCCCAACACTTAAGGAGGCCAGGGCGGGTGGATTGCTTGAGGTCAAGAGTTCAAGACCAGCCTGGCCAACACGGTGAAACCCCATCTCTACTAAAATTATAAAAATTAGCCTGGTGTGCTGGCATACAACTGTAGTCCCAGCTACTCAGGAGGCTGAGGCATATGAATTGTCTGAACCCGGGAGGCAGAGGTTTCAGTGAGCTGATATTATACCACTGTTCTCCAGCCTGAGTGACACCTTAAGACTCTGTCTTTAAAAAAAGAGGCTGGGCACAGTGGCTCACAGCTGTAATCCCAGCACGTTGGGAGGCCGAGGCAGGCAGATCACAAGGTCAGTTGTTCGAGACCAGCCTGGCCAATGTGGTGAAACCCAGTCTCTACTAAAAATACAAAAATTAGGCATGATAGTGTGCACCTGTAGTCCCAGTTACTCGGGAGGCTGAGGCAGAAGAATTGCTTGAACCCAGGAGGTGGAGGTTTGCAGTGAGCTGAGATCGTGCCACTGCACTCCAGCCTGGGCAACAGAGCAAGACTCCGTCTCGAGAAAAGAAAGTCTTTAAGGGTTCTTACTAGGAAAGTAAAATAATAGTATAGCTGTAGCTACTGAATGGTTTTGAAACTTTCTATAGACAAGATCTAGAGGCCGGAACGGTGGCTCACGCCTGTAATCCCAGCACTTAGGGAGGCCAAGGCAGGCAGATCATGAGGTCAGGAGTTTGAGACCAGCTTGGCCAACATGGTGAAACCCCATCTCCACTAAAAATGCAAAAATTAGCTGGGTGTGCTGGCGTGTGTCTGTGATCTCAGCTACTTAGGAGCCTGCAGCAGGAGGATCATTGGAACCTGGGAGGCGGAGGTTGCAGTGAGCTATCATGCCACTGCACTCCGGCTTGGGCAACAGACTAAGACTCCGTCTTAAAAAAAAAAAAAAAAAATCTAGAGAACAATGCTAATTTAGCTTGACATTTCTTGGTACAAGAACCTTAAGGTTTTGTTGTTGTTGTTGTTTTGTTTTCTTTTGTTTTAAGAGATAGAGCCTCTCTCTGTCCCCCAGGCTGAAGCGCAGTGGTGTAACCTTGGTTTACTGCACCCTCAACTTCCTAGGCTCAAATCATTCCCCTACCTCATTTCCCCCAGGGACTTCATAGAACCACAGGTGTGCACCACCGTGCCTAGCTGATTTTTTTTTTTTTTTTTTAATGTTTTGTAGAGATGAGATCTCACTATATTGCTCAGGGTGGTCTCTAACTCTTGAGCTCAAGAGATCCACCTGCCTTGTCCTCTCAAAGTGCTAGGATTATAGGCATGAGCCACTGTGCCCAGCCTCCCTTAAGTTCTTAAGAGCTCACTCTCATTCTATCTTGTTCTCTCTTCATCAGATTCTCCCCCCACATACACTTAAGTGTTTCATTCCCAGCCCTTTACCCCCAAGACTGTTTGCCTTACCTTTTGAAATCCCACAAAGCTCACAAGAGCTTTGACAGAACATCTCTCATCCATTCCCCCAAAACTGTTTCCAGCCTCCTTGCTCTGACCTTGCAGCCCTCACCAGCCTGGCCCTTTCTTCCGTTTGACTTCCAGTGTCAGTATCAATTTCCATCAGCAGAAACAAAGGAGCTGCCTTAGCCTTGTTTATCCAGTTTTATTCTGTGTGGTGAAGACGTGGCCACCTCCTAAAGACAAGCCCACAGAGTCTGCCTTCTCTATTCTGCTCTCCAGCATGAGATTCGTGCCTACCTCAGATTACAGTCATTACAGCTCATTGAATCATGCCAGGCTATATTTGAGATATTGCCATCTCTGCGTGTAGTATGTGTCTTTTTTACTTGCTGGGCACATGCTAAGCTATGCAGTGGTCTATTGTCTGCTCACTGAAGGCTCCCATCACATTCCATAGCAGGAGTTGTCGGTGTGGCCTGAGTTACAGACGTAAATCCCAGAGACTGAATCTGTTCAATGTCTCATGCCCAGGCTTTTTCTCATAAAATCCTGATATGTCAAAGCTCATCTGGTCCAACCTCCTTAATCTATAGAAGAGTAACCAAGGTCCACCTGGGTTATCTAAACGTCCATGTTCATCTGGTGACTTGCAGGCAAGCCAGGTCAAGTCAAGTCTGACTGCATCTCAGACATCTTCATGAGTATTGTGGATACTGTGAGAAAGAAATCAGTTCTGCCCTCTGTTTAAGATTGACTGACGCCAGGTAATGTGACGCACACCTCTCTTCCTGGACACTTGGGAGGCTAAGGCAGGAGGATCACTGGAGCCAGGAGTTTGTGTCCAGCTTGAGCAACATAGTGAGACCTTGTCTGTTTAAAAAAAAAAAAAAGGAGGCCGGGCACGGTGGCTCAAGCCTGTAATCCCAGCACTTTGGGAGGCCGAGGCGGGTGGATCACGAGGTCAAAAGATCGAGACCATCCTGGTCAACATGGTGAAACCCCGTCTCTACTAAAAAGACAAAACATTAGCTGGGCATGGTGGCACGTGCCTGTAATCCCAGCTACTCGGGAGGTTGAGGCAGGAGAATTGCCTGAACCCAGGAGGTGGAGGTTGCGGTGAGCCGAGATCATGCCATTGCACTCCAGCCTAGGTAACAAGAGCGAAACTCCGTCTCAAAA
>NW_022436954.1:5801192-5801869 GCF_009761245.1 Sapajus apella | reverse complement strand
CCATCAAATATAAATGTGAATTGTTACAGTTAGTTTAACCTCTGTTACCAAAGTGCTTGTTAAACCCTGCAATTTGAGAACAGGATAGCTTCTATATACATGCTTCTTAGAACCAGATAACTCCTGGCACTGTTCAGTTTTCCAGTTTTCCACCTAAAGGTTTACCCTTGATTCAGATTTCAAATTGAGTCTCTTGAGACCAAGAAGATTCTTTCCTATGTAATTTGATTTTGTGAGAGTGAAGAAGAACCCTAAGATGGGCCTTAGAGCCAACAAGTTTCTTATCAGTAATGGTGCTCAGTAAAAGCGTCAAGGAGGCCGGGCGCGGTGGCTCAAGCCTGTAATCCCAGCACTTTGGGAGGCCGAGGCGGGTGGATCACGAGGTCAAGAGATCGAGACCATCCTGGTCAACATGGTGAAACCCCGTCTCTACTAAAAATACAAAAAATTAGCTGGGCATGGTGGTGCGTGCCTGTAATCCCAGCTACTCAGGAGGCTGAGGCAGGAGAATTGCCTGAACCCGGGAGACGGAGGTTGCGGTGAGCTGAGATCGCGCCATTGCCCCCCACCCGGGATAAAAAGAGAAAAACCCCCTCAAAAAAAAAAAAAAAAAAAGCGTCAAGGAACTTCAGGTACTTGTAGACATCTTCCATAAATATAAAATTAATTAGTTGGTT
>NW_022436954.1:5719997-5801092 GCF_009761245.1 Sapajus apella | reverse complement strand
TTGTAGACATCTTCCATAAATATAAAATTAATTAGTTGGTTAAAAACCTATTTCAAAATTCAAGAGATATAAAAAGGCATGTGGAAGGAAGTGGCCTAGTCACCCAGTTTTTCTCCCTGCAGACCTCTAGTTTCTTTTCCGTTTTGTGATATAAATGACAGCTTTCTTTGACACTTCTCAGCAATGTACCTTACTTTGCTTTTCTTTCCCTAGTTAACTTGAGATTGTCCAATAGCAGTATGTGAAGAGCTTCGTTTGTTTCTTATGGCCAAATAGAATTTCATCGTATGGGCCGGGCACGGTGGCTCAAGCCTGTAATCCCAGCACTGTGGGAGGCCGAGGCGGGTGGATCACGAGGTCAAGAGATCGAGACCATCCTGGTCAACATGGTGAAACCCCGTCTCTACTAAAAATACAAAAAAAAAATTAGCTGGGCATAGTGGTGCGTGCCTGTAATCCCAGCTACTAAGGAAGCTGAGGCAGGAGAATTGCCTGAACCCAGGAGGCGGAGGTTGCGGTGAACCGAGATCGCGCCATTGCACTCCAGCCTGGGTAACAAGAGCGAAACTCCGTCTCAAAAAAAAAAAAAAAAAAAAAAAAAAAAAAAAGAATTTCATCGTATGGATTTTCCATACTTTACTAAATACATTTTAATAAGTCCCCTAGACCTTGATGAACTCTTTCCCTCTGGAACAGACCCTGGGGCAATCATGTGGGTGCATGCAGTTTATTTGGGATATGATTCTAGGAAGGAGGGATTAGGAGGGACTGTCCTCTGCTTCTCAGCGTCGTGAGGGTCAAGAGAAATAACAACCAGCACGGGGCTGGGCTTGCAAGACACATGGAGTGAACATTAGTTCCTTCCCCCGCTTTGGGGGGTTAGACCTAAGTCTGGTTAGACATATGATGAAATCGTGTTCCTGATGGTAATTTGCTTGAAAAGTAATTCCTCATGATGGCCTAGAAAAGGGGCTTTGTGTCCCATGAGGCAGAAGTGGAGGCAAATAGAATGGAAGAGACAGCCTCCCAGTCCCTTGAGCCTTCTAGAGAAGCAGATGGTAGGGGAGAGGAATAGTTCAGCACCCCATGTCCCCGCTCCAACACACACACCTGGTTTCCGTCTTCCCTGCAGCCTTGGGGAGCAGTACTACAAAGATGCCATGGAGCAGTGCCACAATTACAATGCCCGCCTCTGTGCTGAGCGCAGCGTGCGCCTGCCTTTCTTGGACTCACAGACTGGAGTAGCCCAGAGCAATTGTTACATCTGGATGGAAAAGCGACACCGGGGTCCAGGTGAGGGTCCAGACTTGGGAGAAGGGGACTCAGGAGCATAAGGAGGAAGAAGCCTCCTCATCTTAGGTGATGAGACAGGTGATAGGGTTTTCCCTATTGCCTTCCGCCTTTGGATGAATATGGTCTTCTTGTGATTAGAAACCCAGGGAGGATGAAGCAGATAGGTTGATACCAGCATCTTTGTTTTCTGCCCTGCTGAGGCCATTGTGCATCTGGAGAACTATGTGTTAGCCAAGGCTCCTAAACTTATATATCTCTTTTTCTTTTCCACAGACTGTTCCACCCAACCCCCTAGGCCCTCAGTGTCAGAATTTCTCCCTTGCTCTAGAACTCAAAGGGGAGCCTACTTATTTAGAGTATTTGGTATTATTTTCTAATACGGGTTAGGGCCTGACTTCTGTCTTTCTTCCTGCCACAGGATTGGCCTCTGGACAGCTGTACTCGTACCCTGCCCGGCGCTGGCGGAAAAAGCGGCGAGCCCACCCCCCTGAGGATCCACGACTTTCCTTCCCATCTATTAAGCCAGGTAAGGCACATACTTCCTGAGCAGAGGTGTGGCCTGCTGCATGGTGAGAGCCTGCTAATCACCGTGATATACCAGGCCCAGTGCTAGATACCGAATATACTCAAATAAATATGATGTGATTCTTTCCTTTAAGGAGCTCAGTCTAGTAGGGGAGACAGGTAAATAGGTACGTTATGGTGCCAGTTGAACTAGGGTGTCTTCATTCCTGGGCATCTAGAGAACAGAAGACAGTGACTTACCTTTGGTAAGCCCCAACATCATGTGGACTCAGAGCAGTCTCCTTTCAGCCCTTCTTAGCCTTGCTTCCTCCTGACCTTGCTTGCAGACACAGACCAGACTCTGAAGAAGGAGGGGCTGATCTCTCAGGATGGCAGTAGTTTAGAGGCTCTGTTGCGCACTGACCCCCTGGAGAAGCGAGGTGCCCCGGATCCCCGAGTTGATGATGACAGCCTGGGCGAGTTTCCTGTGACCAACAGTCGAGCACGAAAGGTACAAGATTATACCTGTGGCTCAGGGAGCTTTGATGGAAATCAGCCTCCTCTTCACTGGGGGCCACCCAGTTTCTAGAACAGAAACAGAAGCTGGGGTCCAGAAAGCAGGCCCCTGCTGTTCTGTTCTTACTTCAATCCCTAATTATTGTCAGATACTGACTGACTTCTCCATTGCCATTTAGACTTTTCTGCTCCTTCTAAGTATAGACTGTCACTCATTCATCCACTTTTATCACAGAAGGTTATTATTATACATATATATAATTTTCATTTAAAAAATTAAAATAGGCCAGGTGCAGTGGCTCATGCCTGTAATCCCAGCACTTTGGGAGGCCAACGAAGGAGGATTGCTTGAGCCCAGGAGTTCAAGACCAGCCTGGGCAACAAAGTGAGACCCCCATCTCTACAAAAAATAATTTTAAAAAATTAGCCGGGCATAGTGGATGCGCCTGTTTTCCCAGCTGCTAGGGAGTTGAGGTGGGAGAATCGCTTGAGCCTGGGAGTTCGAGGCTGCAGTGAGCTGTGATCTTGCCACAGCACTCCAGCCTGGACAACAAAAAAATTAAAACCAGGAGGTGCAATAGTAGTCAGTGAAATCCCATATACTTTCTTTTTTTTTTGAAACAGTTTCACCTTTGTTGCCCAGGCTGGAGTGCAATGGCACAGCCTTGGCTCACTGCAACCTCCACCTCCCGGGTCCTCCTGCCTCAGCCTCCTGACTAGCAGGGATTACAGGCATGCACCACCACACCCGGCTTATTTTGTATTTTTAGTAGAGGCAGGGTTTCTACATGTTGGTCAGGCTGGTCTCCCAACTTCTGACCTCAGGCGATCACCTGCTTCGGCCTCCCAGAGTGTCGGGATTGTAGGCGTAAGCCACTGTGCCTGGCTGAAATCCCACGTACTCCTTACCTAGATTTTATCAGTTTAACATTTTGCCACATTTGCCTTATCTAACTTTGCTAAACCATTTGAGAGGAAGATGCATATATCAAAAACTTTCAGTCTAGGCAACATAGCAAGACCTTCTCTCTGGGCATGGTGGTACACACCTGCAGTCCCAGCTGCTCGGGAGGCCAAGGTGGGAGGATTGCTTGAGCCCAGTAGATTGAGGCTGCAGCACTGATCATGCTGAGTAATACAGGGAGGCCCTGTCTGGGGGAGCGTCAGGAACAAACTTTTATTCCTGAATACTTTATTCTTTTTTTTGAGACAGAGTCTTGTTCTGTCATCAGGATGGAGTGCAGTGGTGCCATCTCAGCTTACTGCATCTCCACCTCCTGGGTTCAAGCGATTCACCTGCCTCAGCCTCCCAAGTAGCTGGGACTATAGGCACTCACCACCACACCTGGCTAATTTTTTGTATTTTAATAGAGATGGGGTTTCACCAGGTTGGCCAGGACGATCTTAATCTCCTGACCTCGTAATCCGCCTGCCTCAGCCTCCCCAAGTGCTGGGATTACAGGCATGAGCCACCACGGTGGCCCCAACTTTACTCTGTCACAAAAGTTTGTGTCACAAAGTTTTTTGGTCTCTGAGGTTACACAGCAAAGCAGACTTGGTCTCTGCCAACAGAGAAGATAAGACTATATATAAAAATAAGAACTATAAATATGCTAGCACTGGGCTAAATGCTTATTCATGTCCTTTCTCCTTTAGTCTGTACAACCTGATGGAGCAGGTCCTGTGTTCCCCATTTCACAGACAGGCTAAAAACAAAGCAGTTTAAAAACTTCCCACAAGGTCACACAAATAAGCAACAACACTTTCTTTTTTTTTTTTTTTGAGACAGAGTTTCGCTCTTGTTACCCAGGCTGGAGTACAATGGCGCGATCTCAGCTCGCCGCAACCTCCGCCTTCTGGGTTCAGGCAATTCTCCTGCCTCAGCCTCCTGAGTAGCTGGGATTACAGGCATGCGCCACCATGCCCAGCTAATTTTTTGTATTTTTAGTAGAGACGGGGTTTCACCATGTTGACCAGGATGGTCTCGATCTCTTGACCTCGTGATCCACCCGCCTTAGCCTCCCAAAGTGCTGGGATTACAGGCGTGAGCCACCGCGCCCGGCTCAACACTTTCATTTAAACTAGGAAGTGAGTGTCAGAACAGAACCACCAATAATGTGCTCCCAGCAAGGCCAGTCAGAGGCAGAAGAAGGCGTGGCTACTTGGGGTATCAGGGCAAACTTTATGGAAGCATGCTATTTGATTTGGCCATGTGGCACGGTGGGGAAGGCATTTCATGCTAAGGAAACAAGGTGAAACACAGGGGAAGGAAATCCCAAAGTATGGAAGGGAGCAGGAGAACTGTAGGGTTCCCGTAGGGCAGCGGTGAGGAATGAGGCTGATAGGGTGGGACCAGGTCATGGGAGGTTCTGGGCGGCCTTGGCCAATCTCATCATAGGGGAGCTTTTGGATGCACGTGTTTCTACCCGTGCTAACCCTCCTGTCCACTCAGCGGATCCTAGAACCAGATGACTTCCTGGATGACCTCGATGATGAAGACTATGAAGAAGATACTCCCAAGCGTCGGGGAAAGGGGAAATCCAAGGTAAGGGGCCAGCGTGTTGCCTGCATCTCGGGACGGGGTGGCCTGGGGAATTCCTTGTTTTATTTTAAGTGAGATTAGCAGCCACTTCCAGAAGAGTCTTAACTCCTTAGGCCCAGCTGCTGCAGTAAGGGTGTCTCTTTGCTCTTCTTGGCAGGGTAAGGGTGTGGGCAGTGCCCGTAAGAAGCTGGATGCTTCCATCCTGGAGGATCGGGATAAGCCCTATGCCTGTGACAGTGAGTGCCTCACAAGTGGGTGGGGTAAACCTTGCCTTGGCCCTAGCTCCTGCTCAGGATATGAGAGGAGGGAGGGTTGTGTTTTTGCCCAGAGTATTAAAACAAGCCTGGGTTCTTGTCCTGCCTGCTGACTGGTTCCTTCTGAGACCCCTGGGAGGCCTGGGTCCCCGCTATATGACGGGTGGGACCTGCATGCTCTGGGAAAGATTTCTGCCATCCTCTGGGGAGGGATTGCTTGTGGGGGCCACAGCAGGCAGGGTTGGCCTCTCAGCAGACAGCCTGTAGGCCTCCTGGCCTCAGTTAAGCCAGGGCCTCAGGGGTCTGACACTTGAGTTTTTCAGCGTCTGTTCTCTTTTTCTTTCTCTCTGGCTTGCCCCACTTCTGTCCCTCCACCCTGGGAGCACCATCACCGCTGGGGTTTCTCTCTCGTTTGTTCTGCTTTCCTGCTGCTGCTGCTCCTGTCTCAAGTGTATCAAGGCCTTCTTCTCATGACTTTTCTTTCTGTCTTTCAGATAGTTTCAAACAAAAGCATACCTCGAAAGCGCCCCAGAGAGGTAGCTCTCTCAACTTTTCAGACTTTTGGTTTTCCTATCCCTTTTTCCCTCTTCCCTTGTTCCTCTTGCCTTTCTCATTTCCTGGGATGCTAGCTTTAAAATCTCCAAAATGGCATGGGGCTAGGAGCAGTGGAACTTCTGCTGTGCTCCACTCCTCAAAGTCCTGGAAGCCGCCTTTACCACTGCTTGTCTCCCACAAACCTGCTCCTAGAGCTGCTTGGCCCAGTGCATGAGGTGGCTTCAGAAGCATTATCAGGAGCCCATTACAGTCAGATCCTTCCGCCTCCTCCCCAAATCAGGCACCTAGGGGTCAGCTCATGTTCCCCACCACCCCACCACCTCCTCTTGCCATCCTCTCTCCCCATTCCTTTCCTTCTGGCCCCCTTGCCCTTCTTGGTATCACTTCTCAAGATGACAGAATGCCTCGTGGGGATCTGCTTTCCTTGCTGGTTGGAGGGCCTGGACCTGGCACTTATGTGGGAGTGTGTTTGAATTTCTTTGGGGACCAACTGCCCAACTGGCTTCAATGATAAGAAATCCCCAAGAAACCCCTGCTTGTTTACCCACATTCAGTAGAGATGGGCTCCATGGTCTGTGTGGGGTAGCATGAGCCTCCCACATTTACTGAGTAGCAGAAAAGTTTGGAGCCTTACCCACTTTGCTCCCTTCCTGCCACACCAAAGACCTGTAGGAATATCCCCCCCTTCCTGACCTGGAGCTCCCCAGACTGTTACTGTATCCCAGAGCAACTAACTGGTGATGGGGTGAGGGCTAAGCCCCCCAAAAGCCAACATGGAAGAGCAGTGGTGGCCATGGGGTTGAAGTTCAGGAGGGAAAAGAGCCCCAGAAGCTAGAGAGCCCTGGGGCCTAATGCTCCTGGCTGAGGGGAAGGGGCCATCACTACTAAGGCCTGTCCCAGAGCAGAGCTGCTAGGGAAGGGATGGTTGCCCTCTGCCTCAGGTGGAGCCCCCACAGCTTGCAGAAGTGGGGATGTAGCACTCTTATATCCTAACATTTTCTCTGCAATCTTTTCCCCACTCAGTTTGTGGAAAACGTTACAAGAACCGACCAGGCCTCAGTTACCACTATGCCCACTCCCACTTGGCTGAGGAGGAGGGCGAGGACAAGGAAGACTCCCAACCACCCACTCCTGTTTCCCAGAGGTCCGAGGAGCAGAAATGTAAGCTGAGGTGTCAGAAGTGGTGGGCAAGCAGGAGTTGGCCTGGTTATGAAAGCCACTCCTTGCATGGGTGTTGAGTGGCTCAGGTACCCCCATGGGCATCATCAAAACTCTTTCTCTCTGTAGCCAAAAAGGGTCCTGATGGATTGGCCTTGCCCAACAACTATTGTGACTTCTGCCTGGGGGACTCAAAGATTAACAAGAAGACGGGACAACCCGAGGAGCTGGTGTCCTGTTCTGACTGTGGCCGTTCAGGTACCGCCTCCTGGAAAGAGAATGCTGCTGCTGTGTCCAGTCCCCAAGGGGCTCTTGGCCTGCTGGCCTCTAGTGGTATCATAATCAACCAGCCCACCTCGCTTTTCCTGACCAAGAGAAGTTGCAGCCACAGGCAGATCCTTTCTTCCCCCTGCATGTCCGACTATTGGTCTCATTCACTTCCCCCACCACAGGGCACCCATCTTGCCTCCAGTTTACCCCCGTGATGATGGCGGCAGTGAAGACATACCGCTGGCAGTGCATCGAGTGCAAATGTTGCAACATCTGCGGCACCTCTGAGAATGACGTGTGTATCCCCACCCATCCTCAGCATGGCTCCTTCTGGGCTTTTACTGTGGTTTGCACAGTTCCCTCTAAAGTGAAATTCCTTTCAAAAAGGGAGCAAGAACCATTCCACATGCCACACGCCCCCTCCCCAGCATCTCAGTCGGAACTCTGATTCATTGCCAGATGTATATTGAGTACCGATTTCATGTCAGACACTGTTCTAGACACTAAAGATACCATACAAGACAAACAAGGTCCCTGCCTCATGAGATTTACATTCCTATGGGAACAACAGTAAGCACGGATGTGAGATTTGTGTGATGTGCCATGAAAAAGATGAAACCAGTAATGTGGCAGAGAATAATTAGATAAGTGATTGTTTTTTTTTTTTTTTCTTTTTTTAACTTTGATAGAATCACTCAGTTTGGCGATAAGTGATTTATTTTGATGGTCAGATATGGCTCTTCTGGGAGGGTGATGCTGGTGTTGAAATTTGGGTGATACCAAAGAGCCAGTCAAGAAGCTTTGGAGGTAGAACATTCCCAAGAAAGGAGCAGCCAATGCAAAGGCCTTAAGTGGGACAAGCCAGATGTACTGAAAAGGCTGATAGGCCGTGGAAGGGAGTGGTAGGGGGTGAGATGAGAGAGGTAAGCACTGCCAGATCTGTGGGGCCTTGGGTTTTATTCTAAGTACATGTTGAAGAGTTTTAATCAGGGGAGTGACATGGCTATTATGTATTTATTTATTCTTTTTTGTTGTTGTTGAGACAGAGTCGCGCTCTGTCACCCAGGCTAGAGTGCAGTGGCGTGATCTTGGCTCGCTCCACCTCCTGGGTTCAAGCAGGTCTCCTGCCTCAGCCTCCCGTGTATCTGGGATTGCGGGCATGTGCCACCCCACCCAGCTAATTTTGTATTTTTAGTAGAGAGGGGGTTTTGCCATGTTGGCCAAACTGGTCTGGAACTCATGACCTCTGGTGATCCACCTGCCTCAGCCTCCCAAAGTGCTGGGATTACAGATGTGAGCCACCACACCCGGCCGTATACTCTTTATGTATGTATTTATTTATTTATTTACTTTGAGACAGGGTCTTTCTGTCACTCAGGCTGGAGTGCAGTGGCACTATCTTACCTCACTGCAGCCTCATCCCTTCAGCTCAAGCAATCCTCCCACCTCAGCCTTCCAGGTAACTGGACCCGCAGGTGCACACCACCATGCCCAGCTATTTTTTGTGTGTTTTTGGTAGAGATAGGGGCTCGCCATGTTGCTGAGCTGGTTTCAAACTCCTGAGCTCAAGCACCCCTCCCACCCTGGCCTCAAAGTGCTGGAGTTACGGGTATGAGCCCACCATGCCTGGCCTTGTCTTTTGTTTGTTTATTTGTTTTGAGACAGTGTTTTATTCCTGTCGCCCAGGCTGGAGTGCAGTGGCACAATCTCTCTGCTCACTGCAACCCCCGCCTCCCAGGTTCAAGGGATTGTCCTATTGGGATTATAGGCACCTGCCACCACACCTGGCTAATTTTTAGTAGAGATGGGGTTTCACCATGTTGGCCAAGCTGGTCTCGAACTCCTAACCTCAGGTGATCCACCTGCTTCAGCCTCCCACAGTGTTGAGATTACAAGCATGAGCCTCCATGCCTGGCCCTTGTCTTGTATTTTAAAAAGATTGCTTTGGCTGCTGTGTGGAGGGTAGACTGTAGGGACAAGGATGGAGGCTCATGCCTGTAATCCCAACACTTTGAGAGGCTGAGGTGGGAGGATTGCTTGAGCCCAGGAATTCAAGACCAGCCTGAGCAACCTAGGGAGACCTTGTCTCCATAAAATATTTTAAAATTACTCAGGTGTGGTGGTACACACGTTAGTCTCAGCTACTTGGGAGGCTGAGGTGGGAGGATCACTTGAACCCAGGAGTTTGAGGCTGCAGTGAGCCATGATCACGCCACTACACTCCGGCCTGGGCAACAAAGCAAGACCTTATTTCAAAAAGAAATAGTAGTCACTGCGCACGGCATCTCACACCTATAATCCAAGCACTTGGGGAGGCTGAGGTGGGAGAATTGCTTGAGCCTAGGAATTCAGGACCAGTTTGGGCACATAAGGAGACCTTGTCTCTCCAAAAAAATTTTACGATTAGCTGGGTACGGTGGTGTGTGCCTATACTCCCAGCTACTTGAGAGGCTGAGGTAGGAGGATCAGTTGGGCCCAGGAGGTTAAGGCTGCAGTGAGCCGTGATTGTACCACTGCACTCCAGCCTGAATGGCAGCAAGACCTGTCTCAAAAAATGGATACCTATAGAGCTTGGGCTCCAGGAAAAAAAAAAAGCGGAGTCGATTTGATCAATTAGGAGCTCTGAAAGGATCCAGGTGAGAGATGACAGTGACTGGATCTGCGGTGGAGATGGATAGCATGGTTTCCTACATAAGATTGCTACGTCTGTTTTTACCTGCCACCTACCTCTCGGAAATAGCGTGTCACAGAAGCCCTCCCACCTCCTATAGTGGCATAACTGAGGCATGTCATTCATTCAATCCCCATCCTCTTCCCTTTTGCCTACTTCAGGACCAGCTGCTCTTCTGTGATGACTGCGATCGTGGCTACCATATGTACTGTCTCACCCCATCCATGTCTGAGCCCCCTGAAGGTAAGTTGCCCAGATCTTTTACTCAGAACAATTTGGAAAACACTAAGTTCTATGTTCTTTATGTTATCAGCTATATATTCTTCCAAATTAGGGAGTAGGGCACCTTGCCTTGGCTCAGTTTAGAATGCCTTCCTAACATTTCAGCTTAAAGGGTTTTAGTATTTGCACATTTACAACTGTAAATCAATAGCCCAGCAGAAAGGAGATGCTGAGCCGAGATCAGTCACCCAGAAGGAATGATTTATTTTCTTCCAGCCAGTCCAGGACACTCAGTTGGTAGATTATCTGATGTGAAGCTTCTATAATCAACTCTTGAAACTTGACAGATTTGAGTGTTTATTTCCTCTCCCTTCCCCTTCTGGATTGGGAAGGGACTTGATCTTGGAGCCTGAATGGGTCAGGCTGCTTCTCCCATAACTTATTTCATTCATAATGGTCCAAGTTTATGGAAGCTATTCCCTGAAACCAGTGGTGGCACCAAGAATTGGTTGTATCTCCACAAGTCCCCTTCCAGCTGAATTTCTGTGCATAAGCAACTCCTGTACAGAAATTCAGGAGCTTACTCAGAACACAAATAGCCAGGAGCTGTTACTCTGCATGAATGATATGGGCCAGAATTACAGGCAAGAGAAAGTGTTTCATTGTATGATGTAAGCTGACTTGTAACATATTGGTCAAACTTCTGTCACCCCTCTGGAGAATGAGGCCACTGACAAAGTCTGAGAATCCCTTAGCAGCTGCAGGGGAGCACTCAGCTTCTATCAGGCCCAGCTTACGAATCTGCTTTCGGGAGAGATAGCATGTTTATGTTTTGTTGTGTTTTCGTTTTTTTTTTTTTTTTGAGACAGAGTTTCGCTCTTGTTATCCAGGCTGGAGTGCAATGGCACGATCTCGGCTCACCGCAACCTCCGCCTCCCGGGTTCAGGCAATTCTCCTGCCTCAGCCTCCTGAATAGCTGGGATTACAGGCATGCGCCACCATGCCCAGCTAATTTTTTGTAGTTTTAGTAGAGACGGGGTTTCACCATGTTGACCAGGATGGTCTCGATCTCTTGACCTCGTGATCCACCCGCCTCGGCCTCCCACAGTGCTGGGATTACAGGCTTGAGCCACCGCGCCCAGCCTGCGTGTTTTGGTTTTTTTAACCATCAAACAGATGATGTATATTACAGAATGACTTTCCTATTAAAGTTCTGGGGGACATTAAGGTGGTGGAGAGCTGCAGGCCTGAGTGTGCTCACTGGAGTGTTAAGGCAGCTGAGGGGCAACCCCTGGAAGTATTACATGTTCTAGGTCAGGGTCAGCCAGCCACAGCCAGCTTAAATAGCTTGCAAACTAAGAATGGTTTTTCCTTTTTTTCTTTTTGTTTTTGAGACAGGGTCTTGCTCTGTTGCCCAGGTTGGAGTGGAGTGGCATGATCTCAGTTCACTGCAGCCTCCACTCCCCTGGGCTCAGGTAATCCAGTAATCCTTCCACCTCAGCCTCCTGAGTACCTGGAACTACAGGCATGCCACCACACCTGGCTAATTTTTGAATTTTGAGTAGGGACAGGTTTTGCCACAGTGCCCAGGCTGGTCTCAAACTCCTGGGCTCAAATGATCCATCCGCCTCAGCCTCCCAAAATGCTGGGATTACAGGTGTGAGCCACAGCACCCAGCCAGTTTTTGCATTTTTAAGGGATTTTTTTAGGCTAAGCATAGTGGTTTGATCCTGCTATAGAAATGGGGTATCGAGAGCGGAGAAATTACAAGCAGGTGGGGATTGTGTGGGACCCATCCTGACCCCATTTTGCTTCTCTGCAGGAAGTTGGAGCTGCCACCTGTGTCTGGACCTGTTGAAGGAGAAAGCTTCCATCTACCAGAACCAGAACTCCTCTTGATGTGGCCACCCCCTGCTCCCCGACATATCTAAGGCTGTTTCTCTCCTCCACTTCATTTTTCATACCCACTTGTCCCTTCTTCCTTCTCTCCTTCACAAGTCCAGAGAACCTTGGGGTGGTTGTGCCAGCCTGCCTTTGGCAGCTGCAAGCTGAGGTGGCAGCTCTGACCACTTCTGGCCCCAGGCCCTCAGGGAGAAAGGAGCAACATGCTGCCCCAAGGCGTACCTGTGGGCCTAGTTTCTGCTCTCCGTGAAGTGCATTCACTCTGCTTGCCTTGGGCCCAGGCCCTGGTGATCACAGGGTTCAAACAGTGTCCTCCTAGAAAGTGGGAGAGCAGCTCACTTCTCTCTCTGTTCTGCCTCCACTCTGGTGTCCAGAGTTTTCCCTTCCCCGAGAGGCAAGCCAGGCCAGGGCCTCTGTCTGAGGCAGCTGGGAGAGAACAGGCTGAGGCCACGTCCACAAGGAGTTTTCCATGCCCCTGTGCCGCTTAGCCTCACCTCTTTCCTCCAGAGTGGCTCTCTGCAACCCTGTCTTCCTGCTACGTAGGGTTCTTTGCTGAAGTCAGGATGTTCTCGGTCACCCTCCTGGCTCTGCCCTGTCCCACTCCACCCCATCCTAGGGGGAGTAGCAGCTTCACCTTGTTCTTCCCAGTGCTGTACTGGCTCACTGTCATGGGTGGTCTCCAGTGACCGAAGCATTGCCCACCCTTAGAATTTCTCATCTTCTGCCTCCCTTCTTATTCCTTTTGGTTTTGTGGGGAGAGGGGAAGGATCAGGGGGCCAGGCCAGCAGCTCGGGGGCCACAGGGAGATAGATAATGTGCCTGTTTTTTAACAAGACAAAAAAGCCTACCTCCAAAATCCCCTTTTTGTTCTTCCTGGACCTGGGCATTCAGCCTCCTGCCCTTAACTGAATTGGGAGCCTCTGCCACCTGCCCCGTGTATCCTGGCTCTCAGCTCATGGGGAAGCCACATAGACATCCCTTTCTTCCCTTGCACGCTCGCTAGCAGCTGGTAAGGTCTTTACACCCTAATTCCTCAAGTTTTCTGCTTAGTGGCACTGACATTAAGTAGTGGGAGGACAGTCCATGCCAGGACACCCTGGAGTAGCCTTCCCCCTTGGCCGCGGGCAGGCCCTAACTCACTGTCGCTTTGGAGTTGAGGTGTCTTTTTTTTTTCTTTAATTCCTGTATTCTAAACATTAGTAAAAATAAATGTTTTTACACAGAGCCCTCTGCTGGATGGTTCATCTCCTGCCTCGCTCCATTTCATCCTAAGATTTATGGTGATTTTTAGAAACATTTCGAAATACAGCTTTTTTCCCCCAAAATTAAATTTCTTTTGTCGAACTCCAATATGTAAAGCGAATATAAAATTGGTTATTTTGTTAATTTGTTACATAAATTCAAATTTAGAACAGTTTTTTGTTATAAAGAACAGTGAAGCTGTTTTTGATCAATACAAAATTTGGGTTAAAAATTTTAGCATCGGCCGGGCGCGGTGGCTCACGCCTATAATCCCAGCACTTTGGGAGGCCGAGGCGGGTGGATCACGAGGTCAAGAGATCGAGACCATCCTGGTCAACATGGTGAAACCCCGTCTCTACTAAAAATGCAAAAATTAGCTAGGCATGATGGTGCGTGCCTGTAGTCCCAGCTACTCGGGAGGCTGAGGCAGGAGAATTGCTTGAACCCAGGAGGCGGAGGTTGCGGTGAGCCGAGATTGTGCCATTGCACTCCAGTCTGGGCAACAACAGCGAAACTCCGTCTCAAAAAAAAAAAAAAATTTAGCATCCTATTTTTGTGTTTCAGTTGGTTTGCAGAAAATTCTGCTAGACTTGGATACATAGATGGAAAGTGGTGACAGATTTCTAACAGTTGACCTTGCAATCTCAGATATTTTAAATGAGACCAGAAGTTTATATACAAGTTTATAAAAGAATTAATAAGCAAACTAATGACATCTCCAGGGGAGGAGCAGGATCTGTGTGCCCTCGTTGCCTGCAGTGCCCCCAGGCCAGAGCAAGTGCCCCAGGGCCTGAACTGCCTGAAGAGGCAGGGAAGTAGCCAGGCCAAGTGGGAGCCGGCTGGCCCTGTCCCCAGGATGCCAGAGCAGAGCCAGGGAGGGGGCGTCTCTTTCCTCAGAGGAACAGGGGAATCTGGGCTGGGGTCTGTCTTCACTGGGGGAGAAGAATGAAGAGTGTAGGGGACAGCTTTCCCAGGGCACATTGATGTGCACAAAGTGAGTTTCCCTGAAGCCAAAGTGAACATATCGACAGCTGGCGTGTTCATATGAAATGACATATGGCAGCGTGTATGTCTTCAGTGTGTGTTTTAGAAGTCTAACTTTGTTGTTTTTAAAGGAAAGATTTGAATCAAGCAGTTATGGGCCCCCTGAAGTATCCTGTTTTTTCCTAGAACATTTTGAAAGCCATCGTTACCTATTGGAAGGCCTAGCCCTGCGCTTTTATGTTCAGTACGTAAGCAGGGTGCTGTGGGCTGGGGATTGTGTGAGAAGCAGAGTGCAGCCCGTCCTCATGCTTTTCCACTGAAGTGGTCAGGCGGAGAGGGAATAAAGCAATGAATGTTCTTTGGCGGTTGAGTAGTCTAAGAGCCAGAAAAGAAATGTGCAAAATAAGAACACTGTAGAAGGCATAACTGACGGAATTTGGGAGGTGGTTGGGAGAAGTGGGATTTGGGATGGGACTGGGAGAGTTGGTTGGTGTCCGCAGCCGGTAGGATGGTGTATATGGAAGCCTGTGAGGAAGGCAGAGGATTCGGAGGGCACAGCGAGGCTGGAGAGCAGCTGGACTGCAGGTCAAGAGGTCTGCATTTAATTCGGGAATGAAGGTTAGCAGGGAAGGCAACGATGCCAGATCTTGAGTTTAGGAACTTCAATCTTGTAAAGTACCAAATCTAATAAAAGTGTTTACTCGTCCTAAATCAGAACTGGCCCAGGCGAGCAACGTTTCCGTGGCCGACAGACTCAAGCCAGCGCTGTCCATGGTAACCAGCTTTTGTGTGGCTTAAAGCTTGCATCCGTTTTCTCCTTTCATCGTTTTCCCGAAACAACTCTGTGAGGGCAGTTAGCCCTGCATGGTAGACGAAGAAGCCGAGGAGGCCTAGGGTCAGGGCCAGGAAGCTTTTGGGACCCAAAGTCAGCTCGGCGGCCCTCACGCCGCCTGCAAGTCTCACCGGGCCATCGGGGTCCGCGGCTGCTGTCGGCACCCAGGGAAGTCCTGCAGGTTCCTGGCTCCGCCTCCCGCCCCTCCGCGCTGGAAGCCCCGCCTCTAGAGGGCCCGGTGAACCGCCACTTCCGCGGCATCCAATGAGACTTAGCCGGGGGCGGGACGGGACGCAACTGGGGCCAATCTGCTTGGGCCGGGGCGCGGCTGCGGCGGGTGGGTGCAGAGGGCCCGCACCGCGGACTTAGCAGCCGGGAGAGAGCCCGGCGCGGGCGGCGCGCACCGGGCCCTGCTGTGCGCGCGCCCGCCCGCCGCCCGCGCAGCCCCTCGACCCGCTCTGCCCTCGGGGTCGTGGCGCCCAACCCTCCCTTGTTCTGCCGTCGCCGCCTGGACAGGGGCTCGGGAGTCGGGCTGGGGGCAGGGGCGGGAGCCGCGGGACCAGCGCCTGAGGTGGGTGCGGAGCGGGAGGCCGGGCGGGCGGGCGCATGGGGCCTCCCCGCCAACAGACCTGGGGTCCAAGGCGAGTGGCCGGCCAGGGCGCGGAGCCCGGCTGCCGGCCTGCCTGGGTCCTGGCGTTGGGACCCTCCCAGGCCACCACCCTCCCCACGGGGACACCCCGCCCCTCTGCAGCCTCCTCACGCCTCCCGCCCTTTGTCGCCGGTGCACCTGCGCCCGCGGCCCTGCCCTCCACCTCCTCAGGCCGAACCATCGCCCGGCCTCCCCCTCAGGACCCGGCACCAAATTAGCCTCGCTCCTTCAGACCCCCTCTGTCCCCTTTGTCGTCTGTACACCTGTCACCTCAACTCTGCAGCCACCCACCTCCCCGCCCCCAGTGGCGTCATCGGAATCCGGCCCAGGCTGCCTCCCACTCCCTCCCGGGGGCTACTCCCCCGCTGCCCCGTAGCCTCACACCTGCCCCCTAGGCCACAGCCCCAGGCCCTCCATGTCCGCGCACCTTTGTTATCTTTGCAGCTGTCCCCTCCACTCTTCATTCTTCTCCCCCAGTGAAGCCAGACCCCAGCCCAGATTCCCCTGTCTCTCTGAGGGGAGAGACGCCCCCTCCCCGACTCTACCCTGGCATCCTGGGAACCGGGCCAGCCGGGCCCCCACTCGGCCTAGCCACTTCCCTGCCTCTTTCGGTGGATCCAGTCTCCCCTGGTGCCTGCGCACGTCCTTGTCTAATCTCCCCTCCTGTGCTCCTCTCCCAGCCCTCCCGGCCTCGGCTTGCTCTACCCGCTCATTCTTTCCTCCCAGCACAGATGCCCGGAGAAGCCATGGAGCTGAGCAGCAAGAAGAAGCTTCACGCCCTGTCACTGGCCGAGAAGATCCGGGTGCTGGAGCTCCTGGATGAGTCCAAGATGTCCCAGTCGGAGGTGGCCCGGCGCTTCCAGGTCTCCCAGCCCCAGATCTCGCGCATCTGCAAAAATAAGGAGAAGCTGCTGGCGGACTGGTGCAGCGGCACAGCCAACCGGGAGCGCAAGCGCAAGCGGGAGTCCAAGTACAGCGGGATCGACGAGGCTCTGCTCTGCTGGTACCACATCGCCCGGGCCAAGGCCCGGGACGTGACGGGGCCCATGCTGCTTCACAAAGCCAAGGAGCTAGCCGATATCATGGGCCAGGATTTCGTGCCCAGCATCGGCTGGCTGGTTCGATGGAAACGCCGAAACAACGTCGGCTTTGGGGCCCGCCATGTTCTTGCGCCTTCATTCCCCTCTGAGCCACCTCCCCCGGGGCTCACATCCCAGGCCCAGCTGCCTCTTTCCCTGAAAGACTTCTCTCCAGAGGACGTCTTTGGCTGTGCTGAATTGCCCTTGCTGTATCGGGCAGTGCCCGGCAGCTTGGGTGCATGTGATCAAGTACAGGTGCTGCTGTGTGCCAACAGCAGGGGCACCGAGAAGCGGCGGGTACTGCTGGGTGGGCTCCAGGCTGCCCCGAGATGCTTCTTTGGGGTCCGCAGTGAGACTCTGCCTGCCTCCTACCACCCTGACCTGGGCATCCCCTGGTCAGAGTGGTTGGCACAGTTTGACCGGGACATGGGAGAGCAGGGCCGACAGGTGGCCTTGCTGCTGGCTGCCCGAGTGGTAGAGGAACTGGCAGGCCTTCCTGGGCTCTACCACGTGAGGCTCTTACCTCTGGCCACCTCTGGCACCACGCCTCCCCTCCCTAGCTCGGTGGTCCGGGCCTTTAAGGCCCATTACCGGCACCGGCTGTTGGGCAAACTGGCTGCCATCCAGAGCGAAAGGGATGGCACCTCGCTGGCTGAGGCCAGGGCGGGCATCACAATGCTGGATGCCCTGCATGTGGCAGCAGCCGCCTGGGCCAAGGTGCCTCCTCAGCTCATTTTCAGCAGCTTCATTCAGGAAGGGCTGGCTCCTGGCAAAACACCCCCGTCCTCGGACAAAGCCTCTGAGATGCCACCAGTACCCAGCGGGCTGAGTCTAGAGGAGTTTTCCCACTTTGTGGACCTGGAAGGTGAGGAGCCAGGGCCCGGGGTGTGCAAAGAGGAGACAGGCACTGAAGATGAGGAGGGGGACGGAGAGGGCACCTTCGAGCCCCTGCCCACCAGAGCTGATGCCCTCCAGGCCCTGGGCACGTTGAGGAGGTGGTTTGAGTGCAACAGCACTTCTCCTGAGCTATTCGAAAAATTCTACAACTGTGAGGAGGAGGTGGAGCGGCTTTGCTGCCTGTGAAGGCGCCTTCGATGCTCGCCAGAGCCCCCCCCCCACTCCTGTTTCCCATGGAAACGGCCTCTTCAAAAGGCAGATCCGGCTGTCTCTTTCCTGTGGAAATGCAACTGTCATAAAGGTGTAGAAGTTGGGACGCCAAGTCTGAGCTTGGAAGAAGAGAACCCCAAGAAGAGAGCTCTGAAGATGGTACTTCTGGGGTAGGAATCCAGGCTACTTAGTTTCTAAACCCTGCTTCAAAGTTCTAGAGCCTTAGAGAGGGAGCTAGTCTGGAGGCTGGGGCTTAGAAAGGTGGAATTTGGGCTTTTTGGACAGGCTGCTTCCTTGAACTCTGTGTTAAAAACAGTTCTGCTTCTGGAAATAAAGTTTTTCATCAGAAAAGAGGCCAGGTGTTATTTTCATGGGAGAAAGGTAAAAACTTTCCATTCAGATCTGGAAAATTAATTGCTGATGGTTGCTGTGGTGCAGCTGTCTGTCCATGACCAGTAGGGATCCTCTTCCGGATATTCAGCAGCAAGGACTCGCAGGGCGTGGGCGCTGCTCATGCGATATCCCGTGAGAAGGAAGCACCAGGACAGACAGATCCCAGCTACTACACCAGATAAGCTGCAGCTCTGACAGTTTTGTTCTCAGAATGTGTGTTTGGGGTAGGGCAGGCTACAGACATGCCAGGGAAACAGAAAGGAGCTAGAATTGGAATGGGATAGTCATTCATTCATTTTTTTTTCCTTTGCTCATTTCACAACATCGCTTCAGCAAGGTCTCCTATGTGAGCAAGGTTGCAAAGATGATGTCTCTTCTGGGCAGGACCTTGTAGCCAATGACAGTGGGGTGTGATTAAGGGCTGTGATAAAGGCTTGTGCGAAGTGCCTGGCCCCATAGAGCTAGGGAGACTCCAGGGCTTTGAGAGCTTCAAGCTGCAGTTTGAAGGGCGTCCCAGGCCGAGGGACAGCGTGCTCAGAGTCTGATTGGAGTGAAGGAGCACAGTGTGCTGGGGGCGGGGGCAGGCAGTGCTGCCAGAGCATGGCATACTTGCCAAGGTAGGGGCAGAGTACAAGGAGAGGCCTGGAGAGTAGGAAGGCCTTTTAGCCAACCAAGTATAGGGGTAGGACGCCATCGGAGGGTTTTAGGTAGGCAGGAACAAGTCATTCTTGGGGTTCTAGAATAACAGTCTACGTAGGGTGTGTCAAAGATGTGAAACCTAGAGGTAGAGAGACTCTGATCCAGGTGAGAAAAGAAGTCTGAGCCAGATCCTGGGAGTAGAATGGAAAGAAAATGGTTTTACTGGCTGGGTGCGGTGGCTCACGCCTGTAATCCCAAGGCAGGTGGATTTACCTAAGGACAGGAGTTCGAGACCAGCCTGGCCAATATAGGGAAAACCCGTCTCTACTAAAAATACAAAAACTAGCTGGGCGTGGTGGTGCACACCTGTAATCTCAGCTACTCGGAAAGCTGAGGCAGGAGAATCACTTGAACCCGGGAGATTGAAGTTGCAGTGAGCCAATATCACGCCACTGCACTCTAGCTGGGGCAGCAAGAGTAAAAACCAGACTCAAAAAAAAAAAAAGAAAATGGTTTTACCTGGAAAGGATATGGGCTTTGGATGCAGATAGACTTTAGCAGGTAAAAATACTGGCTGCAGGCTGAGCACAGTTGCTCATGCCTGTAATCCCAGCACTTTGGGAGGCCAAGGTGGGCAGATCACTTTAGGTCAGGAGTTCAAGAGCAGCCTGGCCAACATGATGAAACCCTGTCTCTACTAAAAATACAAAAATTAACCAGGTGTGGTGGCACGCACCTATAATCCCAGCTACTTGGGAGACTGAGGCAGGAGAATCACTTGAACCGCAAGGCAGAGGTTGCAATTGGTGGAGATCGAGCCGCCGCACTCCAGCCTGGGTGACAAAGTGAGACTCTGTCTCAAAAATAAAAAATAATAATAAAAATGCTGTAATCCCAGCACTTTGGGAGGCCAAAATGGGCAGACCACCTGAGGTCAGGAGTTCGAGACCAGCCTGGCCAACATAGTGAAACCCTGTCTCTACTAAAAGTACAAAAACTAGACAGGTGTGGTAGTGAGTGCCTGTAGTCCCAGCTACTCGGGAGGCTAAGGCAGGAGAGTGGCTTGAACCGGGAGGTGGAGATGGCAGTGAGCCAAGATCACGTTACTGCACTCCAGCCTGGGCAACGGAGCGAGAATCCCTCTTGAAAAATAAATAAAATAAAATAAAATAAAAATACTGGCTCTAGGCCAAAATCCTAAGGGTGGCCTTTTAGGCTCCACCACTGGCAATCAAAGACTTTTGCCTGGCAGGCCTCATGGAGGGAAGCTGCCCTCCCACCCCAGCTTGGTGAATTGCCTGTGCGTTGCAGGTTCCTGGCAAGAGTTGCAATCAAAGACTCCAGGCCCCCAGACTGCCATGCTCCTAAGCGCACCTGCATTCCTAGCAGGGCACCTCCATTCAGGGACCCCAGCTGAGGCACTTCCCAACAGCCTCTACCAAGACCTCCTTCCTGGGAGCAATGACAGATCCTTTCTCTGCTTCAACTCAGTACGTCTCATTCCAGCCCTTCTCCCCCGCCTCCCTGAGGCTCACTTCAGGTCAGGTCGATAAAGAGGCAGGAGAGTTTATCCTTTGTATTCTGAAACTCCTTGACGCTGAGACCGTTCCTGTCTGAACTTCGTCCCATGCTGTTCTCTAAAATGGCATGCTGGGAGCTGGGGCCTGTCTTTTCCTCTTGCTCGCAGGTGCTAGTGAATGAATAGAAGCTTTTTTGTTACTTTCAGCTTGCTTCTTGTTGTCCTAATTGACCCCCTCCACACCTGGTGGCTCGAACTAACAATTCCCTTTCAAACGCTTATGAAGCCACCTGAGGCCTTCCATTTTCTAGGCTGAGATCCCAAATTATTTAGCCGTTCCTCACAGTCTATTTTTCCTACCCTGTATTCATATAAATTGTTCTTTTCTGATACCTTTCCAGTTCTGACATATCTCTTTTCTATTTTATTTTATTTTATTTTATTTTATATTTTATTTTATTTTATTTATTTTTGAGACGGAGTCTCATTCTGTCACCTAGGCTGGAGGGCAGTTGCATAATCTCGGCCCACTGCAACCCCCGCCTCTCAGGTTCAAGCGATTCTCCTGCCTCAGCCTCCCAAGTAGCTGGGATTACAGGTGTCTGCCACCATGCCCAGCTAATGGTTGTATTTTTAGTAGAGATGAGGTTTCACCATGTTGTTCAGGCTGGTCTCAAACTTCTGACCTAAGGTGACCCTCCTGTCTTGGCCTCCCAAAGTGCTGGGATTACTCAGGTGTGAGCCACCATGCCCGGCCTATTTATTTATTGTTTATTTGTTTTTTGTTTTTGAGATGGAGTCTCTCTCTGTTGCCTAGGCTGTGGTGCAATGGCATGATCTTGGCTTACTGCAACCTCCGCCTCTCTGGTTCAAGCGATTCTACTGCATCAGCGTCCCAAGTAGCTGGGATTACAGGTACCTGCCACTATGCCCAGCTAATTTTTGTATTTTTAGTAGAGAGGGTTTCACCATGTTGGCCAAGCTGGTCTCGAACTCCTGACCTCAGGCGATCTGCCCAATTTGGCCACTGCGCCCAGCCCATATCTCTTTTTAAATGTTGAAATCAAAATTACACAATCTCTAGGCCGGGTGCATTGGCTCACATCTGTAGTTCCAGCTTCTCGGGAGGCTGGGGCAGTAGAATCACTCAAACCCAGGAGGCAGAAGTTGCAGTGAGCCAAGGTGACACCACTGCACTCCAGCCTGGGCAACACAGTGAGACGCCTTCTCAAAAAAAAAAAAAAAAAAGGCCGAGTGCAGTGTCTCACACCTATAATCCCAGCACTTTAGGAGGCTGAAGCAGGCAGATCACGAGGTCAGGAGATCGAGACCACCCTGGCCAACATGGTGAAACCCCATCTCTACTAAAAATACAAAACTTAGCCGATGTGGTGGCACGCGCCTGTAGTCCCAGCTATTCAGGAGGCTGAAGCAAGGGAATTGCTTGAACCCGGGAGGTGGAGGTTGCAGTGGGCTGAGATTGTGCCACTGCACTCCAGACTGGCAACAGAGTGAGACTCAGTCTCAGAAAAAAAAAAAAAAAATTACACAGTCTCGCTACAGGTCTTATCAAAGCAGCAGAGAGCAGGCAGATTAGTTCTCTGTCTCAGGTGTCCCCACTCTAGCAGAGTACCAGAATATAACACAGTACTTTATTGCTGGCCTTTTTTTGTAAAAAGCTGTAATTAATCTCTTCCTTCCTGAATTGCTGTCATATGTCAGACATTTCCCAATTGCAGGTGACTTCATCTGCTCACGCAAGCAGTATTTCCCAAACACTTAGCTTGTGGCTCAGGCCTTGCTCTGGAACCTCAAAGTCAATGGTGAACAAGACAGAGAGGATCCCGTCTCTCAAAGTCTTTACTTTTTAGAAGAGGGAGAAAAAGAATGACATTAAACCCATGAGCACAGTAATTTTAGATAGCGAAAGGTGTCAAGATGAAAATAAAATAATGATGTTAGAGTGACAGGGGGCGTAGTCAGGAAAATGGCCTGTGAGCTACGTTGTGAATTATTTCTCTACAAAGGGAACTGTGGGTACTGATCCAGATGGTTAGAAACAGCTTGACAAGATTAAGAAACAGAAAGCAGTGCCCGTGGCCACACATGAGGGAGGCCAAGGAGGGAGGAGGTCAGAGAGGCGGACAGTGTCTCACTAGGCAGTGTTTAGATTGCATTCTAAGCAAAATAGGAAGTTTGTTTGCTTTTTTTTTTGCAGGGTGGGGTGGGGCTGTGTGGTTTAGACAAAAAAGGACCAAGATATGTTTTATGTGTGTTTTTGTTTTTGTTTGAGACAGGGTCTCACTGCCCAGGCTGGAGTACGGTGGCACAATCACAGCTCACTGCCACTTCAAATTCCTGGGCTCAAGCAATCTTCATGTCTCAGTCTCCTGAGCGCCCAGAACTACGAATATCCAAGTGTGTACCACCACACGTGGCAATTTTTTTTTTTTTTTTTTTTTTTGTGACAGAGTCTTGTTCTGTAGCTAGGCTGGAGTGAACAATCTTGGCTCACTGCAACCTCCGCCTCCCGGGTTCAAGCAATTCTCCTGCTTCAGCCTCCCGAGTAGCTGGGATTACAGGCACATGCCACCAGACCTGGCTAATTTTTGTATTTTTAGTAGAGATGGGGTTTCACCATGTTGGCCAGCATGGTCTTGAACTACTGACCTCAGGTGATCCACCCACCTCGGCCTCCCAAAGTGCTGGGATTATAGGCATGAGCCACCAAGCCTGGCCCAGTATTTGTCTTTCTGAACCTGGCTTGTTTCACATTGTATCATGCCCTCCTGGTTCATGTACATTGTCACAAATGGCAGGATTTCTTTTTTCTTGATGTCTGAATGATGTTTTGCTGCATATAGGATTTCTTCATGCATTTGATCACTGATGGACACTTCGGTTGTTTCCATATCTTGACTATTGTGAAGAAGGCTGCAATGAGCATGAGAGAGCAGGTATTTTTCAAAAGCCTGATTTCAGTTCCTTTAATTGATTTTCATTTTTTATTTTTAGTTTTTAATAGAGATGAGGTCTCACTATGTTGCCCAGGCTGGTTTCAAACTCCTGAGCTCAAACGATCTTCCTGCCTCAGCCTCTCAAAGTGCTAGGATTACAGGGGTGAGCCACCATGCCCAGCCCATTTTATTTTATTTTTAAGACAGGATCTTGCTCTGTCACTTAGGCTGGAGGAGTGCAGTGGCACGATCACAGCTCACTGCAGCCTCAGCCTCCTGGGATCAATGGATCCTCCTGCCTCAGCCTCCTGAGTAGTTGGAACCACAGGCACAGGCCACCACGATCAGCTATTTTTTTTTTTTTTTTGGAGAGACAAGATCTCACCATGTTACCCAGGCTAGTCTCGAACTCTTGGCCCTGAGCAATCCTCCTGCCTCAGCCTCCCAAAGTGCTGGGATTACAACCATGAGCCACCACACCTGACCCAGTCCCTTTAACTATATACCCAGAAATGGGATTGCTGGATCATATGGTAGTTCTATGTTGCATATTTTGACAAACCTCCATGCTGTTTTCCATGACAACTGAACCAAGTTACATTCCCACCAAGAGTGTACAAGGGTTCCTTTTTCTTCACACCTTCACCAATACTTGTTATCTTTTCTTTTCTAGGCAGATGGAAGGGGGTTCTGATTTGCATTTCTCTGACGATAAGTGATGTTACGCACTTTTTTATAAACTTGTTGGCTATTTATATGTCTTCTTTGAAAAATAGTGCAGGTCTTTTGCCCTTTTTTTTTTTTTTTTTTTTTTTTTTTTGAGACAGTCTCGCTCTGCCTCCATGCTGGAGTGCAGTGGCGTGGTCTCTGCTCACTGCAACCTCCGCCTCCAGGGTTCAAGCAATTCTCCTGCCTCAGCTTCCCGAGTAACTAGGATTACAGGCGCACACCACCATGTCCAGCTAATTTTTTGTATTTTTAGTAGAAACGGGGTTTTACCATGTTAGCCAGGCTGGTCTCGAACTCCTGACCTCAGGTGATCCACCGCCTTGGGCTCCCAACATGCTGGGATTATAGGCATGAGCCACTGCACCTGGCCACCCATTTTTAAATTGGGTTATTTGGTTTTTGCTATTGAGTTGTGTAAGGGAGTTTTTTATTAGTTGGACTTGATCTCTGGAAAACCCAAAGATCCTGATTTAGGGTGTGTCTTGCTTGAAAAATATGTAGTTTTGGGGCAGTGGCTCACACCTATAATCTCAGCACTTTGGGAGGCCAAGGTGGGTGGATCACCTGAGATCAGGAGTTCGAGACCAGCCTGACCAACATGGTGAAACCCCATCTCTACTAAAAATACAAAAATTATCCAGGCATGGTGGCACATGCCTATAAATCCCAGCTACTCGGGAGGCTGAGGCAGGCGAATTGCTTGGACCTGGGAGACGCAGGTTGCAGTGAGCCGAGATCGTGCCACTGCACTCCAGCCTGGGCAACAGAGCAAGACTCCATCTCACAAAAATATAAAAAAAGAATAGCCGGGCGCGGTGGCTCACGCCTATAATCCCAGCACTTTGGGAGGCTGAGGCGGGTGGATCACGAGGTCAAGAGATCGAGACCATCCTGGTCAACATGGTGAAACCCCGTCTCTACTAAAAAAAAAATACAAAAAATTAGCTGGGCATGGTGGCGCGTGCCTGTAATCCCAGCTACTCAGGAGGCTGAGGCAGGAGAATTGCCTGAACCCAGGAGGCGGAGGTTGCGGTGAGCCGAGATCGTGCCATTGCACTCCAGCCTGGGTAACAAGAGCAAAACTCCGTCTCAAAAAAAAAAAAAAAAATAATAATAATAATAATAAAGAGGCCGGGCACAGTTGCTCCCATCTGTAATCCCAGCACTTTGGGAGGCCAGGGTGGGCGGATCACAAGGTCAGGTGTTTGACACCAGCCTGGCCAACATGGTGAAACCCATCTCTACTAAAAACACAAAAAATTAGCCAGGCATAGTGGCACATGCCTGTACTCCCAGCTACTCGTAAGGCTGAGGCAGGAGAATTGCTTGAACCTGGGAGGCAGAGGTTGCGGTGAGCTGAGATCGTGCCATTGCACTCCAGCCTGAGCAACAAGAGCAAAAAATAAAATAAAATAAAATAACTCTGTCTCAAAAAAATAAAAAGGAAAGAAAGAAAAAAGAAAAATGTGTAGTTACTCCCACCAGACACAAGGGGACACTACCAACATGATATATTTGTTTCCCAGAGGCAGGCGCCCCAGACCTGAGGGAGCACAGAGAGCAGGCACGTGGCTCTGAATTCATGGGTCCAGATCTTATTCGTAAATTTTTTTCACCTCAAAGGAAAGAGGCAGGGTTTGTTTATCAATTTACTTTACTGGTGGGTGGAGGTTTTCTGTTCTACCTTTCACCACATGGGTAGCCCCTTCCAAGATCCATAGGAATCTACTTAATTTAGGAGCCTTGGATTCGGACTCAAGGTCTAATCTGTTCCCGAGGTTCCTTAATCTCCAAGGTCATGGAGTCATCAGCGTTTGGCCCAGGGGCTGCCCCAATTCCAACACCCGGATTTACACCCTTCCTTGTTTTGAAGGGGTCTTTGGGAAATTTCCTTACTTTTTGCAAAGTTTGCAAATGGTTTAAAACTGTTTGTTTATTTATTGAGACAGGGTCTCATTCGGTTGCCCAGGCTGGAGTGCAGCGGCAAAGACTATGGCTCACTGTAGCCTCGAACTCCTGGCCTTATGCAATCCTCCTGCCTCAGCTTCCCACAGTTAAAAATTCTGTTTATTATCACTGATAGAGAATCTAATTGGTCTCCAGTAGGAGGGCACTACCCACCCTGCCACAGGGGAAGTGGGGAAGACCAGCTTGCCTTCTTTCATTTATTCATTCACTCATTTGTTCAACAACTATTTATTTATTTACTTTTTTTTTTTTTTTTTTTGAGACGGAGTTTCGCTCTTGTTACCCAGGCTGGAGTGCAATGGCGTGATCTCGGCTCACCGCAACCTCCGCCTCCTGGGTTCAGGCAATTCTCCTGCCTCAGCATCCTGAGTAGCTGGGATTACAGGCACACGCCACCATGCCCAGCTAATTTTTTGTATTTTTAGTAGAGACGGGGTTTCACCGTGTTGACCAGAATGGTCTCGATCTGTTGACCTCGTGATCCACCCGCCTCGGCCTCCCAAAGTGCTGGGATTACAGGCTTGAGCCACCGCGCCCGGCTTATTTACTTATTTTAATAAGTAAGTAAATTTTAATAAGAGACAGTGTCTTGCTCTGTTGTCCAGGCTGGAGTGCAGTGGTGTCATCATGGCTCACTGCAGCCTCAACCTCCAAGGCACAAGCGATCCTCGCATTTCGCCCTCCTGAGGAGCTGAGGCCACAGGCCCACGCATGCCACCATATCCAGATAATTTGGGGGGTTGTTTTTTTGCTTTTTTTTTTTTTTTTTTTTTTTTTTTGAGACAGAGTCCTCGCTCTGTTACCCAGGCTGGAGTGCAGTGACACTCTCTCAACTCACTGCAATCTCCACCTCCCAAGTTCAAGTGATTCTCCTGCCTCAGCCTCCCAAGTGGCTGGGACTACAGGCATGCACCACCACGCCCAGCTAATTTTTGTATTTTTAGTAGAGACAGGGTTTCACTATGTTGGCCGGGCTGGTCTCAAACTCCTGACCGCAGGTGATCTGCCCACCTCAGCCTCCCAAATTACTGGGATTATGGACATGACCCACCACGCCCGGCCATTTTTTTTTTGTAATTTTGTAGAGATGAGGGTCTCACTATGTACATTGTCCAGGCTGGTCTCAAACCCCTGGGCTAATCCCAGCCTCCCAAAATGCTGGGCTCACAGGTGTGAGCCACCCCACCCAGCCAACAACTATTTACCGAGCACCGCTGTATCCCAGCTGGAGTTTTGACAAGAGCTAACACAGGGGTCTCTGCTTTCCAGACCTCATAGTTTAGGGAAGAGACAGATATAACTGAAGAGTTACATGAATGACCGTGTCATTACAAACTGGTGAAGGGGGACACCATGAGGACACAGGCCTGTGGTTCTCAAGGCATTGCTCTCAGCAGCAGTATCTGGGCAACATAGTGAGACCCCATCTCTAACATAGTGGAAGGCAAATCTTGGATCATCCCCAAGCCTACTGAATTAGAAACTCAAGGGTGGGACCCAGCACTTTGTATTTTCACAAACTCCCCAGGTGATTCCAAACAACAGGCATAGTCAAAGGAACACGAGCAAGGTTTCTCTAAGGAAGTGAGCTCAATTGAGAGCGGCAGGGTGGGTGGAGGCACATGGGCAGGCAGAAGGGCACATGGGCAGGCAGAAGGGCACGTGCGGCCCAGTGGCACATGCCTGTAATATCAGCACTGTGGAAGGCCAAGGCGAGAGGAGAGCTTGAGCCCAGGAGTTCAAAACTAGCCTGGGCAACATAATGAGACCCCACTTTTACAAAAAAAAGTTAAAAATTAGGCTGGGTGCAGTGGCTCACGCCTAGTAACCCCAGCACTTTGGGAGGCCAAGGCAGGTGGATCACCTGAGGTCAGGAGTCCTAGACCAGCCTGGCCAACATGGTGAAATCTGTCTCTACTAAAAATACAAAAAATTAGCCAGGCATGGTGGTGGGTGCCTGTAATCCCAGCTACTCAGGAGGCTGAGGCAGGAGAATCACTTGAACCCAGGAGGTGGAGGTTGCATGAGCTGAGATCACACCACTGCACTCCAGGCTGGGCGACAAGAGTGAAACATCGTCTCAATAATAAATAAGCAAATAATAAAAATTAGCTGGGCAGGGTGGCACACACTTGTAATCCAGCTGTTTGAGAGGCAGGAGGATCGCTTGAGCCTGGGAGGTCGAAGCTGTAGTGAGCTGTGCTCATGCCGCTGCACTACAGCCTCAGCAACAAAGCAAGACTGTCTCGAAAGAAGAAGAAGAAAAGGAGAGGGAGAAGAGGAAGAAGAGAAAGAGGAAAAGGAAGAAGAAGAAAAGGAGGAGGAGGAAGAGCAGGAAGAGGAGGAGGAGGAAGAAGGGTGTGTGCTAATGTCTTGCGGTGGGAGGGAGCCCGCTGTGCTTAAGGAACCAAGAGAAGGTGAACACTTGCAAGCCATGCAGGCTGTGGGAGGGAGCTTGCCCTGGTTCTGCAGAGGAATGGGAAGCCATCGAGGAGCAGTGAGACTTGGGGAGAACTGCACCGCCAAAAGTTAAAGTATGTTCAGATCTGAGACAGGACCAGGGCTGTGCTATTAGGATTGATAAAGATGGAGTGGAGGCCAGACATGGTGGCTCACGCCTGTAACCCCAGCACTTTGGGAAACTGAGACAGGAGGATCACTTGAGCCCAGGAATTCAAGACCAGCCTAGGCAGCATAGTGAGACCCCATCTCTTTTTTTTTTTTCCTTTAAGACGGAGTTTTGCTCTTGTTGCCCAGGCTGGAGTGCAGTGGCGCGATCTCGGCTCACCGCAACCTGTGTCCATGTTCAAGTGATTCTCCTGCCTCAGCCTCCGGAGTAGCTGGGATGCCAGGCATGAACCACCATGCCCGGCTAATTTTGTTTTTTGTTTTGTTTTGTTTTTAGTAGGGATGGGGTTTCTCCATGTTGCCCAAGCTGGTCTCAATCTCCTGTCCTCAAGTGATCCTCCCGCCTCAGCCTCCCAAAGGGCTGGGATTACAGGTATAAGATACCTCGCCTAGCATGAGACCCCATCTCTAAAAAAATGGGGAGGAGTAGAAACCTTTCAAAAGGTTAAGAGGAGTTAGGGACTCCTTTGGCATCGGAAGGAGGAAGAGGGAGAGCTTCTCTCAGGCATTGGCCCGGGCTGGGAGCTCAGGGCATGTCTGTTCCCTGGGCAGGCTGGGGGAACTGGAAGATCCGTGATCAGAGACAGCAGTGTGGTCCTGGCACTCAGGAGCCTGAGCAGGCTGGAGACACCAATTAAGTCACATTCACGGCGTGAACCCCTTGGTTCAGCTGTTTCCTGAGTCTGGTACAAGTTATTTTAGCCAGAGTCATCTCATGTTGGGTCATTTCCCCCTTTCCCTGCTCATGTAGCTTTCTCCAGGCTGGAGTGCAGCGGGGAAAGCCACAGGGAGTGTCACTATACACATAAGTTAGTCTCCTGGAATTCCTTCAGATGTGGTCAGTGCTATAAAAAGCAGCATGACGGCTGGACAACAAGAGTCCAATGGGACTTGTTTAACATGCTCGCTCGAGTTATCAGCTCTTTGCAAGTGACCGTCAGACACCACCCGCTTTGTAACCTCCAAGCAGGTTCACAGACTATCTCCTAGTTCTTAGGGGGTTTCTTCTGTCTAAAAGACTTCTCAAAAATAACAGCAACCTCAAATACCATCTGTTAAATCCTTAAGCAATTTCACATGCATCCTATGGGACCCTGCTGATTAAAAACATCCAGATTTTGTTTTGTTTTGTTTCGTTTGAGACAGAGTCTCGCTCTATCACCCAGGCTAGAGTGCAGTGGCGTGATCTTGGCTCACCGCAACCTCTGCCGCCCAGGTTCAAGCTATTCTCCTGCCTCGGCCTCCTTAGTAGCTGGGATTACAGGTGTACGCCACCACGCACGACTAATTTTTGCATTTTTAGTAAAGATGGGGTTTCACCATATTGGCCAGGCTGCTCTCAAACTCCTGACCTCAGTTGAGCCACCATACACTTTTCTCAGCCTGAAAGGGCAGCACTTTCCCACTATCAGCCACACCCAGAATACCGATTCTTAAACTTTAGCACGTGTAGAAATCCCTTGGGGAGCCGGGCACAGTGGCTCAAGCCTGTAATCCCAGCACTTTGGGAGGCCGAGGCGGGTGGATCACGAGGTCAAGAGATCGAGACCATCCTGGTCAACATGGTGAAACCCCGTCTCTACTAAAAATACAAAAACATTAGCTGGGCATGGTGGCACGTGCCTGTAATCCCAGCTACTCAGGAAGCTGAGGCAGGAGAATTGCCTGAACCCAGGAGGTGGAGGTTGCGGTGAGCCGAGATCGCGCCATTGTACTCCAGCCTGGGTAACAAGAGTGAAACTCCGTCTCAAAAAAAAATAAAATAAAAAAGAAATCCCTTGGAGAGCTTTACACAACACAGATTCCGGGACCCCATCCTCAGAGATTCTGATTTGGCAGGTCAGGGTGGGGCCTGAGATACTGCATATCTTTTTTAAAATTACTATTATTATTATGACTTGAGACGGAGTCTTGCTCTATCACCCAGGCTGGAGTGCAGTGGTGCAATCAAGACTCACTGCAGCCTCAACCTCCCAGGTTCAAACAATCCTCCCACCTCAGTCTCCCAAGTAGCTCTGACTATAGGCACACACCACCACACCTGGCTAATTTTTAAATTTTGGTAAATACAAGGTTTCACTATGTTGCCTAGGTTGGTCTTGAACTCTTAGCCTCAAGTGGTCCTCCTGCCTCAGCCTCCCAGAGTGCCAGGATTACAGGTGTAAGCCAATGCTCCCAGCCAGATGCTGCATTTCTAACAAGCTTTGCTCCACAGACCACACTTGGATTACCACTGACCTGTAAGCTTGCAGCCCCTTACCCACTGAGTTAGTGTGAAGCTTGCTAAACTGTTTCAACAAAAGCCAGGTGCAGTGGCTCAAGACTGTAATCCCAGCACTTTGGGAGGCTGAGGTGGGTGGATCACATGCGGCCAGGAGTTCAAGATCACCCTGGCCAACTGGTGAAACTCTGTCTCTACTAAAAATACAAAAATTAGCCAGGCATGGTGGTGTGCACCTGTAATCCCAGCTACGTGGGAGGTTGAGGCGGGAATTGCTTGAACCCAGGGGACGGAGGTTGCAGTGAGCTGAGACTGCATCACTGCACTCCAGCCTGGGAGACAGAGTGAGACCTTGTCTCCAAAAAATAAATAGTCTGGCACAGTGGCTCAGGCCTGTAATCCCGACACTTTGGGAGGCTGAGGCAGGCATATCCTGAGGTCAGGAGATGGAGAGCAGCCTGGCCAACATGCTGAAACCCCGTCTCAACTAAAAGTACAAAAATTAGCTAGGCATGGTGGCGCTCACCTGTAGTCCCAGCTACTCGGGAGGCTGAGGCGGGAGAATTGTTTGAACCCAGGAGGCGGAGGTTGCAGTGAGCTGAGATCGCGCCATTGCACTCCAGCCTGGGTGATGGAGCAAGAGACTCCATCTCAAAAAATAAAAATAATAAATAAATAATAAACCATTGTGACAAGGAGTGCAACACAACACAACAGCCCAGGGCAGAGGGGTGGGCTGTGCTCCCCAAGGTCACCTAGGTGCCAGGCCAACAGGGCACCTTCTGCATCCTCTCAGTGCCTTCCAGGGTGCCCCAGATGCCACCACTTCCAGCCCACAGTGAGTATTTTCCTTTGAAACAAGTGATGGGCAACTCATCCCAGTTGCTGATATTTCTCCAGTGAGAACCTAACCAGGGTTAGACTCTGCCTGGCTGCAAAGGAGGCTGGGAAATGTAGTCCTGTGCAGTGGCCACACACCCAGCTGCATACTCTGATGACGGGGGGGATGGGGAAAAGGCTTTGGAGTGGCCTTCAGCCATCTGCAGCATGTGACCCAATGAAAGAGAGCTCTGACGAGCACGTGACAGAGCACGTCCTGGCAGGTCTAGCCCAGGGTGGTGCAGGAGGGTGTGAACATAGGTAACTCATGGGAGGCCGCCATGTGCCCCAGTGGAACGGGGTAGCTAAGTAACTGGACACTGGGGCTGGAAGCTCAGAGGCATCCAAGCAAATCATATGACTTACCCGCAGTGTGACCTAGGACAAGTTACATAATGTCTCTGAGCTGAGGCTGCCTCTCTGGCAACTGTGATCATAACACTGTGACTGTTTCTACAGGGAGGCCCCAGTAAATGGCAGGAATTCAGGTCACCATGAGGTGGACTCAGGTTGATCTCAGACCAGATAGGGACATTAGTGGGAACAAATGGCCGGTGATGCTCAATTTTGTTGTCAGTTAAAAGAGCCCTCTCAACCAGGTTTTTGTTTTTTTGTTTTTGTTTTTGAGACAGAGTCTCACTGTGTCTCCCAGGCTGGAGTGCAGTGGCCCAGTCTAGGCTCACCGCATCTTCCACCTCCAGGTTCCAGCGATTCTCCTGCCTCAGCCTCCCAAGTAGCTGGGACTACTGGCACCCACCACCACGCCTGGCTAATTTTTATATTTTTAGTAGAGACAGGGTTTCACTATGTTGGCCAGGCTGGTCTTGAACTCCTGACCTTGTGATCCACCCACCTCAGCCTCCCAAAGATCTGGGATTACAGGCGTGAGCCACCACACCCAGCCTCAGCCAGGTTTTAATTCCCACCGAGCAACTGAGATGGGTAAAGAAAACAACGGTGCTCACACCTGTAACCCCAGCTCTTTGGGAGGCCAGGGTGGGAGGATTCTGAGCTCAGGAGTTCAAAACAGGCTGGGCAAGATAGTGAGACCTCCTCTCTACAAAAAAATAAAAAATTAGCCAGGCGTGGTGGTGCACACCTGTAGTCCCAACTACTTGGAAGACTAGGGTGGGACGATCGCTTGAGCCCAGGAATTCAGTGAGCTATGGTAGCACCACTGCACTCCAGCCGAGGCAACAGAGTGAGACTCTGTCTCTCAAAAGAGAAAAAAATAAATAAAGAAAAAGAAAACAAATGCCATTGGCTGGGAGTGGGCAAAGCAGACCCCCAGCTTCCAGCACCCTCCACTGCCGGTGACTTCGAGACGGGTCAGAGCAGGCACATGGGGGCTGGGAGGTTCAGCAGAAAGGTATGTGGCAAGACCAAGGAAGCAGGTGTGGCGGCTGGCGTGGGAGAGACAGGTCAAGAGTGCAGTCACATCATTTAACCAGCATTTATTTCACACGTCTGTTCAAGCACTGGGCTCCAAAGCGCAGTCCCTGACCTCATGGAGCTCACAGTCCAGTGGGGAAGCCGAGAAGCAAATCAATGACTCTGAAGAAGGGCAGGCAAGTGCTGTGATCATGGCACGTGTGGGGTGGGGTGTCTAGAACCCCAAAGTCAGCCTCAGGTCAGGAAGCGAGTCAAGGAATGGTCAGGAGGCCCAGCTCAGCCTGGGTCTCATAGGAGAGCAGGGCCAGCCCGGGGGATGATGGAGTCACCCTGCCAGCCACTGTGCACTGCTAGCCAGGCCCAGACAATGAGAGCACAGCTTGTTCAGGGTCCAGGAAGCAACCCCAGCCTCGTGGGGAGGGAGGAACCGGGAAGGAGGAAGGGACTTGGGCTTTTCCTGAAGGTGATGGGAGCCACTGAAGGATTCTTGGGGGAGACATAGGGTTATTCTGGGTTGTGGGGGAGAGAGCTTTGAAAGGCAGGGTGGTAGGAGGCAGCAGGGCCTCTCAGAAGCGGAGTCTCAGAGCTCCTTAAGGGGTGAAGGCACAGGTCAGGGCTGGGATGTCGCCAGCACCACTGCCAGCTCACTTGTGCCTTGTGCTCCCTGCTTCACAGATAGAAATGAGTCAAGGCCAGCTACACAGAGCGCTGCCCAGGCCCCCTGGCTTCCAGCTCCTGCGGGCATCTGCCCAGCCCAGATCTGGGCAGGTGGGAGTTGCCTTGATCAGGAAGGGCTGAGCCTCTTGCACTGAACTGCAAGCTGTAGGCTTTCAGCCTGACCTCCAACCTCAAACTGGCCTCCGGGACATGGGCCTGATGGGGAGCTGCAGGCATTGCCGCAGAACTCATCCCCACCACCGGAGGAGATACTCGTAGCTGAGAAAGGTGACAGCATTGACAGGAAAAGCACGGGCACTGTTGATGGTGAGCCCCCGGAAGAAGACGCCCAGTCCTTCCTGCTGGACACTGCTCACCATGCAGTCCAGCACCCCTCGGTACACTTTGCGTCTCAGGCCATCCATCTGCATCCGGGACTTGATCACATCTAAGGGCGTGGCTGTCACCCAGGAGGCAATGCCTGCAAAGCCCCCTGCCACCAGCACCGTGGCTGAGCCTGGAGCAGAGGGAGCCCAGAGCAGGGGTCAGAACCAGAACATAGCATCCTCCCCAGACCCTAACCTCCTTCCCCAGCCTCCGCCGGACCCTGCCTGCTACCCACACCCCATTCCCCATCCTCTCATGCCACTTTACTTACTGGGATTCTGGCCTTCTGGTGTATACTGGTGGCAGAGCCCTTCATAGGTGATGAAGTAGATCCCCAACGTGGGGGTGTCCCTCAGTGTCAGGGCCCAGGCTCCTCGGAACAGCCCCCGGGGCCCCTCCTCCTGGAAGATGGAGGCTGCACAGTGCATCGGCCCGTGGTACCGGGGTTGGGGGCTCCCCGGCTGGGCCCTTGGCTCTGTCTGGTTTTGTAGCCGGACTTTGATGAGGTCAAAAGGAGCCAGGAAGTAGGCCTGTTGGGGAGGAGACATGAAGGCCCTGGGTGGGGCTTTGGGGTGGGAACTGGCCCCATATATTCACAAGAGGAAGGAGGCAGGCAGAGGCAGCATGGTCCAGTCCCACAGGAACCCTGGCAGCGCGCAGCCTCTCACATGCATGTGCGACTGGGATGGCCAGGACGTCTGCATGTGACAGGGACAAGCCACCTTGCTTGGCATCAGGCCCAACCCCTCCTCATGCAACAGTGACCAACTTGCCTGGCCTGCAGCAGGCACTCAGAACAGCCTGGATTCTTTTTGCAGAAGCAGGTTGGTTTCTGGCCTCCCTGAAGCCAGCAATGTGCATGCCTGTACCGTGAGCCAGGCTGAGTGAACGATTCAGTCTGCGACTGTGAGACAGCAAAGAACCTACCCCTTCCCAGGGTGAAGGAGGTCCCCTCGTGAGTGTTGTTCTGATGACAGGACCCAGCTCCACCAATTCTCCCTCCTGCACTCACCTCTCAGAGCCCGGGGGGCATGGGGCCAGCCCTTCTTGCCCCTAGAGAGGTAAGACTCCCTCCCATTTGGTCCCACCAAAGAGGCTTCTGCGTGTGGGAAGGTGGGTGATGGGGGACTTGCCGGGGACTAGCGCTCTTAGCATCAGCGGCAGCAGACACCACACAGATTTGATATGGAACTGGGGCTGGGGTCCAGGTGAGCATCAGTGCTAGGGGGACGTAGAGGGAGATGGGGGCGGTTAAGGTTTGGGTCAGAGATGCCACTAGGTCAAGATGGCTTTTTTTTTTTTTTTTTTTTTTGAGAGACAGAGTTTCGCTCTTGTTACCCAGGCTGGAGTGCAATGGCGCGATCTCGGCTCACCGCAACCTCCGCCTCCTGGGTTCAGGCAATTCTCCTGCCTCAGCCTCCTGAGTAGCTGGGACTACAGACACGCGCCACCATGCCCAGCTAATTTTTTGTAGTTTTAGTAGAGACGGGGTTTCACCATGTTGACCAGGATGGTCTCGATCTCTTGACCTTGTGATCCACCCGCCTCGGCCTCCCACAGTGCCGGGATTACAGGCTTGAGCCACCACGCCCAGCCCAAGATGGCTTTTAAGTCCAGGTGAGAATTGGGGTCCATGCCAAGGCTAGCCTGTCTCTGAGGGACTTATGTGTTTTTTGCTTGTTTGTTTTGTGACAGGTACATGGGCTCAGTTCTTCAGCCCTGGAGATGGATGGCTGCGACCGGGGCCGTCAGTCACCTCCAGTGGTGGTCCTTAGGGTGTGGCAGGCCAAGTCTTCACTTATTTACTTTGGCCTTGGCAGGAAGGGTCATAGGCTGGGGATCATCCCTTGGGAGATGGGTCCTTGGTGTCATCCTCCTGGGCCTGCTGGCAGGGCTGAGCTCAGGGCTTCGGGAAGTGTTCTGAGCCCTGAGCTCCTGGGGGCTGAGGACAGGGCTGGTGACAGACGCTCCCACAGGGATGGTGGAGTGTCAGATGCCACTTCAGCATTTCAGGAGGTCAGCTTCAGCCAAGGCCAGGGTAACGTCTGTGCCTGTCAGAGACTGTCAATCCCTGCCTCTTCCTCCCACTCCAAACTAAAGCACATTGTTTTTTTTTTTTTTGAGGCAGAGTTTCGTTCTTGTTGCCCAGGCTGGACTGCAATGGCACCATCTTGGTTCACCACAACCTCCACCTCCCAGGTTCAAGCGATTCTCCTGCCTCAGCCTCTCAAGTAGCTGGGATTACAGGCATGCGCTGCCACACCCGGCTGATTTTGTATTTTTAGCAGAGATGTGGTTTCTCCATGTTGGTCAGGGTGGTCTCGAACTCCCGACCTCAGGTGGTCTGCCTGCCTCGGAATCTCAAAGTGCTGGGATTACAGGCATGAGCCACTTCGCCCAGCCTAAAACTCATTTTTGCTCTAAGACTCTGTGAAACTGAAGCCACAGGTTTGACTGTGAACCCAGGCTCCATCGGTGGCCCTCACAGTCCCCAGTTCTGCTTTCCAAAGAGCTGGAGGGGGGCAGGGTGACTTAGGAGCCGGGCCTGGCCACTTAGCCGAGGGTCTCAGTTCTCTTCCTTGCATTTGTGGGGTCTGGCTCTCGGGGCTCAGGAAACCTGTAGGTGACACCTAGAACAAGAAGGGGCAGAAGAAAAGCCGGGGCCTCCAGGAGTCTCATTAATCATTAATTCATTTGAGGGAGCAGCCTGACTTTGTCCTTGCTTTCTGCCCCATGAAGTGTGACAGGGGCCCTGGCACAGGCGCCCAGGAGAGGGTGACCCTAGCTTGAGGCTGGGGTGTGAGCGGGCGTTGGATGCACCCTCTGCCAGTTTATGCTCAGAGGCTCCATTCAGCACCGGTTCCTGCTGGCACCATCAGGTCCCTCTTCCCTCCACCTGCCCTTCGAAAGCTGGATGCCCAAATGATGGCAATAACTTAATGGTTAATGCCCCACTAGGCGGGGCCTCAAGTGAGGCTCCCAGGTCGCGGCCACCCAGGCACTGCAGGCAAAGGGTAGAGCTGGGCGGAGCCGGGGGAGCGTCGGGACCTCATCAGGACCCATCTAGAAGAGCTGGGCTCACAGCTCTGTGGGGGGCTGGCAGTTCTCCAGGGTCAAAGGTCTCCTTCAGGAGTGGGCTTCCCGAAGCTCTGAGGCTGGCAGACCCCTCTGGAGGGTAGTAAGCCCTGTCAGCTGGAATGACGGCATAGGCTGCTTCTCCGGGCACCCTCTTGGCACTGCTCCCTAGCTCTCTCTGCCTTTTGCCCCCTCCGTTCCCCACAGCCCTCCTGCCAAGGCCTGCAGCCTGGAAAGCTACAGCGCAGTCCTCATGTTCCCCTCCAGGAGGCCTGTGCCTCCATAGCTGTGGGTCGCCAGAGCAGGGTGGGTGACCATCCCCGTGACTCCTGTGTGCCCACACGCTGCCCTCTCACCTGCAGGAACCCCCCGGTGCAGCCCGCTAGGAAGATGTGCATATAGCTGGGAGGCTGGGCCCGCCGCTCCTGGTGGGAGGTGGCCGTGAGCAGGAGCAGGGCGTTGCTATAGACCCCAAACAGGACAGAGTTGACCACGGCTATGCTGGCAATGGGGAAGCTCATTCCCTTGAAGAAGCCCAGGAGCTGCAAAGAGACACATTGGCACTGGAGTAGGCACCGTGGGGCCTCCCCTTTGTCCTCTCCAGCCCTGGCATGGCCGCTTTTGGCTGGAAACTGCTCCCAAGTCCTGCCACAGGGAGGCGGGGACAGGTGGGGACAGTCTGAGGCTGAGGCTGCACTGTTGAGGTGCCAAGCTACCACCTAGGCCCCCCAAGGGTCCCAGACTTGGTCTTCTCTCCTCCTGGGGCAGAACCCTGCTGGAGAGGAGAGGGCAGCTGGTACCAACGGCCCCAGATGCCTCCCCCAAAGGGGAAGGACCCCAAAGGGGCGGGCCACTCACAGACTCGTGGCGGTAAATCCTGACCATGCAGTCGGCGATGCCCCGGTATGTGGTCTGGGTCTGCAGCCGCACCTGGATGGGAGGACAGGGCAGGTGGGGTGGCGCGATGGCAGGCGGGCCAGCTTTTCCCTCTGCCCTCTCAAGCGGGATGGCAGCCGGCAGGAGAGCCAGGAAGGGCAAGATTAACCAGGCCTCAGGGCACCCTGACATTTGGGTTAAGTGAACTCTTTCATTCCTCTGGTGCTTCTCCTAAACTCACCTTTACAGTGTCAAAGGGGTGTCCCAGGACCAAGCCCACAGCTCCTGTGATGAGAAGAAAGTGCTATGAGTGAGGGCCCTCGTGCCAGGCTCAGGAAGCAAGTCTGTGCCAAGAGGAAAGCGGGGCTCAGGCAGGAGGAAGGAGAACAGGGCCATCTCAGACACATGCAGCCACCTTCCTGCCAAGCTCCAGAAACTCCAGCTGCCCCCGACACCCCCTCCACACCAGGCACTGGGCCAGGAAGGCACTGGGACAAGGGAGTGAGACTCCAGGCCCCACCTGAGGATGCATACCCAGAAGGGAAGACCAGCCAAAGACACACGTGTCCTCGCTGGAGCCCGTACCCGGGTATCCCACTGCATATGGACCCGGGGACTCTGGGCGAATCGCCCAGGGTCCTGCCTCCCTGAGAGCTGTACCCCTTTCTTTCTTCAACTCATAATGTTGTCACTGGGATCCAGAGGAGGCCCTGCTGCCCCCCAGCTGCAAAGAGCTGCAGGGCCGTGATGGGAGTCATGGCTGGGCACCAGCCAGGGAGCTTCCCCCGTCCCTCCACCTGCCCACTCCCACTCCTGCCCTCCACAGTAGAGGCTGGTTCCCCAGCAGACAGGTTCAGAACACCCCTCTTTTTCTTCTAAGAGGAATGCCACCCAGAAGCTGGGCTGGGACCACGCACAACAGGCCTCGGGGCCCGGGACTGCGGCCCACAGCCAGGTGGGGCAGAGGCCCAGAGGGAACCCAGGACAGCAGGTGAGGTCAAAGGTGAACTTCCTTTGTGAGCCCCACAGGGTGGGCCTGGAGAGAAGGGCGAGAGGCATGGGGTGCTCACCTGGCTGTCCGGCCCTCTGCAGGTGTCAGGCAGTGCAGCCGAGGCAGGCAGAGGCAGGCACCCTCCCACCTGTGCCTTCCTCTCTTCTCCCCATCGGCCGCTCCCCGGAGGACTGGGGGACAGCTGGCTCTGGGGTGCTCCAGGGAACCCAGACTTTTTTTTTTGAGACAGGGTCTTGCTCTGTCACCCAGGCTGGAGTGCAGTGGCGTGATCATGGCTTATTGCAGCTTCAACCTCGAGGGCCCAGTGATCCTCCTATCTCAGCCTCTGGAGTAGTTGGGACCACAGGCATGTGCCACCAAGCCTGGCTAATTTTTTTCTTATTTCTTATAGAGACAGGGTCTCTGTATGTTGCCTAGGCTGATCTCAAACTCCTGGCCCCAAGTGATCCTCCTGCCTCAGCCTCCCAAAGTGCTGGGATTACAGGTGTGAATCACCATGGCCTGCCCCCTTTGTGTGTGTGTGTGTGTGTGTGTGTGTGTGTGTGTGTGTGTGTCAGGGTCTCACCCAGGCTGGAGTGCAGTGGTATGGTCATAGCTCACTGCAGCCTTGAACTCCTGAGTAGCTGAAACTACAGGTGTGTGTCACCACACCCAGCTAATTTATTTATTTTTTGTACAGACGGAGCCTCCCTATGTTGCCCAGACTGGTCTCAAACTCCTAGGCTCAAGCGATCCTCCCTCCAGGCTGGAACTCAGAATTTGGTTTCAGCTTCTCCTATGTCACCCCTCTTCCCCAGGGAGTGACCTACCATTGGGTGCAATGTGACAGAAGGAAGAAAAATGTCTCACCAGAGATCCAGCCAGCCACAAACTCCTCCACCGGCATTGTCTGGGCCTGCAGGGACTGGCAGCTCCAGAAGAGGAGACAGAGTTGAATTCCCCCCTCTCCCTCCCTGGCCCACGCTGATAACCTCCCACTAATGTTTAACCCTGGCGGGAGGGTGAAAAGTGGCCTGGTGCCCGGACCTTGAGCAACTGGCAGAGGGGAGCGAGCCAGCTCTGGTGATCCTGGCCACCTGGAGGAGTCATGCAGAGTAGTCTCACGGGCCAGGTGTGCTGGGACCACAGGGGCCCTGATCCCCCAGCCCAGCCAATGATCCTGGCTCTGGGGATGGCAACTGGGTCCCTGCCCCATGGTCAGGCCCCTCCAGGGCTGCCTTAGCAAGAAGCAAAACCCCTGCCTCCCCAGCCAGCCCAGCCCCACTCCCATCCATCTCCACCGAGGTGCATGGCCGCCCCCACCCCACAGAGATAGGCCGGTGCAGAGGGAGGGAGCGTGGCCACGGGGTGGGGGGGGAGTAGGCCCAGCCCGAAGGCAGGGTGGGGAGGAGCCACTTCCAGGAGTGAGTGACTCACCAGGCCCAGCTGTTCTCTCCAGGGTTGTTTACGACTTCCCTGTGTGAGTCAGAAACACAGCTTTCCTCCGCCTCTTCCTTCTCAGGGGAAAGATGGGGGTTTTGCTTATTTAAAGTGCATGTTGCTCTACAATGGCCCGTTCTGCTCGGAGTCAAAACCAAAATCCTTTTGAGGCTCTGTGAGCCACGGGTGCCGCACCTTCTCCTCTGACCTCATGTCCTGCCACCCGCCCTCTTCTCTCTCTGCTACAGCCGCCCGAACCTCCGGACTCTTCTTCAATCAGCCTTCTGCCTCCAGGCCTGTGGACTGGCTCCTCCCTCTTCCTGGACACTCTTGCCCTCACACCCCTTCAGCTGGTGTTCAGATGTCGCAACCTTGGTGAGGTCTGCTTGGTCTCTCCGGCCAGAGGCATCGCTGGCTCTTCCTCTCTTTATCCATCACACTTATCACCCCAGTACATGATGGGAGGAACTTGTCTGTCTGGGAAGGGATCTCTGGGTGTTTTGTTCACAGTGGGTGGCACAGGGTGGGCTCTCAGTAAATCATGAGTGATTGAATGAATGGAAATGTCAATAGGCAGCATCAGCAGCAGCCCTGGGGCTCCAGTTCCCTCTTCCCATCGCCAAAGGGCCCCAGAGAACAGAAAGGCCCAGTGACACCTGCACGCTCCCCTCCAGATCTCCCTGCAGCTCCTAGTCTCCTGTGGGAGATGGCCCAGGCCCAGTCCTGCTCACCGTTCTCCTCTCACTGAGGCCAAGGCAGGATCCAGCCACCCCTGCTGCTTCGTCTTGGGCGGACAGGTTCTGGAGACAGGACCGCGTGTCCCACCTCCTGCCTCTAGAGCTGCCTGGGGCTCCTTGGGCCATGCCCCAAAGATCATCCTAAAAGACCATCCCCAATGACTGGCCTTTCATGGTGGCTTGGGCTGCAGTCCTGGTTCTGCTTCCTGTTCCTGAAACCGCCTTTGCAAAAACTATAACTGATACAGCCAGGCGAGGTGGCTCACGCCTGTAATCCCAGCACTTTGGGAGGCTGAGGCGGGCAGATTGCCTGAGGTCAGGAGTTCGAGATGAGCCTGACCAACATAGTGAAACCCCGTCTCTACCAAAAATTTAAAAATTAACCAGGCGTGGTGGTGGGTGCCTGTAGTCCCAGCTACTTGGGAGGCTGAGGCAGAAGAATCTCTTGAACCCAGGAGGCGGAGGTGGCAGTGAGTCAAGATCGCACCACTGTACTCCAGCCTGGGCAACAGAGTGAGAATCTCTCAGGAAAAAACAAATAAACGAACAAACAAAAAACTATAACTGATACAATTATTACAGTGAAAGAGATATGACCTAACTGACTCCATGTTGCTTCTAACCTCCAAGCTGTGCTTGTTTGCTCCCGGCCATAGGCTGAACTAACTTTGGGAGGAACTCAGTTTATGGTTTGCTTGGAAACAAAGATGATAACAGCCCTTTCCCAAAACCAATTCTGTTCCTGCCTGGGGACTAGACTGCCTTTGTAGGACTAACATTAGCCACAAGATTAGAAATTATGGTTTAGGAGTCATGCACCAGAGACCGCAAGATTCTGAACCTCCCCCAATTGCTCCTAGGGATAACATCACTATTGTAAAACCTAAGATCAGTTCTTGAGATATTTTGCAGACCCTGCACTGGATGGATCAGCTGGCACCACTCAGATCCATAAACTGGCTCATCTGGTCTTGTGGCCCCCACCCAAGACCTGAGTCAGCACAGGAGGACAGCTTCAACTCCCTGTGATTTCACCCAAGACCCAAGCAATCAGCGCTCCCGACTCACTGGCCCCCTACCCACCAAATTATCCTTAACAACCCCGATCCTGGAATTCTCAGGGAGACCGATCTGAGTAATAATAAAACTTCTGTCTCTCCTGCAGCCAGCTCTGCATGAATTAAACTCTTCTTATTACAATTCCCTTGTCTAGAGAAATTGGCTCTGTCTAGGCGGAGGGTAAGGTGAACCCAGTGGGCAGTTATATTATCCCCCTGAGTGATGTCTAGAAACCCCTTCTGTGGGCCTTGGGATCTACTATCGTTTGCCAAAGTAGGACAGCAGTCGGGCTAATTGCTGTCTAGGCCTTTTGGCTCTAAAGGCTGGAGGCCTCCTCCTCCCTCACTTCAGAATGGGCCTCATTCTCTTTTCTAATCTCACAGTTTCACCCTAGTTCAAGAAAGACCCTCATTTCTACTTCTCTAGGGCCTTCCTGTAGGGAAGCCCACCCACACATAGCATCATCTTGTCAATCTCAAGATCACAACCTCCAATATGTTTTTTGTTTTTTGTTTTTAATGAATGAGAGGTTCTTATGTTGCCCAAGTTGGCCTCGAACGCATAGCCTCGCCTCAAGTGCCAGTACAACTGGCCTGAGCCACTGCTGCTCCCTTCCAATATGTTCTTACTGCCTGATACACCTGCCCCATATCTGTCATCCTGGGGTTCAAGGCCTCCCCTAGGGTGCCACCCACCTGCTGTGCTCTGATACAGCAGGGGTCTTTCCTGGGGTCCTAACCATGCTTATGCAGCTCCCACTACCTGGAATGCCTTTCCTTCCCCGCCATCCTCCCGGACTCTCTCCCTGTGCCCCTCCTCAGCTAGCCCCACGTTCTAGCCTCCTTACCAACACCACACAGACTGCCAGGCATCAGTCTTATTATTTAATATTTCCAGTCCTGTTTTCTCGTTCATAAAACAGAGATGATACTCCCTTCTTAGTGAGTTATAAGGATTCAAGCACTTTAAAAAGTGGCTGGCACGTAAATGGCAACTGCTAATACTTATTTCCATTCTGAAGACGCATGAGAATGACACGGGAAAGGGCATGGCCCAGTGCCCCACACACAGCAGGGGAGCAGGGACTGAGGACCCTCTTTTTCCTGCATGTAGCATTTCATAGTTCTTTTTTTTAAAAAAAAAAAAAAAAAAAAAAGACAGGGTTTCACCATGTTGGTCAGGCTGGTCTTGAACTCCCAACTTCAAGTGATCTGCCCGCCTTGGCTTCCAAAGTGCTTGGATTACAGGCGTGAGCCACCACGCCCAGCTGGGGCATTTCATAGTTCTTAAAGCAATGCTGTCATCTTCTATGGTTTTATTTTTCATTATTTTGGAGACTGGGTCTCGCTGTCACCCAGGCTGGAGTACAGTGGCAGGATGGCACTATCAGAGCTCACCATAATCTCGAACTCCTGGGCTCCAGCCATCCTCCCACCTCAGCCTCCTGAATGGCTGGGACCACAGATGTGTGCCACCACACCTGGCTAATTTTTGGGTTTTTAACAGATGTGATCTCAGTATATTGCCCAGAGTGGTCTTGAACACCTGGCCTCAGGCGATCCTCCGGCCTCAGCCTCCCAAAGTGCTGTAGTTTTAAATGTGCTGTTCTCCTGGGCTTCTTTCTCTCTCCCCTCTTCCTCCACTCCCCAATTAAACCGTAACAGACACTTCCTGAGGGCAGGGCCATGTCTCACCTCAGTCTGCATCCCCTGACCTAGCACAGGCCCCACATCCAGTAAGCATTCAAAACAACACTGCACTCCTCTGTTCCCGCTTCACTTCAGCTGGGAAGGAAGAGAGGCCATGGACGTACTGTGTGTCCTGGTCTGAGGGTCCCAGGGCTGAGAACCAGGAAGGAGATGCCTGCCCCCACTGGACACCCTTCCCTGCAGCCCACATCTGAGCTTCCTCAAGTCCTTAGGTCATATCAGCAAGGCAAATGTGATGTCATGGGCTCAGCTGTGGGGCAGTGTGGCTCATACGGGGGCAGGCAGAGCTGGTTCACATACTGAAGAAGGTTGGGCTGGGCCAGAAGCTGGAGCTGCTTTCCAATCACAGGGAACCAGGACAAAGTGAATCCGATGCCCTCTATTCCTGATCACCAAGCCCACTGCTGTCACTTGGGACAACTTCTGGTTCCTCTGGTCCCAGAAGGTGCCCCATGGACTTATTTTTTTCCCTGAGTTCCACATCTCAGATGCACACATGTTGCATTACCAGGACGTGTTGGTGACATGGCCCTGAGGGGAGGTGGTTTCACACCTGCGTCTCTGGGGCCCCAAGTCTCCTCCCAGCCTGGGAACACCTCAAGGTCTCCCAGGCTGTTGTGTAAGATAGCAAGGGCTCATGTGACTCCTCCCTGGAAAAACAGAGTGTCTGTCCTGGCTTTCTGACATAGACGTATATTAATAATCATTTGAGAGTGGGGATAGTCCTTGGGGGTCGTAGAGTTCAACCTCCTCATTTTACAGATGAGGAAACTGAGGCCCAGAGCAGGGATTGTCCAGAATTAGTTCGGGCCAGGACCCGGTCTCCTGACCACAGCCAGGGGGGCGCTACAGTACAGGCCCCTGCCAGCGCCGCGTGGATCCCTGGCACGTGCCAGGACGTGTCCATTTCACAGGTAGGGAACTAGACCGAAGTCCCACGCTTGGGCATGCCAACGCCCCTAGCCTGATTTTCTCGAATCTTCGCCAAACCCTCTTACAGGCCAACAGTCGGGGCCTTTGTAATGAGAAACTCGCCCCGGGTCACTCCGGTGGTAGCGGGGCTGGCTCGTGACGCGGCCACTACACGGGCGCGACGCGACACGCGAGGCGGGGGTCCGGGCATGCGCGAGGCGGCCCTGGGCTCCCATTGGCTCCCGAGGCCCGGAGGGGCGGGGCCGCACGCCCCGCGCTTCCTCCGGCCGCGGCTTCCGCGTCGCTTCCCGGGCAGCTGGGTCCTTGGCGGTTTCCCGCGTGAGGGCGGTGGCGGGCTCGGCTTCAGGGCCGGAGTCCAGGCAGGAGCCTGGCCTCTCAGGTGGCGGGCTCTGCGTTTCTGCGAGGTGAGAGCGCGGCGACGTCTGGCCGGGGCCTCCGCCCCCGGCTGGGGGTGCGCCTTGCCCTGCCTGGGCATCCCAGTACACCTCCGTTCTTGACCATCGCAGCCCGCACCCCTCCGACCAGCCCCAGGGCTGCACTCTTGGCCCCTCCAGGCAGCGCTGCTCAACCTTGCAGACCCAGCTCGGGGACAGCTTCCCGTCCTTAATGAGAGCTTGAGGAGACCTCCAACCCCCCTTCCCTGGCTCCCGGTAACCGCTTTTTCTCTTTGCTTTTGCAGATGGACGGGACGGAAGGCAGTGCTGGGCAGCCCGGCCCCGCCGAGCGGTCCCACCGAAGCAGCGTGTCCTCCGTGGGAGCCCGAGGTGGGTCCCGCCCCCCTCCTCTCTTCCACACCCTCCTGGAACCCCAGCCCTGCCCTGGAGAAGTGGCCCTGGCTTCTTTTTCATTAAAGATGATTTATGTATCAACTAAGAAATAATAAGGTACATTCAGATGTGGAAAACTCACAGATGTCAGAGGCTCTGTCATTAGTTTACTGGCCAGGTTGGGTCCTCTTGAATCTCACTCTTTTGTAAAATGGGCTTGTTTAACGTAGCTGTGAAATTCAAATAAGACCATGTGAATGAAAAATGAAGGCTGATGTCGTGGTTCACGCCTGTAATCCCGGAACTTTGGGAGGCCAAGGTGGGCAGACCACATGAGCCCAGGAGTTTGAGACCAGCCTAGGCAACATAGTGACACAAAAAAGAAAAGTGACATGTTCACTTTCTTTGTGTCATTTCTTTCTCCCAAACAGCCTTTTGAAAACAAGAATCATGATCTTCATTGATAGGGAGGAAATTGGGCCCCAGGGAAGCTAAGTCCCAGGCTACGGAAGCTCTCCAAGTGACCACACGTACTGCAGCTTTCTGTGACTCAGTTCTCCTCACCGGAGAAGTGGATCTGGACCTGAGCCTCCTGGAAATGATTTTTTGATCTCTGAGAGTAGCTGCTGGGGCTTAACAGACTTGGGGTCCAAGAAGCACCTTCCTTTCTGTTGATGAGAAACCGCACCCTTCCCTTCCACATATTCTTGGAGATGTTATTAGCTCTACTTTTACAGATGAGGCAACTGACACTTAGGGAGGAAATTGGGCCCTTTTGAGACGGAGTTTCACTCATGCTACCCGCAACCTCCGCCTCCTGGGTTCAGGCAATTCTCCTGCCTCAGCCTCCTGAGTAGCTGGGATTACAGGCACGCACCACCATGCCCAGCTAATTTTTTGTATTTTTAGTAGAGACGGGGTTTCACCATGTTGACCAGGATGGTCTCGATCTGTTGACCTCGTGATCCACCCGCCTCGGCCTCCCAAAGTGCTGGGATTACAGGCTTGAGCCACCGCGCCCGGCCGACACTTTCTTCTTTCTTTCTTTTTTATTTTTGAGACAGTCTTGCTCTGTCGCTCAGGCTGAAGTGCAGTGATGTGATCTCGGCTCACTGCAACCTCCACTTCCTGGATTCAAGCAATTCTCCTGCCTCAGCCTCCCGAGTAGCTGGGATTACAGGTGCCTGCCACCACACCCAGCTAATTTTTTGTATTTTTAGTAGAGACTGGGTTTCACCATGTTGGTCAGGCTGGTCTCAAACTCCTGACCTCGTGATCCACCCGCCTTGGCCTCCCAAAGTGCCGGGATTACAGGCGTGAGCCCCCGTCCCCAGCCTGACACTTAAATTGACTTGCTGAAGTTGACCAGCGACCCGGCAAGGATGGGAACCCGAATATGTTGGCCCCAAAGCTCGGTGTCCCTTCACCATGCCTGCAGTCCCAGGGGTGGGGATTTGAATCTGGTTGCTCTTCTAAGTGACTCTGGCTCTGGAGTCCCACAGTTGTCCCAAGGGAACTCTCCGCTATTTGAGCTGTTCTTCCCTAGCCTGCTTCAGGCTGACCTGAAAGACCCAATATTGACTCCTGAGGCTTAAAGTGTCCTAAGGAAACTGAGACCTGGAACCTGCTTTAACCTAGGAGACCTAAGGAATCTTCTGTTCCCATCTTAGCCTGAGCCAGAGAGAGACTTGCCTGAGGACAGCATGGGTTGCCAGCTCTCACTCCTGCCAGCCCAAGATAGCTTCAGGATGGGTTCAGCCCCTCTGTGCCTTCGTTTCACACCTGCGGAACATTCTTGCTCAGGGCAGAAGCACAGCTGAATCCTTGGGGCTGCTATGGTGGTGAGGGGAGGGTCCCAATGGCCAGGCTTAATTTGAATCTTGGGGGATTGGGGTGGGCAGGTCTCCTGGCAGGCGTTACTGCGTTACTGGGTTTCTGGGTGGTTTGAGGATCTCAAGGAAGCACTAATAGCATTCATGATAGGGTCTTTGGGGGCTCCTAGGGCTCTGCCTCTGACATGGACTCTGCTGTAGAAGTGTAGCCCTGGCCACCCCCCAGGGGTGTAGGGTGGGGGCTCCAGCCCCAGTGGGTGGTGGAGGGTACCTGGTGGGCCTGGCTGTGCCAGGCAGAGGCCTCAGCTGAGCCTGCCCCTCTGTCACAGTGGCTGATGTGCTGGTATACCTGGCGGATGACACGGTGGTGCCCCTGGCTGTGGAGAACCTGCCCTCACTCAGCGCCCATGAGCTGCACCGCGCCGTCCGCGAGGTCCTGCAGCTCCCAGACATCGCCCTGGATGTCTTCGCACTCTGGCTGGTCTCCCCTCTGCTGGGTAAGGCTTGGCAGTGAGGAGGCCAGGCTGGAGGGTGGGAAGGTCACTGACCAGTACCGGAGGGAGGGGGCAGCGTTCAGAGCCACTGGCCACTGCTCATGGGGGACAGTGGGACTTGGGTGTGTCCTAAGCTGTCTGCCCATCTGAGCACCTAGAGCCCTGAGAAGGCCTCCGCTCCTGGCCCCGCTCTTGCCCCTGCTGTCTCTCTCTGCTCGTGGTAGAGGAATGGCCAAGCCTGCCCCGCCTGGTCGTGCTGGAGCTGGGTTGTCAGGGAACAGTACTACAGGAGGAAGGGGGCCTTGTCTGCTGAGCATAACCTTTGCCACAACTTGGGCGGCGTTTGGGAACCATGATTTCACCTTATCCTCAGGCCCAGGCCAGTCTTGCAGATGAGCAAGTTGAGGTTGGGGTGGTGAGACCACTTCGTGGTAGGAGCAAGACAGACCCAGGCCTGAGTGCTTCCTGGCCAGCCTCTTCGAACTGTTCCTGTTCCTTGGAGACAGGGAGGAGAGGGAACACAGTACAGGAAGCAGGCCCCTCTGACCCTGAGGTCCTTAGTGACGGTGGGGAGGGTGAGAAGAGTAGGGACGTGACTTGCCGGCCTCGTGACCACCCATATCCTGCCCTTTCAGGCTGAGATTGCAAGACGGAGGGACTTGGCGGGGGTGGCTCTCAAGACTTGGCGGGGGTGGCTCTCAAGACTGTCAGCCCGGGGTCCCTTGATGAACAGGATCTCTGAGCCTGCTGGTTCGCACAGGAGGGGCCAAGGGAGAGGCTGCCCCAGGTTGTTATTTAGTAAATCGGTGTGGTGGCTGGTGTGTTTTCTTAGCTTACACATTCCCTTCATTGTAGAGGAATGCAGGCAAGAAGTGGGTAACCAGTCCTATTGAGGAAGTGCACAGGACATCCTGGGTCAGGCCCAAGGGGCCTCCAGCAGTTACTTCTCCTGAGGTTGCTGGTGGGGGGAGAAGGAGCATTCAGCCACCCCGTCCCCTACCCTCATCCTTCCCTCCCCGTCCTCCCCCCTGCCAGTGGGAGCTTCCTGCTCAGCTGCTGCTGGGAGGCTCTTGGCCACCTTCTTCCTGCTGCCTTGGCTCCTCGGCCACCCCACGCCCAGCCCGGCCACCTCTCCTTCACCTCCAGGCTGCAGGTCAGGACTGTGGGCCCCTTGGTTTGTTTGTGGAAGCTGGGGTGCAGTTCTGCCACCTTGGCCCCTGCCCTGCCTCGGGAAGTTCCCAGAGCCTGCAGGGCAGCCTGCTGCCTCTGGCATCTCCTCCGCCCCATCCCTCCTCACCACATTCCTGTTCCCCCAGGGCCTGCAGGAGGCTGGAATGAATGTGAATGGGCTGCTTTGTTGCCTGTGCAGGAGGAGGGTGGCAGAAGACCCCAGCACAAAGTCAGCATCCACTCTGTTCCCAAGCTGGGTTCAGGGAGGCTGAAAGGCTACTTCGGCTATGACTTGGGCCCCCCAGAACCCTTGGCTCCCCCACCCCTCATGGGGTGAAGCCATGACAGATCCCCCGGGCAGTGAGTGCCCTGCAAGGGCAGGGAGGGGTGACATCTTCTGGAGCTGCCCTTCATGCCGGATGTTTTGGCAGGGCCTGGCCTTCTCCATGCCATTGTCACTCTGCATGAAACAGGGCTCCGGGGACCTTCCGTCCCATTTGGGTAACAGCCTTCAGGCAGGAAGGCCCCCATCTGGAAGTCTGGGATTGCTGGAGTTCTGAAGACAGGAATCTTTTGAGCTGCTGGGGCTTGGGGTTAAGGCTGGTCAGGGCTGGGCTGTAGGCAGGAGGAAGGGCATCCTTGTCTTTAGGGCATTCCGAGGCCCCATCTAGTCAGTTACTGCACTAATTCCACAAGGACACACAAAGGCTCTCTCAGGTCAAGTGGCATTCTAGATGCTGGGAATACAGGAGGGAAGATACTGGTAGTGTCCCCGCCCCAGAGAACTCGCCACTAGAACTTTATTGTATTGATTTATTTTCTTTTTAATTTTTTTGAGACAGAGTCTTGCTCTGTTGCCCAGGCTGGAGTGCACTGGGTGCAGTCTTGGCTCACTGCAACCTCTGCATTGTGGGCTCAAGCGATTCTCCTGCCTCAGCCTCCAGAGTAGCTGGGATTACAAGCAAGCCAACCCACACACTGCTAATTTTTGTATTTTTAGTAGAGACAGAGTTTTACCATGTTGGCCAGGCTGGTCTCGAACTCCTGAGCTTAAGTAATCCACCCACCTCAGCCTCCCAAAGTGCTGGGATTACAGGCATGAGCCACCGTGCCTGGCCACCACTGGAACTTTAGAGCCTAAAGTATCGTGAAGGGAGGTTTAGGAAGCAGAGCTCTGTTCCTGGTTTAGCCACTAACCCCTTGTGGCCTCAGGCACTCACTGTGCCTTCCTGAGCTTCAGTTTCTCCGCTGTGAAGTGGGTGATCTCCATGTCTTCCAGCCCTGACATCCTTCGAGTTGACATCCTTCCCAGACAGAGAGAGTGTGAGGACTCCATGAGAGAGGCTCAGTGGCCAAGTGAGGGGAGTTGATGGAGCCCTTTCTGGAGGGAGTGGGGAGGCTACTGTTGGGGGTAAATGGTGTTTCCCTACTGGAGGTGGTGGCAGATGAGTGGGGCCAAGGGTCTAGGTTGCAAATGAGGGCTGTGGAGTCTCTGGGAAATCTGGACCAGAAATGAGGGGACAAGAAAGGGCTGCAGAGACTGGATGCAGGGGTAAGTGGAAGGGCTGTGGTCACGGGGGCCCATATGGGGGCTGTGGCTGCTCTTTTGGGTTAAGATCAGGATCAAGGTGGAAGTCCCAGATGGCCCAAAGAGCAGAGACGAGGACCCCTGGCCTCAGGCCAGCAGGAGAGGCGATCAGCCATTAGTGGGGACCTTGGAAGGGTGGATCAGGGAGACGTGGATCGGGGAGCTCTCGAGGCTTCTAGCAAGCTCTGGCTTCTGCACCCCAGCGACAGACATCCCATTCATCTCGGGATGAACTTGGAAGTGGCCTCACACCTCTCAAAGGCAGAGACCCAGGTAGCCATTATTTTTTGTTGTAGTTTTTTGTTTGTTTTTGAGATGGAGTCTCACTCTGTCACCCAGGCTGGAGTGTGCAGTGGCACGATCTCTGCTCACTCCAACCTCCGCCTCCCGGGTTCAAGCAGTTCTCTGCCTCAGCCTCCTGAGTAGCTGGAATTGCAGGCCTCCTCCACCACACCTGGCTAATTTTTGTATTTTTAGTAGAGATGGGGTTTCACCATGTTGGCCAGGCTGATCTTGAACTCCTGACCTCAGGATCCACCCGCCTTGGCCCCCCAAAGTGCTGGGATTACAGGTGTGCACCACCACGCCCGGCCTGGCCATTGTTTTTTGGCGGGTGCTGGTGTGTAAGCTGAAAGGCTTTGTCCCTTCTGGCCTGAGGCATTGATCCTGGGTCCAGAGCAGTAGTGGTATGGGACAGCCTGGAGTTTGAGGGGTTGGACTGGGTACACTTGGTCATTCTGCCAACCTCTAGTGAGGTCACTACGCCCCAGGGATGCAGCAGTGGAAAAGTCCTTAGCCCCTGTGGGTGGCAGCAGCAGAGAGAGTCAGGTGGCGATCAGCCTGTGAAGGCAAGCAGATGTGGCGCCATTAGGGCGGTGGAAAATTTTGAGGAGAGGCTGCCTTAGTTAGGGGGTCCAGGGAAGATGGCCCTTGAACTAAGACCTGAGCCAGCCAGACACAGGACGGACCTGGGACAAAGGAGTCCAGGAAAAGGAGCAGCAAGTGCAGAGGCCCTGGCAAAAGCAAACTGGGGACGTGCAAGAGATTTAAGAAGGCCAGGGTGGCAGGGGCAGAGCTGGAGAGGCAGTGAGAGAGGAGATGAGGTGGGAGGGCCGGGCAGGAGCTGGACTGCGTGGGGGCCACAGAGGTGCAGAGCTTGCAGGATGGAAGGGCAGCTGGAGCTCCTCGGAGGTGTTGGGGTAGGGTCTCACAGGGGGGAAGCCCAAGCTCTGCCAGGGGGAAGGCAAGGCAGCCCCTTGGGCCTCTGGGCCCCAGTTGCCAATTTCAGGTTTTGCTTCCTGATGGCACTACAGGTCCCTCTGTGCCCTAGCACCTTCCATTGGCCACAGCCTCCAGCTTCAGCTTGCCCTGGGGCTGCAGTGAACAGTTAGTGGCTGGCTCTGCCTGGAGCCAGACCCCTGTGGCTTGCTGTGTGACTATGGACAAGCACCTTGACCTCTCTGAGGCTCATTTGCTCTGTGGGTGAAATGGGGGGTAGGGTTACAGCAGCAATAAATGTCTCTAGACCACTCAAAATGTCTCTGGACCCTTGGCACCTGCTCAGTTACTGTTGGTCGCAACTGTGATGCTGTTGCTGATGGGTGGTGTGATGGGTGGGTGGGCAGCTGCCAGACTGGTTGGAAGCTGCGTGGTAGGAGGCTGCGTGGTGGGAGGCCACTGCGTGGTGGGAGGCCGCTGCGTGGTGGCAGGCCGCTGCGTGGTGGGAGGCCGCTGCGTGGTAGAAGGCCGCTGCGTGGTGGGAGGCCTTGGGGTGGGAGGCCACTGTGTGGTGGAAGGCCGCGTGGTAGGAGGCCGTGGGGTGGGAGGCCTCGGGGTGGGAGGCTGCAGGGTCGGAGGCTGCATGGGCCACTTCCCCTCTCATCCTGCAGAGGTGCAGCTGAAGCCCAAGCACCAGCCCTACAAGCTGGGACGCCAGTGGCCGGAGCTACTGCTGCGCTTCACCAGCGCCCCAGATGACGACGTGGCCATGGGTCAGTGCTGCTGCCTGCCTGTCCTTGCCTCAGGAACCCCTGAGTCTGCAGCTCTGGCTCCCAGCCCAGCCAGGGCCCTGCAGCAAGGAGCTGCCCCGCTGAGGGGCAGGGCCTGCATCTCCCCCAGGCTCCGTCAGCCGCCCCAGCAGGGGAGAAAGGGGTCCCTGAGAGAAGCCCCACTGAGGGATGGGCTGGAAGCCGCCGGGGCACGTAGGGATGAGCTGGGCACCCGACCCTCTGCACAGCCCTCGGGTTTTCTCAGCTGTGGTGGGTGAGGTTGGGGGCTGGGGCCGGGGCCAGTCAAGGGAGAGGAGAGGGCTAAGCAGAATGGGGAGGCCTGGCAGTGACTCAGCCTCTCTCCCCAGATGAGCCTTTCCTGCAGTTCCGAAGGAACGTGTTCTTCCCAAAGCGGCGGGAGCTCCAGGTGAGCCAGGAGCCCAGGTGGCCCCACCAGGCCCGGCCCCTCGCGCCCCACTTCCCTGTCCCTAGACCCCTGGACATTCACACCTTGCCCCAGCCCAGCTGAGCGGCTCTCCCTGCCACACCGGCCCGCAGATCCACGACGAAGAGGTCCTGCGGCTGCTCTACGAGGAGGCCAAGGGCAACGTGCTGGCCGCTCGGTACCCATGCGACGTGGAGGACTGCGAGGCACTGGGGGCCCTGGTGTGCCGTGTGCAGCTCGGGCCCTACCAGCCCGGCCAGCCAGCTGCCTGCTCCCTGAGGTGAGGGCCTGTGTGACCTGAGGCAGTGGCGCTGGTGGGAGTTTGTCCTCGGAATCCAACTTACAAGCAGTGTTAGGTCTCGCAGGGGACAGGGGGCAGGGGGCAGGGTCCTGGAGTCAGGAGGCCTCAGCCCCACATGCTTGCTCTGGCCCTAGGCAGTTGCTCCACCCCTCGGCCTCCTTTTTTTTTTTTTTTTTTTTGAAACCGAGTCTCACTCTGACGCCAGGATGGAGTTCAGTGGCGCGATCTTGGCTGACTGCAACCTCCACCTCCCCCTTGGCCTCCTTTTCCTCACCAGCCCTGGGGAGGAGCCTTGGGTGAAGCCTAGGAGAGGAATCTGCAGCTCTGGGGTCCTGCCTCTGGCCGAGGTCAGGGGAGCTGGGCTTTTGGAGTCACAGCTAGGGACCAACCAGACACTAACCCTTTGTCATTAGTAACAGTAGAGTTCCAGATTCCTGGGATGCTCCTCAGGCAGTCGCACACCGGCTGCCCACCTCCCAGCCCTCTCGAGAAACCAAGCTCTCTGCTGTGTAAATTAGCAGGGCCTTGGGTGGTGAGGATTGAGTCTGCCCTGCCGAAGCCCCGGCTGGTCTCTGGCCTCCATAGAGGATTATCCCGAGGTTTAGAAAGAATTCCAGTGAAGGTGGGCTTGAGCCCAGCCTGACCCTAGCCAGGGCTCTCTGCACCATCACCCTGCAACAGGTGGGTGTCGGGAGAGAGATGTGGAGACGGGACCCTCCACTGACAGCCAGAGCCTGGCAGGTGCCACCCCCATGTTCACAGTCAAGACTAAGGGCTCCCAGCTGAGCTGGCCCAAGGCTAGTGACCTTGGGGTCCTGGCCCTCGTGCTGGGCATGTCTGTTCTTCTTGCAAGTGACAGCTGAACAGCTTAAACTGTTGGGATGCAAGGGTACCATGTCACCTCATGTAACAGACAAATCCAGGGTGGCTGATGTGCCCTGGGCCAAGCTCAGTGCAGCGGCTCTGACCGGGCTCCCAGACCCCCTTCGCGTCCCTCACCCAGCCTTGCGTCTTCTGGTCCTCTGGGCCAGCTCACATGTATGGGCGCTTGCCTTGTGGCCAGGTGGCTGCCACAGTTGTGTTGCAGGAAGGCACAGAATTTCATCCCTTACCCAACCTTAGCCCTCAACTCACCCTGATGGCCGGAGCATGATCCCAGTCCGCCCACAGGGAACATGGTCAGCGGCCAGGCCACTGAGCAGCTGCCACCCAACCTTCCCCTGGGTCCCTCATGAGCTGGACGAGAGCAGGGAAGGCCGGATTTCCACATGACAAGTGGGAGGTGTTGCCAGAAAAAGGGATGTCGGGGGATAGATGGCAGATGCCCATGGCAGCCCCGAGAAGGGCGGACAGCCCCAGAGACCCCTCCTCATGGCCCCCTTGGGCCTGCAAGTGTCTTGCTTGGGCCCTTCTGCCATGGTAGCGTGTGGTATCTGATGCTCCAGAAACCACAGCAGGGACCCCGCCCCCTTCAGTGAAAAAGACACTACAGTGAGGTCTGTTCAACACTTACCTCATGCTGGGCGCAGGCTGGTGTCCTTGTGCTCGAGGACAGATGTGTGTCCTCGTCTCACACACAGGGAAATGGAGCCTCAGAGGCCTCAAAGACTGAGCACTTAGGCCGGGCGCAGTGGCTCAGGCCTGTAATCCTAGCACTTTGGGGGCTGAGGGGGCAGATCACTTGAGGTCAGGAGTTCGAGACCAGCCTGGCCAACACGGTGAAACCCTGTCTGTACTAAAAATACAAAAAGTAGCCAGGTGTGGTGGCACACACCTGTAATCCCAGCTGTTTGGGAGGCTGAAGCAGGAGGTGGAGGTGGAGGTGAGCCAAGCAGGTACAGGACAGGAGGCACCTCTCACCGGCTCACTGGCGGTACAGTTGCTCACAGCAGAGGCAGACAGGCTGGCCCCGGAGTCTGCCCTTCAGAGAGGAGGCACTGCACTCCAGCCTGGGCGAGAGAGTGGGACTGTCTTAAAAAAGGACTGAGCTGTCTGCCCCGCAGCTTATCTGAATGGCTCGTCCACAGCCCACGCAGACCTGCCGCCTGAGGCACGAAACTAGCTGCAGTTATGCCAGCGTCTCTCCTGCTTTGTGGCAGGGGGGAGATGCCCTTTCTTTTGTGAGCCTGTGCTAGTCGTAGGTTGGTGTTTTCACGTTTTTTTCTGGCAGAACAAAGCATTGAGAGCTTAAGACCCCTGCACCAGTTTGGTTATAAAAGTTGCACTGGTTCAGAAATCCCACCTCTCCTGAGTTGGTGACAGAGATGTTGCTCTGAAACTGCCGCTGCAGTCTGATTCCAGGCGAATGGGGGCTCTTTGCTCGGCCTCCAGACCCTCCTTCAGCCTCTCGCCTCTGCTGTGAGCTGCAGACCTGGGCCCGTCTCTGGGCCTCCTTCACTTGCCTGGCTGCCCCGCGTGTCTGTATGCCCTCACAGGTTGGGGTGGGGGGACCTCTGGAGTGCCTGGTGCACTGCAGGTGCTCAGAGTGGTGGGTCCTTCCCTTCTGGGGGTGAACAGGGGCCTGGTGACTCCTGTATCTGTTCCTTTGGCTCCTGTGAGTTTCCTGGGTGAGCACATGGTAGCCAACCAGGCAGGAGGCAGGAAGGGTTGGGAGACAGGACCAGGCCCTGCAGGGGCCCTTGGTGCAGGTGGGCTGCAGTGCAGAGGCTGCCAGCTGAGGCAGGGCTGGTGGGAAGTATGGGAAAGTGGGGCCCGGGTTCCTTTTCCTGGCTGGACGTGCAGGCATCTGGAGCCGCAGGGTGAGCCTCTGGCTTCAGACGGTGGCCTGGATCAGATGGGCAGAGGGATAGCCCAAGGTGGGCCTTATAGGGAGCCCCATCACCATCCTAGGACTGCACTTGGAGAGCTTGTTATGTTTTAGGACTGGGAGAGCTCAGCTGGGACACATGGGGGCGTCACCATACCCCACTCCAGAGGAAGCGGGCTCAGGACAGGAGGCGCCTCTCACCGGCTGTCCAGCTGTTTGTGGCAGAGGTAGACAGGCTGGCCCTGGAGTCTGCCTTTCAGAGAGGTGCCAGGAACTGAACCCCCTCTGGTGCCTGGGGCTCCCCTGCTGGGCTCCTGACCCGGCCTCTGACTCGGAAGTAGCTGTGTGAGCCTGGCCTCTCTGGCTGGGCCACTAGCACCTGTCTCTTTCTTCCTCCGCAGGGAGAAGCTGGACTCCTTCCTCCCTGCCCACCTCTGTAAGCGGGGCCAGGGTCTCTTTGCTGCCCTCCGGGGCCGCGGGGCCAGGGCAGGGCCAGGCGAGCAGGGCCTGCTGAACGCCTACCGCCAGGTGCAGGAAGCCAGTGGCAACGATGGGTGTGAGGCCACCCTGGGCACCCACTACCGCGCCTACCTCCTCAAGTGTCACGAGCTGCCCTTCTACGGGTGAGAGCCACAGCCCTGTGGCGCCCCCACCCCCGCAGACTGTCCCTGGGCTTTGCTAGCACAGCTGCCAGTGAGGCCGCCCCTGCCCCCACTGAGCTGTGTCCCCATGAAGTGGTGTCTTGTCACGAGCACCTCAGGCCCCTCCAACCCAAGCTGGGCACCTGCCCTCCTCCTGTCGGGGGCTGGGACACTTTGGATGGGTTCTCTCCTACCTGGCACAGCAGTCACCTGCTCACTGGCCCAGCCAACCTCGCCTTCAGCCAGCTGTCTCTGTCACGTAGTTGGCGTCTAACGAACAGCTCTGTGCACCTACTGTGCGCACCCTCCCTGGGCACTGGAGGTCCCTCTGGGCCAAAGACACCATGCCCCTGCCTGGTGAAGCTGATGTTCTAGTGGAGAGAGACGAGAATACGGAGGTTGAGGAGAGACTGCCGGTGGGCACGGGCAGCAGCTGGGAGACCAGAGGGTGGGGTGTGGGGTGAGCCCTGTGGTCAGAACAGGTGAGAGGGTCAGATGCAGGACGTTCTGAGGGCAGAGTGACAGGATTTGCTGGATGAATGTGCAGTGGACGAAGTGAAGGAGAGGAGGCAGAGAGGACTTGCCTGACCACCTGGCAGATGGATGGCGTTACCATCGACTGAGATGGTGCTGTGGATGGGTGAGGGCAAGTTCAGGAATTTGGTTTTTTGTTTTTGTTTTGAGACAGGGTCTCGCTCTGTCACTCAGGCTGGAATGCAGTGGCACAGCCGTAACTCACTGCAGGCTCGACCTCCTGGGCTCAAGTAAGCCTCTCAAGTAAGCCTCCTGAGTAGCTGGGACCACAGGCACGCATCACCATGCCTGGCTAATTTTTTTTTTTTTTTTTTTGAGACAGAGTTTCACTCTTATTGCCCAGGCTGGAGGGCAGTGGCATGATCTCAGCTCACGGCAACCTCTGCCTTCCAGGTTCAAGCAGTTCTCCTGCCTCAGCCTCCCAGGTAGCTGGGACTACAGGCATGCACCACCATTCCTGGCTAATTTTTGTATTTTTAGTAGAGACAGGGTTTCACCATGTTGGCCAGGCTGGTCTCGAACTCCTAACCTCAGGTAATCTGCCTGCCTTGGCCTCCCAAAGTGTTGGGATTACAGGCATGAGCCACCGCACCTTGACACACCTAGCTAATTTTTGTATCTTTTTGTAGAGACAGGGTTTTGCCTGTTGGCCAAGCTGGAACTCCTGGGCTCAAGCGACCCTCCTGCCTCGGCCTCCCACAGCACTAGGGTTATAGGTGTGAGCCACTATGCCCAGCTGGGAGCTTGCTTTGGACACGTTGATTTTGAGATGCTTGTTAGACGCCCCACTGGCGACTTCGGGTGGGCATCTGGTCTCTAGTGCAGTCTGAACTGGAGCTCGTACTTGGTGACTCCTACGCATATGGAAGGCACTTGAAGCCTGGAGAGACGCTGGGAGGCGAGTGTGGGCTGGTGAGGAGGGGCCCTGGAGAGAGGCAGACGGGCTCCACTGCAGCAGCTTCAAGCACATGTCCCGCCTGTCCTCCTGGCAGCTGGCGATGGACAGGCTCCAGTCTGGTGGGCAAGTGTGAGCACAGCCCTGCTGTAAAATGGTGTCAAGAAACGGGTCTTATAGTGGTTTTGACCTGGGGTGGGGGTGACAGCCCACGTGTGCTAATGGTGATCCAGCAGCCAGTGGGCAGCCCTATCCCACTGATTCGGTTTCCTCAGTGAAATCGGACGGCTGGCCATCAGCTGAGCCTGGGGGGCAGAAGTCTTCCATGGGAGGCTGGAGTGGGACAGCCCCAGGAATTCAAGGTGGCCCATGCTGGTCTCCGGCCCCGTCCCACTGTATAGGGAGAGTGGGTTTAACTTGGGCTCTGGCTCGGTGGGTGGTGAGGGCCAGGGTGAGCCTGAGGGACGAGAGAGGGTGAGGCTGCAGGAGGGACAGGCGGCAGCTCTTCTCAGTTTTGACCCCTGGGGCCACTCCCCTCACCTCCTGATGCTTCCCAGGAGGTCCCTGCTGCTGAAAGGTCACCGCCCCGACAGTGGTCAGCAGGCTTTCCTGCCACCTCCAGCAGCCCTGGCCTCCAGCCCAAGTGCCAAGCACACGTGACTGACTTTGCCCCACACCTGGGGCCACATGCTTCCCTCCACTGCAGCACCCACCCTTCTCTGTGCCATCAGGCCCTTCTCCCTCCAGTCGCGCACCACCAGCTCAACTGCTGCCTCCCCCACAAAGCCTCCCCTTCACTTCCGTTTCTCCCTTCCCTGTGACGGGTTTCAGTCACCCAAACAGCAGAAGCTACACAGCAGAAGCTTCTCAGGGCTGAGGTCAGGGCCTAGAGCAGCCTCCCTAAGCATTGCTGGTGCCCCCCGGAGGCTGACCCCAGTCCCTTCCCCAGGTGTGCCTTCTTCCATGGCGAGGTTGACAAGCCGGCCCCGGGCTTTTTGTACCGGGGCGGGCGCAAGCCAGTTTCTGTGGCCATCAGTCTGGAAGGCGTGCACGTCATCGACAGCAGAGAGAAGGTACTGCCCCCAGCTCCTCCAGGGTGGAGAGGATGGGAGGGGTGTCCTGACCCAAGCCTTGCTGGTTTCCCTGGGCCTGTGGGGCCTGGGGACAAGATGGGTGGACTGTCTGGGAGGGACCTTGCCTCCCTCAGATGTTCTTCTAGCCCCTGAGGGTGTTCCTGGGTCCTCTTGCCCAGCATGCTAGGCTGCGGGGTGGCCGGGGCAGGGGAGGCTGCAGCTGGGATTTCCACCCCTGAGTGGAGGGAGGGCAGTAGGGCCCACTGCTCTGCCTGGCTGATAGCTAGAGAACAGCCTCGTGCTCCAGAAGACCCTGCAGTGGGCAACCCTCTTGGGCTGACCATGTCTTCTTCTCCATGCATTTGGTGGCCAGCCCTGGGTACAGGGCCACATCAGTAGCCAGCCCCATAGGGCAGATTCCCTGTCCCTGGGCAGGAATTCGCTCCTAAGCCAGTAGAAGAGTTTTGGCTGTCTTCTGGCTGTCCCAGAAGAGGGACCCCAGCCCCTCCTGCCTTCTGTGCCCTGGGAGGTGGGGCCCAGCTCAGCCGCAAGCTAGATGCCACCCCCCGACCTCATAGAAGAGACTCCCCTTCCCTCCTCCCAACATGCCTCCCCAGCTGTCAGGAGCTTGTCCCGCTGGTGGGACTGTTGTGGAAGAGGGGATCTCAGCCTCCCTGGACTGCAGTCCCAGGAGGCTCTGATGAAAGCTGAGGCTCCCCTCCTTAGAGAAACACACGAAAGAATGTACACTTGGCCTTGGAGAGGCACACGCCCTAGCCAGGTGTCCCCTCCTGGTGGTGCCTGAGTGGGATGGTGCTGGGAGCAGGCCTCTGCCCAGGGGTCAAGCCTGGCTCTGTGTCGCCTGCTGGCCAGCACGTCCTGCTGGGCCTGCGCTTCCAGGAGCTGTCATGGGACCACACCGCCCCCGAGGAGGAGGAGCCCATCTTGTGGCTGGAGTTTGATGGGGAGAGCGAGGGCACGCCTGTCAACAAGCTCCTCAAGATCTACTCCAAGCGGGTAGCGTGGGCGGTGCCTGCACACGGGTGGGGAGGCTGCGCCCTGTTACCCCGGGTCCCAGGCTGGCGGGGAAGGAGGTGAGAAGCTGCCTTGGGCCTGAGGATGAAGGTGGCACCTGGGCAGGAGGGGTGCCTGCCTCCTGCAGACCCGGAGCCGCCCTGGGAGGTCAGGAAGCCTGGTCTCAACAAACAGCTGCCGGTGGCGTGGCAGCTGCGGGGGTGGGGGTCGGGCAGCTGTTTGTTGAGGGCTTGCCCAGCGCTTTGAGACCAGCCTTCGTCTTCCCCTCCTGTCCCCAAGGCCGGTGCTGTTGTGACCCTGCTTACAGTCACCTGCAGTGGGCGGGAAGCATTGGGCCCCTCCAAGCCTGTGTTTGATTTTCCCCTTCATTCAGCGCGCTTTACTCAGCACCGAGCGCCTCCTCCACCCAGCCTCCTCCCCTGCCCCTTCCTCTCCCACTCGGGTCACATCAGAGCCCACCCTGCCACGGGTCCCTTTCAGGACCGTTCCCACCCCCTCCTGCCTGCACCTTGGGTCTCTGGACCCTTCATCCCCACACTGCTCTGGCTTCCTTTTGGTGCCCCTCCCCACCTTCACCCCTCTTCACAGCCAGACCCACCCCTGTGCCACTGTGACCAGCCACTGGAAAGATGTTTTCAATTTTGATGAAATCCAGTTTATCAATTTTGGCTTTTATGGTTTATGCTTTTTGTTCTCTAAGAAATTTTAGAGACCACAAAGGTTTTCCCTTGTTTTCTTGTAGAAGTTGTATAAAATTAAACCTACCAGCCATCCCAAGTCGATATTTTACATCAGGTGTGATATACAGGTCAATGCTCGTGTTCCTGTTTACAGATACTCCATTGTTTTGGTGTCATTTGCTGAAAAGACATCGAGCTGGCTGGGTGTGGAGGCTCAATGCCTGTAATCCCAGCACTTTGGGAGGCCAAGGCAGGCGGATCACAAGGTCAGGAGTTCAAGACCAGCCTGGCCAACATAGTGAAACCCCATCTCTACTAAAAATACAAAAAATTAGCCAGATGTGGTGGCAGGTGCCTGTAATCCCAGCTACTTGGGAGGATGAGGCAGGATAATCACTTGAACCTGGGAGTCGGAGGTTGCAGTGAGCCAAGATCATGCCATTGCACTCCAGCCCAGGCAACAGTGCAAGACTTCATCTCAAAAAAGAACAGGCATTGAATTGGCTGGGCACAGTGGCTCATGCCTGTAATCCCAGCACTTTGGGACGCCAAGGTGGGCAGATCTCTTTAGGCCAGGAATTCAAGACCAGCCTGGCCAACATGGCAAAACCCTGTCTCTACTAAAAATACAAAAAAATTGGCTGGGTGTGGTGGCACATGCCTGTAATCCCAGCTACTTCTTGGGAGACTGAGGCACGAGAATCGCTTGAACCCAGGAGGTGGAGATTGTGGTGAGCGGGGATGCCACCATTGCACACCAGCCTGGGTGACAGAGTGAGACTCTGTCTCAAAAAAAAGACATTGAATTGCCCTGACATCTTTGTTGAGAATCAATTGGCTGTGCATGTGTGGGTCTGTTTCTGGATTCTCTCTTCTAAACCATTGACCTATGTGTGTCTTTGACTAATAATCACCCTCTATATTGATTTTTGAACCTTTATAATAAGCCTTGCAATCAGGTAGTGTGATGTCCAGAACTTTGTTCTTTTCAAAATTGTTTCAGCTATTCCAGTCCCTTTGCATTTCCACGTAAGTGTTAGAATCAGCTTGATTTCCAACACACTCCCCCACTCCCACCCCCCAAAACAAGGCTGCCTAGGATTTTTATTGAGATTGCATTGATTACTTTGGAGGTAATTGACCGCTTAAGTCTTCCAATCCATTTATTTCTATATTTCCATTTATTTGTCTTTGATTTCTTTCATTAACATTTCAGTTTTCAGCATAGAAAGCTTGTGCATCTTTTGTTAAGATTTATCCCTGTTTCTTTTGGTGTTACTATAAATGGGACTGTTTTTAATTTCAGTTTCCAGTTGATATTTCCTTATATAGAAATACAATTGTTTCTGTTTTTTATGAAACAGTCTCGCTCTGCCACACAGGCTGGAGTGCAGTGGTGCAGTCATACCTCACTGCATCTTTGACCTCCTGGGCTCAAATGATTCTCCCGAGCCACAAGAGGTGTGCACCACTGTGCTGGGCAAATTTGATTTGATTTCATTTCAGTTGATTTCATTCATTTTTTAATTTGACAAGGTCTTATACTGTGTTGCCCATGCTAATCTGGAACTCCTGGGTTCCAGTGATTCTCCCACCTTGGCCTCCCAAAATGCTGGGATTACAGGCATGAGCCCTGTGCCTGCCTGGGACTTTTTTCTTTTCTTTTTTTTTTTTTTTTTTTTTTGAGATGGAGTGTCGCTCTGTCACTCAGGCTGGAGTACAATGGCACGATCTCAGCTCACTGCGTCCTCCACCTCCCCGGTTCAAGCAAGTCTCTTGCCTCAGCCTCCACTCAGGAGCTGGGATTAAAGGCGCCTGCAACCACGCCCAGCTAATTTTTGTAGTTCTAGTAGAGTCGGGGTTTCACCACGTTGGCCAGGCTGGTTTAGAACTCCTCACCTCAGGTGATCCACCTGCCTCAGCCTCTCAAAGTGCTGAGATTACAGGCGTGAGCCACCGTACCCGGCCTGGCCTGGGACTTTCTATGTAGACAGTCCTGTGGTCTGTGAGTGGTCTGTGAGCTGGGTCTCACTTTCCAATCCATGTGCCTCTTGCTCGCTTTGCCTGACAGTGCTTCTGACCCACAGCGTAGGATGGATACGTGTGAGCAGGCACCTCTAACACCCCTGGCCTGAGAGAGAACGTTGTCTTTCACTGAATGAGTGTGATTCAGCTGTGGATTCTTCCGAGATGCGCTTCATCAGGTCAAGGAAGCTCCTTTCTGACCCTGGCTTGCTGAGTTTAATCTTGGACGGATGTTCAGCGGAGCTTCCTCTTTTGGCTGCGTTTTGACGGCGAGCTCCCTGAGCCTCAGAGGCATCTTGCTGTGCAGTAGTTTTTGTTCTAGGGACTTAAAGGGCTTCCCTGTTATGGTTGTAGCTTGGGACTCTCTATCCCCACCCACTGGCTGCTGTCCACTCGCCAGCCCACTGCCCTTTGGCTGGTGGCGTCTAGTTAGTAAGCAGAGGAGGGCAGGTGGACTGAGCTTTGGGGGCAGGGAGGGTGGAGAGCCCACCACCCTCTGCTCTTCCTTCTGGGGCAGGCAGCAGTGCCCCCCGCTCCCCCAGAGGGGTTGTAGCTGCCCTGTGGAAAGGCAGGAGCCAGGCCAGTCTCTGCAGGGCCACTCCCAGCGCCTGACCCAGCCCCACGAGTCAGGAGTACAGGTGGGCATTGCTGTCCGAGTGGCCTCACCTTATCCCAGGCCTGCAGCAGTGCCTGGCACGTGGGAGGCACTCAGGAAATACCTGTGTCCTGACTCAGGGGTGCTACCCTCTTGACACCCTCTGTCTGCGACTCCCTCAGACCCTGAGGGCCCTGTCCTTGGTGCCCAGCTGTGCCCGCTGGCACCTGGCCACTGTCAGTGTGCCTCATGCTTCACACCTGTTGAGTGGGAGTCACTTTTGAAGAATGTGCTGGTGGGGAGCCGCCTGCCCCTGCCCTGGTGACAGTGACATTGCACCCCTTCCTCCTGGCTGCAGGTTTTCCTCCTAGCCAGCATCTCCTCCTTTTTGCCCCGCTTCCTCCCCTCTTCATCCTCTCTGCAGTGCCAGGCTTCCTTCCCCCTGCATTCCCCACCTGATTCTGCCCGTGGAGTCAGCCTTCCTGGGCTGTGCCTTCTGACTAGAATGTTCTTTCCCACCCGACCTCTCAGACCTAGGGACCCCTCATCCACCAGGACTCATCTTCACAGCCACCCAAGCGGGACACCTCCCCTGTCTCCCCCCTCCCTCCCTCCTGAGTGGTATGTGTCCCCTCGCCTGCCTCCCCCACCAGAGAGCAGAGCTCATTTCAGGCTCAGCAGCAGCCATGGAAGTAGGGCCTGGCCAGGCCTCACACCAGCCCCTCTTCCCCAGGCGGAACTGATGAGCAGCCTCATTGAGTACTGCATCGAACTGAGCCAGGCCGCAGAGCCCGCAGGCCCCCAGGACAGTGCGACTGGCCCGCCCTTGGACCCTGGCTCCTCGCCGGCTCCTGTTCAGCGCCCCAAGCTGCGGAGGCAGGGCAGCGTGGTGTGTAGCCGGATCCAGCATCTCTCCACCATCGACTACGTGGATGATGGTGAGCTGCCCCTCTGTGCACATGCACACACAATCACAACTGTACACGCACAGGCCAGGGAGTTCCTGAGGCCAGGGCATTGCAGAGCAGCTCCACACCCAGTATGAGCTGGCCTCCATCTCAGGACCCGGCTGAGAGCAGGATGAGCCCAGGCTTTGGCCGTAGTGCCCTTTCTGTCCCTTCTCACTGCTGCATCACAGATGCATTCTGCAGCATTGTCCAGAATGTGATCCTGGAAACTACTCACCATCTGTTATTAAAAAGTGTTGGGTAGGCTGGGCACAGTGGCTCATGCCTGTAATCCCAGCACTTTGGGAGGCTGGGAGGATCACCTGAGGTTGGGAGTTCAAGACCAAGCTGGCCAACATGGTAAAACCTCGTCTCTACTAAAAACACAAAAAAATTAGCCAAGTGTGTGGCAGGTGACTGTAATCCAAGCTACTTGGGAGGCTGAGGCAGAAGAATCGCTTGAACCCAAAGGCAGAGGTTACAGTGAACCAAGATCGCCTCATTGCATTCCAGCCTGGGAGATGGAGCAAGACTCCATCTCAAAAAAATAAAATAAAATATTGGGCAAATCACTGCTGTGACCACATCCTGGGGTGTTCAGTGCAGCTGGTAAAAATGTAGTACATAGGCCAGGCGCAGTGGGCTCACACCTGTAATCCCAGCACTTTGGGAGGCCAAGACAAAGAGGATCGCTTAAGCCAGGAGTTCAAGACCAGCCCGGACGACATAGTGAGACCAGGTCTCTACAAAACATACTTAAAATTAGCTGACTGTGGTGACATTTGCCTGTAGTCTCCTACTTGGGAGGCTGATAAGGCAGGAGTATCTCTTGAGCCCGGGAGTTGAAGGTTTGCAGTGAGCTACGATTACACCACTGCACTCCAGCCTGGGTGACAATGATAAGACCCTATTTTTAAAAAGAAATACCCTAAGCCAGGCATGCTGGCTCATGCCTGTAATCCCAGCACTTTGGGAGGCCAAGGCAGGTGGATCACCTGAGGTCAGGAGTTTGAGACCAGCCTGACCAACATGAAGAAACCCCATCTCTGCTTAAAATACAAAATTAGCTGGGCATGGTGGCGCATGCCTGTAATCCTAGCTACTCAGGAGGCTGAGGCATGAGAATTGCTTGAACCCGGGAAGCGGAGGTTTCAGTGAGCAAAGATCGCGCCATTACATTCCAGCCTGGGCAACAAGAGCAAAACTCTGTCTCAAAAAAAAAACAGGGTTTTACACTCTGGTGCCCAGGCTGGAGTGCAGTGGCCTAGTCATGGCTCGCTGCGGCTGCTCTAGCAATCCTCCTTCCACAGTCTCCTGAGTAGGTGGGACTATAGGCATGAGCCACCACTCCCGGCTAATTTTTAAGTTTTTTGTAGAGACAGACAGCATCTCACTACGTTGCCAGGTCTCGAACTCCTCAAATAATCCTCCTACCTCGGCCTCCCTAAGTGCTGGGATTACAGATGTGAGCACTGTGCCCAGCGAATGTGCGGATTTTGAAGAGGCTTTTCATACCTGCCACAACCTTTCAGAGAGGTTGTGCCCAGGGGTACCCTACCCAGCAGAGAAGATGGCATCTGCCTCCCATGCCCTCATCCACAATGGGTGTAATCATTCCAAACCAGAGGGGACTTGTTTGAGCTGGTGTTTGAACCCGTGAGATTGGAATTTTGTTGTTGTTGTTGTTTTGAGGCGGAGTTTTGCTCTTGTTGCCCAGGTTGGGGTGCAGTGGCGCAATCTCGGCTCACTGAAACCTCTGCCTACTAGGTTCAAGCGATTCTCCTGCCTGTTGGTCAGGCTGGTCTCGAACTCCTGACCTCAGGTGATCCACCCACCTTGGCCTCCCAAAGTGCTGGGATTACAGGCGTGAGCCACCAGGCCCAGCCAAGATTGGAAATTTTTGTGTGCTTGATCATATTTAGATTTTCTTCCTGAATTACTGATGATTTCTTTTGCCAGTTTTTCTTCTGTTGCTTGACTTTTTAAAATCAACATTTTGGCCAGGTGAGATGGCTGTAATCCCAGCACTTTGGGAGGCCGAGGCAGGCAGAGAGGGCTTGAGTCCAGGAGTCCAAGACCAGCCTGCACAACATCGCACTTCTCTGGGCGCAATGTAGCAAGACCCCATCTCTATTTAAAAGATGAGCAGGCCATGGTGGTGCACGCCTGAAGTGCACACCCAGCTAGTTGGAAGGCTGAGATGGGAGGATCACCTGAGCCCAGAAGGTCAAGACTTCAGTGAGTTATGATCACACCACTGCAGTCCAGTGTGGGTGACAGAGTGAGACCCTGTCTCAAATAATAATAATACTAATAATGTCTTGGCCAGGCACAGTGGCTCACACCTGTCATCTCAGTACTTTGAGAGACTGAAGTGGGAGGCTCACCTGACCCCAGGAGTTCAAGACCAACCTGGACAACCAAGCAAAACCTTGTCTTTACACAAACTAAAAAAAGTACCCATGGCTCACACCCGTACTCCCAACCACTGAGGATGCTGAGGTGGGAGGATCACTTGGGATTGGGAGGGAAGGCTGCAGTGAGCCATGATTGCATCACTGCACTCCAGCCTAAGCAACAGAGCCTGTCTCAAAAAAAGAACAAAGGCTGGGTACAGTGGCTCATACCTGTAATCCCAGCACTTTGGGAGGCTGAGGCAGGTGGGTCACAAGGTCAGGAGTTTGAGATCAGCCCGGCCAATATGGTGAAAATACAAAATTAGCTGGTTGTGGTGGTGCACACCTGTAGTCCCAGCTACTCCGAAGGCTGAGGATTGAGTCGCTTGAAGCCGGGAGGCAGAGATTGCAGTGAGCCGAGATCGCACCATTGCATGCAGCCTGGGCAACTAAGCAAGACTCTGTCTCAAAACAAACAAACAAAAAACCACTAACATCTTACAGCAATATGGTATTTGTTTTAATTAGCGACCCAGTATTGCTATTCTTAGCCAAAGTGCCTCCCTTATTCCAATTTCCGTAGTTCCCGACGTCCTTCTGTGCCAGGATCCCAGCAGGACCCCACACTGCATTTAGTTGTCATGTCTCCCCAGGCTTCTCTTGGCTATGACGGACATCCCTTGTTTGTGATGGCCTTAGGTTGGCAGCATTAGGGGGCACTGGTCGGGTATACTGCAGCATGCTGAGTGGGGGTGAGGCTCACATGAGGAGCTCACACGACCAGGCTCCTGAAGGAGCTGTCGCGATATAGCCAGAACCCAGCTTCCTGGGCCTGGGCCCCCTCACGCGGTGCTGGCCTCTTTGCTGAGTGTGCCTTCCCATTCCCTCGCAGGCAAGGGGATCAGGCGGGTGAAGCCGAAGCGCACCACGTCCTTCTTCAGCCGGCAGCTGTCCTTGGGCCAGGGGAGCTACACCGTGGTGCAGACTGGTGACAGCCTGGAGCAGGGCTGAGGACACTGTGCCAGGCAGGAGGGAGGGCACCTGGGGGCCCTGGCCCAGCACTGTCCTGAGGGACAGGGGCTGGTGCAGCAGTCTCATGGGTCACACACATGGGAGGGCTGCCGTGGCACTCAGGGTCTGCAGATTCCTCAGACCACAGAGAAGTGACTTCTGGGACCCACTATCTCAGGACCATCCAATCAGACTCCAGCTGCCACTCTTGCCCAGAGACGTGCCTTTGTGCCCACTTCAAGTGTCCCCTATTCTGAAGTGCACAGTGGCTGCTCCAGTGGCAGAGAGCCAAGGATTGAGGCTTCGGACCTGAAGGTCCAGTGTGTGCCTTTGGCCTCTTCCCCGGACTTGGGTGACCACATCTCCACCTTCCTCCTGCTGGTTCTCCACACCCCACTGCCAGGCTGGGCTGCCGCTCTGAGGAGGGCAGGAGGGGCCTCCCTGGATTGAGGGCCCCCACCACACCTCCCTGGTTGAATCAGGAGTGGAGGGAGCCAGGCAGAACCCTACCTGGGGTCCTGTGCCCCTCACTCTGGTCTCCCTTGCAGGCATAAGACACTCTGACCAGAGAAACATGCCTTTGATAACGTCAGGTGATGTCACTGCTGGGAGGTGACTGTCCTGTGGACTACCTGGCCCCCAGACCCACACTCACACTCTGTGAAAAACTTCTGAAAATCCCCTGGTGGGCACTCCCTGGAGCCCAAGCAGCTCCCCCAGGGGAATGACCGGACCTGCCCTCTCCTCCATGTCTGGGTTTAGGTTTTAGTTTGGTCTTTGTTCATCTGCTTTGGTGCCACGAAGTGTGTGAATGCGGCAACTCCAGGAAACACCCTGGGTAACCTCAGTGATGTGGCGCTCCTTCCCAGGCGATGCTGTGGGTTCCTCTGGGGGCTGCTGCATGCACTGGTGCACCTCAGAGGGTCCCAGGTCTGGGAAAGCCCTCCTCTTGGGCTCCGCATATCTGGGAAAGGGCAGGCCCTGCTTCTCTGAGGGGAAGCTGGGACCAGAGAAGCAAAGCACCCATGTCAAAGCCACCTTTCCAAGCGTCCTCAGTAGCCTTTGGTGATGTCACTTTGTGTCCTCACACAGGACAGTTTGTTCTCTCTCAACGCTTGGAAAGGTGGCTTTCACTTGGGTGCTTTGCTTCTCTGGTCCCAGCCTCCCCTCCCAGAAGCAGGGGTTCTGTCTTTTCCCAGATGAGTGGAGCCCCTCAGAAGAGGGCTTTCCCAGTCCCGGGACCTTCCGAGGTGGGTGTGTGGGTCTCACAGGTGCTTCCAGGGACTTCCCACAGGAAGGAGGCAGGCCTGGGGCAGCACAGGGCTTTGCTTTGTCTTCCCTTCCTGGTGGAAACTGTGGGAGAGGAAGCTTGGCCTCTACTCCAAGTATCAGAGTCTGTTCACCTCCCCCTCTGTTGGTAGCTTGTGAATGTGCCAGGTGTTTTGGGGTGGGCTTGCCTTCTGGCAGCAAGGACTTTGTTAAAATAATAGGCAGAAAGAAGAGGCCTGGCAAGGGCCCCCAGGCTTTTGGAATGTCCTGGCCACAGAGCGATGTCAGCTGCCACCTCTCATGTCCCCTCCTGGAGTCACCCGGCCCCACTGAGCCGCCCGCCTGCCCGCCTATTCTGGCAGCTCCAGCACAGGTCGTCTCAGCCCCACTGTTTGGATTCCAGGTGAATTTTTTTTTTTTTTTTTTTTTCCTGAGATGGAATCTCTCTCTCTGTCACCCAGGATGGAGTGCAGTGGGACAATCTTGGCTCACTGCAACCTCCGCTTCCCGGGTTCAAGCAGTTCTCCTGCCTCAGCTTCCCAGGTAGCTGGGATTACAGGCGCACACCACCACAGCTGGCTAATTTGTTTGTATTTTTAGTAGAGATAGGGTTTCTCCATGTTGGTCAGGCTGGTCTCAGACTCCAGATCTCATGGTCCGCCTGCCTCAGCCTCCCAAAGTGCTGGGATAACAGGCGTGAGCCGCCGCACCCAGCCAGTTCCAGGGGAATTCTGATCTGGTGGGTGGACGAGGGTGTGTCCGTGTGGTGAGTTGGGTGGGTGTGTCTGTCAGTACACAGATGGCGTGTTTTCCCTTCAGCCTCTTTCTCATGTTTTCTGAGCATCCATTGTGCCTGAACATTTTCTGCCTGTCCTTTGAGACAAAGCAGTATTTTACTCATTCTTTGAATGTTCTTATTCTTTTGTATCATGTGACTTATCAATAAAATCAGTTTCTAACAAACCCTGGGGTGGCTCCTGATATGAAGTAATGAGGGTGTGCCTGTGACAGTGCAGGAGTTGATTACAGGCTTTGTATTTGGTTTTCATGAAACGTGCATCAAGGTGTCCAGCCCTCGGGCCAGCCAGGTTGATGCCTGAGGAGCACCCAAGCTGACTCATCTTGGCGGCTTGCAGTACTCCCAGGCTCAGGTGGCCCAGGAGGGGTTCAGGTTCCTGTGGGGACCAAGGTGAGTAACCACAGATGCTTATGCCCTCCCTGAGGGCACCTCATGCTCCAGGCCTGGCAGGAGGCCGTTTGTTTCCCAAAGATTCTGCTGTCAACACCTAGCTGGGAGGAGACAGTAGCAGGCCCAGCTGGTGCACTGTGAGCCCTGCAGCAAGCACCCAGGGCCTGCGCCTGCAGCGTAAGTGCTGCTGGGGGACTGGGGTTCACACTGAATGCTTCCAGCGATGGGAGGAGCAAGCCACCTGTCCCTGTGGCAGCTTGGTCCTGGGACCAGGGCCGTCTCCCTGGGTGTCCATGACAGTGAGTGGCGCCTTGTCCTCTGTGTGATCTCTTTGGCCAGGCAGCATGATGCCATGACCATGGTCACCTGTGACCTTTCATGGGCATAATAGTGCCCAGGCCAGGCACAGTGGCTCGTGCCTGTAATTCCAGCACTTTGGGAGGCCAAGGCCAGAGGATCACTTGAGCCCAGCCTGGGAAACATGGTGAAACCCCTTCTCTACAAAAAAAGAAAAAATTAGGCATGGTGGCACAAGCCTGTCGTCCCCAGCTGCTTGGGAAGCTGAGACTAGAGGATTGCCTGGCCCAGGAGGTGGAGGATACAGTGTGCTGTTTTCATGCCATTGTGCGCTCCAGCCGGGGCAACAAAGCGAAATGCTGTCTCCAAAAAAACCCAAAAAAGACAACTCACCTCATTGGACTGCTGGGAACTTTAGTGCCTGGGCAGCCGAGGCCTTCAACAGGTGTAGGCTTCTCTACCTGACAGTTCTGTGCCTGGAAAGCCAGGAGGACACCCTGGGACCACAGGGCTGCCAACGGCAAGGACACCCCCATTCATCGGCCTGGAGCCCCTCTTGCCCGAACCCAGTCTGCTCAGGCCACCTGTGTCAGTTGCCTGTCACTGCTATGACACAGGCCTCAGTGGAGAGAACACATGTTCATTATCCCAAGCTCTGTAAGTCAGACGTGGGGCCCAGGTCTCAGTGGCTTCGTTCCTGGGGCCTTGAGGGAGAACCCCTTTCCAGCACATTTGGAAAGGGTGACCCAGGTCTCAGTGGCTTCGTTCCTGGGGCCTTGGGGGAGAACCCGTTTCCAGCACATTCTTGGCTCCTGGCCCTTTTGTCATCTTCGGAGCCAGTGAAGGCACGTGGAGTCCTCAGGTCACAGTGACCTTTGTCCTCGCATCTTTGACTCTTCTTGAAGGACCCTCTGATTACACTGGGTCACTTGCATGATCCATGATAATATCTCAATGAAAGGAGGGCACCTGGGGGCCCTCAGGAGGTGAGGCCAGGGACAGCAGCTCACACCTGTAATCCCAGCACTTTGGGAGGACGAGGCAGGCAGATCATTTGAGCTCAGGAGTTTGAGATCAGCCTGGCCAACGTGGTGAGACCCCATCTCTACTAAAAAATACAAAAACTAGCCAGGTGTGATGACGGGCACCTATAATCCCAGCTACTCAAGAGGCCGAGGCAGGAGAATCACTCGAACCCGGGAGGCAGAGGTTGCAGTGAGCTGAGATTGCGCCACTGCATTCCAGCCTAGGTGACAGAGTGAAACTCCATCTCAAAAAATAAAATAATAAAAATTATTTTTCTTAAAAGAGGGCCTCTAAAAATATGTTTCAGGCCCCACAAGTCCTGGATTATCCTCTGCCCACCAGACATACTGGCTCTGCTTGTTTCCAGAACACCTTGCAGTCTCCAGCCTCAGGGCTTCTGCCCAAGCAGGTTCCTCTCCCTTTTGAAAGTCCAGGCATGCTCAAGGCCAAGCGGGAGGATCCCCTGAGCCCAGAAGCTCCCTGGGCAACAGAGACTCTATCTGCAAAAAATCGCCAGGTAGCGGGCACGGTGGCTCATGCCTATAATCCCAGCACTTTGGGAGGCCAAGGCAGGCAGATCACCTGAGGTCAGGAGTTCAAGACCAGCCTGGCCAACATGGCAAAACGCTGTCTGTACTAAAAATGCAAAAATTAGCTGGATATAGTGGCATACACCTGTAATCCCAACTACTCAGGAGGCTGAGGTAGGGGAATCGCTTGAATCCAAGAGCTGGAGGTTGCAGTGAGCCAAGATCATGTCACTGCACTCCAGCCTGGACAAGAGTGAGACTCAGTCTCAAAAAAAAATATATATATATAGCCCAGTGTGGTAGCATGCACCTGTGGTCCCAGCTACTCAGGAGGCTAAGGTAGGAGGATCACATGAGCCGTGATCACACCACTGCACTCCAGCCTGGCTGACAGAGTGAGATCCTGTCCCAAAAAAAACAAAAAGAATCAAAAACGAATTCTCCAATCCCCTCCCCACCTAGGCATCCCAACACCCCATGTTCCCTGCCCCACTCCCCCAGCCTATCTGGCTGGACGGCTATCCCCTGCTAGAACAGACTATTATTACTCTACAGGCCCAGAGTAAGAATGGTCTATTATTCACTGGTTTTTAAAAATATTTATTTTTAGAGAGAGAGAGAGGGTCTCGCTCTGTCGCCCAGGCTGGATTGCAGTGGCGGGATCACAACTCACTGTAACCTCTGCCTCCCAGGCTCAAGAGATCCTCCCAGCTCAGCCTCTCAAGTAGCTGGGACTACAGGCACAAACTACCACACCCAGCTAAGTTTTGTATTTTTTGTAGAGACTGTGTCTTGCCATATTGACAGGCTGGTCTTGAACTCCCGAGCTCAGGCGATCCACCCTTCTCAGCATCCCAAAGCATTAAGATTACAAGTGTGGGCCACCACGCTCAGCCTGTACCTACTTCCTCAGGTTATAATGGAGATACGATATGATGCCTGCCGCGCCTGGCTGGTACTGGGCTCAGGAGTAGTGGTGTGTTCCCACCCCCACGGGCATGGTATTTTGTGCACATCTGCAAATGAGGTGACTTCTAGAGTCCAGGGAGGTGGTCATGCCATTGTGAGGCCAGAAGTCAGCTCTCTGACCCCTGGGTTCTTCATCTGGGTGGTGGGACAGCCATCTGTGCTTCAGGGGGCTGTGGGTGGCAGTGGGTGACATGTGGGAAAGCATTTGCAGTCTGCGATGGCTGCATCTGTGAGTGATCATGTCCAGCTCATTCACTCATCCTTAAGACCCACTGTGACCGGAAGTCATGTGGTTCCTGCCTGCCTTAGTGTCCTAGGGCTGCCATAATGAAGTGCCACAAACCGGGTGGCTTAAAACAATGGAAACTGGTTGTCTCGAAGGTCTGGGGGCTACAAGTCCAAAATTCAGGTTTCGACAGGGCTGTGCTCCCTCTGAAACCCATAGTGGAGTCCTTCCTTGCCTGCTGTAGCTTCTGGTGCCTTGCAGGCCCTCCAGGCATTCACTGGCTTGCGGCTGCACAGCCAGTCTCTGCCTGTGTGGTCACATGGCATCTTCCTTAGTGTCTGTGTCTTCACATGGCTGTGTTCTTACAAGGACATCAGTCAGATTAGACGAGGGGCCCACTCTGCTCCACTGTGACCTTGTCTTAACTAAGAACACCTTCGAGATCCGAGTCCCACATCATGTCACATTAGGACTTCGAAATATCCTTTTGGGGGACACAATTTAACCCTTACTACCACCCTACAGATTATTGTCTTGGACTTCTTTGGGGCTCTTTAGTGCAGCAAACGCTGTTATTTGCAAATCCCAGCTACACTTGGGTTGCACAGAGCAGCAGCAGTGACCCCCCACTCTGCCAGCCTGACACGCTGCCTGGCTCGGCCAGCACCTGGATCCAGAGGCCAGAAGACCAGAAGAGGCTCTTCCCAGTCTCTGGGGACAGTGCAGTGGACGAGGTCTTCACAGTCCCCAGTCCCCAGATGCTCCTTAACTCTTCAGAATTCAGGTAGCAGAGGTGACCAGAGCAGTCAACACATGCGATCCTATTGTCCCTTCTGAGGTTGGGGTTTCCAGATCATTCTCCACTTACAGCAGCAGCTGGAGCATTCCTGGGGGCTTCCCAGCCTGGGGCTAGCTGGACACAGGAGGCTCCGGTCACAACCAAAGCCCAGCAAGAGGCCTGCGCAGACCCACAGCTGAGGCTTCATGTGGCCAGCCACCAGCCAAGTGGCCGTGCATGGAGAGACCCACAAGAGTCCAGAGGTGCTGCTGGGACTCAGAAAAGACACAACCACCAAGGTGCCCCAGGAAGCTGTCATCCTCAGTCTGAGAAAACAAGGGTGCAAGGGACACAGATGGAGCTGGGAAGGAAAGGGCTGGGGTGGGTGTGCCACGGGCCTCCACACTTGTCAGGAGCAGGAGTTCCAACTTCTCCCTGAGCACAGGACTGCAGGATTAGCAACTGAGTTATGGGGACATCAGCTCAGAGTCCAGGCAGCTTTTCAAATGACACTGGGGATGAGAACATAGAGACCGGAAAATGAGTCACTCTGCACACACATGATGCCCCTAACAGATGTGCAGGCCACCACCCAACACAAGACAAAAACAACAGACAATAGACTGGGAGAGGGAGCGGTGATCAAAGAGGGCTTCCTGGAGGAGGGAGCCTGACAGGCTCAGTAGGATACAGGTAAATGGAGCAAAATGAGAGGGCATGGGATAGAGCAGGGACAAACAAAGCCTGTGACCTTGAAACTAAGGGACACCTGACCCAATGGAAGTGCAGCCCTTGAGACAGATTCTCACTGCTCATTCTTCTCCCGGGTGCAGAGAACTTTTGGAGCTACCCGGCATTTTCTTCCTGTCCAAATCCACCCCACATTTCAAAGAAAGTAGGCAGACTACCAACTTCACCCAGAACGGGGGTGCAGGGCTGGACCTGAGTCTGAGGGCTTCAGTTTCTTTCTTTTTTTTTTTTTTTAGACAGAGTCTCATTCTGTTGCCAGGCGCCAGGCTGGAGTGCAATGGCGCGATCTCGGCTCACTGCAACCTCCGCCTCCTGGGTTCAAACAATTCTCCTGCCTCAGCCTCCTGAGTAGCTGGGACTACAGGCGCATGCCACACGCCCAGCTAATTTTTGTATTTTTAGTAGAGACGGGGTTTCGCCACGTTGGCCAGGATGGTCTCGATCTATTGACCTCGTGATCTGCCTGCCTCGGCCTCCCAAAGTGCTGGGATTACAGGCTTGAGCCACCGCGCCCGGCCTTTTTTTTTTTTAGGGCGTGAAGGGGGAGGCAGAGAGGGATGAGAGGCGAGGCAGTAGGTGTGTATCAAGGACTTCAGTTTTAAGCAGCAAGTCTAGTGCCGGGCTGGCTCCCATCTGCAGATTGCTAATCCGTCTGAGGCCAGCAGAGGGCAGCTGAGCCCGCCCTTTCCTCCTGTCCGGCTGCAGGGACAGAGAACAGCACTGCGGTCCAGGCAACCTGGAACCAGGGTGGTGCCCCACGACAGAATCTGGGGGACTTTGGGTCTGGCGCTGTGTGCTCACCCCTCTCAGAGTGAGTGCCCTGGCTCCTGACTTCCCTGACCACCTTCCTGCCACTGGGCCCCTGATGCGGGTCCCCAACCTCCAAAAACAGAGTAAGGAGTTTGTTTCCCTGGTGGTGGGTGGGGCAGGTTTCCTCAGTTCAGTGGGGTCTTGAGTTTTCCAAAGATCAGGGTCCCTGTCCTGGAAACAGATTCTACTTTAGATGTGTGTTTTTCTGTGAAATCACAACTTAGTAAAAATATTTTAGCTGGGGCTATTAGGAGACATCTAAGAGGGGGGTGAGTACACCCTGGCACTAGATGCCTCCCTCCTGAGGCAGGTGACTGTCCGGCCTCAGCCCCTGGGCCCTTCCTCCTTCCCAGCTGTCCTGAGCCCTCCTCCAGCGCCTCCTGTCCCTGCCACACACTGAGTCCTCCTGCTACTTTTAACTATTTGACATAATTTGCAAAAGAAAGAATAGTGACAGCCCCAGCTCTTCCCAAGGACTTCTTTGTCCCGTGCCCACCTGACCTTGGCGCTTTGTGGTGGGGGTGGCAGTGACCCTGACGTTCTCCCAGCCGGTGGGAGCACAGGCCTGCCATACAGCATCGTCAAGGTCAGCAGCCTCCCAGGGGGGTCTACTCCTGGCAGAAGCCCTGGCACGACGGCCAACTTGCTCACAGAGGGCATTCAGTAAGACCAAGGGGGGCTGGGGCAGGAAAGGCTCCTTCAGAGATTCAAGGACAGTCGCAGCTGGTGCTCTGGTATGGCCACCGGGACAAACATGGCGCAGGCCATTCCTGGTGGCATGAAGAAGGAAATAACAGCAATAATAGTAAAACAAAACCTGATAATTTGTAGTTGTTATATAATAAATTTTGCTGTGTTGTGTGCTATAATACCTCCCCAGCTCTGTTTGAGGCAAAATATGAAACCGCCTTCCTGCAAACCATTTAACCCTTATCTGTCCCCTCCACATTCTCCCCACCCCCACACCGAGACAGAGTTTCGCTCTTGTTGCCCAGGATGGAGTGCAATGGTATGATCTCAGCTCACCGCAACCTCCACCTCCCGGGTTCAAGCGATTCTCCTGCCTCAGCCTCCAAGCAGCTGAGACTACAGGCACACATCACCTGTGGCTGGGACTACAGGCATGCCTGGCCAATTTTTTGTATTTTTAGTAGAAATGGGGTTTCACCGTGTTAGCCAGGATAGTCTCCATCTCCTGACCTGGTGATCTGTCCACCTCGGCCTCCCAAAGTGCTGGGATTATAGGCGTGAGCCACCACGCCCGGCCATCCCCACATTCTTAACAAAGTTCCCAGGCATCTAAAAATTCCTGTTTTTCTTGATAACCAGCTGCAAGGTCACAGAGCATATAGAAACTACAAAATGTGTTTCTCAAAATGTTACTTTTCAAAGGTAAAGTACATCACAAGACATGTCACAAGTTGATTAACTGTTCTTTATTCTGGCTTCTGTACCTACTACATCAGCCTAGATGCATAAAAAGTACTGCATTTTCTTTGTCCTTTTCTCAAAATTAGGAAACAATTCCGCTGAGCCCGTGATCACGTTAAATAAAATCCTCCTGCAACGCCATTGGTCTCTCCAGATCTCTAATTTCCTGCTACAGGCAGGGACCAAGAGGAAGCGGGGTGCTGTGGCTGTGGGGGCTGCTGGCGGCCCTGGAGAAGAGGGCAGGCTTTGCAAACCTAGGGGTGGAGATGGTGGGATGTCAGCCCCTGGGCTCCCTGCTCAAAGGAGCTGGCGCCAGGATTCCCAGTGGCTGGGCTCCAGGAGGAGGCGGGAAAGGTTGGCACAGGAGAAGGTGTGGGGCCTAGGAAAGCCGGGTCTGCTTATTTGGCTAAGAGGGTGTGAGGAGGGTCGGAGGAGACCTAGGGGCCACCGGAGGCACAGGGCAGCCTGGGGAGGCAGGGCTGTGGGGCCCAGCCACGCATTCCACAGGCCTTCCCTCTACAGGAACCGGAGTGAGGACACAGGCACTCAGCATGGCAGGGAGGGAACAGGAAGGTCTGGTGAGAGCTGCCACAGTCAGGATGGGGCTACAGAAGACAGGGGTGGCAGTGAGCTAGTGAAGGCGCAGGAGGAGACAAGGAGGGCAGGGTGTTCTGGGGTGCCAGCTCGGGCAAGGCTCCAAGGAGTGGGTGGTGCTCAGGAGGACTGGGCACCCAGGGCCTGGGGTAAGGGGCAGGTGCCCAGGTCCTCTAGCATGGCAAGGAACAGGATAGTCCCAGGAGATCCAGATGCAGGGGGCTGACACCGGCAAAGTTCTTTCCTGGAAAGCACAGTCCGAAGCCAGAAGCTTGGCCCCGGGCAAAAGAAGCCCCCCTTGGATCTGCCTCGGCGGTGGTGAGGAAAGGGCACCCACAGACCCCACATGCCTGAGATGATGGGGGTCACATGCAAGAGTGAGAAGCCTGAGGGTCCCTCCCCTGCCTGTCTTCCTGGTGGCCTGCTTTCCAGCAGGCAGTGGGCCAGTCCACATTAGGCCAAATTGTTAAAAACGGCCAGAGGGCTCAGTATATGTGGGGGATGGGAGGTGCGAGGGGGGCCAGGACAGTTGGCTCCTGTAGGTGCAACAGCCCGGGGCATGCTCACTCCCCTCGGCTTTGTAAACCAGGGCCGAGGGAGCCTGCCTCCCTCTGACGCCCTCTCCCTCAAATCCCTCTGCCAACGTGTGGCTGAGAGTGCACCCCAGTTCCCTTGCCCCCTCCAGGCAGTCCCACTCCACCGAGAGCAGCCGCTGCCCCGCCCTCTCCTGTCTCCTGACCTGGGCACCCACAGAGCTGGGCCTGTCATCACATTTGTGGGGCCGAAGCTGAGCTGGGAACGCCCTTCCTCAGTCAGTCCACAAATATTTACCCAGAGCTTACAGTGCTCAGTGACCTTTACAAAACAGCAACTACAGAGTCACGTGCCAGGGCACAGCGATCCCGGGCAAAACAGATGGAAACCCCTCCCTCCAGAAGATCATCAAGTTGGGGGGCACTGTACAGCGTCTTCAGGCTGGCTGAGTGGTCGCCTTGGGGCAGAGGTCTGAAGGAGCAGGGGCAGTAGACTGGGGAGCATTTGGGTGGAGTGTTCCAGGCAAAACCACATGTCCAAAACTACAGTCAGAATTGAGATGTTAGGGCCAAGAAGGGCCTCAAAATGGAGAAGCAAGGCTGGGGGCGGTGGAGGGCCTGCCCGGGTCACATGAGAGGTGGGGGCAGAACAGGCTGGAGCCTTGCAGGAAGAAGCTGCTTAGACTCGGGAGTGGGGCACAGCTTGTTTCCTGCTTTGGCTGTGAGGCATGAAAGGCAGGCGGGCGGGCTCCCAGCCAGCACGCAGTGACTGTGCAGTTTCCAGACCCAGGCCCTGAGCTAAGCGGCCTCAGGTCTGAGAGTGAAACGGCCTAGGCCTGGGATCTCCGGTGAGTGGGGAACCCAAAAGGACCCTGGAGGCCACAGCTCCAGAACCGGACCGTGGAGGATGGAGGGCAGACGCCCAGCACATTCTCAAGTGGGGGTAGCAACGCTGTCATTGCCCTGCCTTGGTGTAAGACTGAAGCACCACCCTTTCTCACCCGGCTCCTGCTTCCCCTTTCCAGGGGCTTCTGTGGGAAATCCCAGGTCCTTCCTGGGACTGGTCTGTCTATATGTTTGGAAACCACAGTGCTGACCAGACTTTAGAACAAGACTGGGGGGGCCAGGCACCCAGAAGACCAGTGACCCTGATCAGCGATAGCCGTAAGAAAGGGCTGAGACGGGCCGGTCCCGGTGGCTACCCCTGCAATCCTAGCACTTTGGGAAGTCAAGGCAGGCAGATCACTTGAGGCCAGGAGTTTGAGACCAGCCTGGCCAACGTGGTGAAACCCCATCTCTACTGAAACAAAAACAAAAAAAAAAAAGCCAGGCACGGTGGCTCATATCTGTAATCCCAGCACTTTGGGAGGCTGAGGTGGGCAGATCACAAGGTCAAGAGATCAAAACCATACTGGCCAACATGGTAAAACCCTGTCTCTACTAAAAATATGAAAATTAGCCAGGCATGGTGGCTCGTGCCTGTAATCCCAGCTACTCTGGAGGCTGAGGCAGGAGAATCACTTGAGCCAGGGAGTCAGAGGTTGCAGTGAGCCCAGATCTCACCATTGTACTCCTGTCTGGTGACAGAGCGAGACTCCATCTCAAAAACAGAAGAAGAAGAAAAAAAAAAACAATTAGCCGGGTGTGGTATTGTAGCCTGTAGTCCCAGCTACTTGGGTGGGCCTGAACCCGGGAGGCTGAGGTTGCAGTGAGCCAAGATCACACCACTGCACTCCAGCCTGAGCAACAGAGTAAGACTCCATCAAAAAAAAAAAAGAAAGAAAGGGCTTGGAGACAGGGTCCTGACCCCGGAATTCAGATATTGCCAAAGCAGCCCCCTCCGGTTCCTCAGTGTCTGCCCGGGAAGAAGCAGTGGGTGGCCACCCACCCAAGCAGGGCAGGCCCTTCACCGCCCAGCCCCACCAGGAATCCAAGGGCCTCTGTTTACTGCTGTTTTCTGGAACTTGTTTTGATCTACAGAAATCTGCTGACACACCCACCTCCGTGCTCTCGCCCTCCAGCAGGGCAGAGATATTTTTAGACGTATTTGTAGAGGAAGAGAACAGAACCCAGGCCCAATGTGAACACTCCTTATTGTGGGCACAACTTTCGTCCCTTAACGCAGGATAGAGATACCCGTGTGGTTGTCTACCCTCAGCTCATCTCTCCTTAAATACATTCCTCTCCTGAGGAAAACAAGCTGTGTGGAACTTGGCGGCCAGCAGAGCTTCTACATAAGGAGCCTCTGAAACAGAGTCCTTTTGTCCTTGAAAACCCAGGGTGGCAGGGGCAGCTCCAGACACAAGGGCACAAAGAAGCCTTGCTTCCCTTTGTGACGGGGAAGCCTGTGCTTTACAGACTCCTATGCTTTGTATGTCGACAATTCTCCATGCTTAAAATATATATATTTGGCCGGGCGCGGTGGCTCAAGCCTGTAATCCCAGCACTTTGGGAGGCCGAGGCGGGTGGATCACGAGGTCAAGAGATCGAGACCATCCTGGTCAACACGGTGAAACCCCGTCTCTACTAAAAATACAAAA
>NW_022436954.1:5692735-5719597 GCF_009761245.1 Sapajus apella | reverse complement strand
TGAGAGGGAGTCTTGCTCTTGTTGCCCAGGCTGGAGGGCAATGGCTCGATCTCGGCTCACCGCAACCTCCGCCTCCTGGGTTCAAGCAATCCTCTGCTCAGCCTCCTGAGTAGCTGGGATTACAGGCGCCTACCACCCTGCCCAGCTAATTTTTATACTTTCAGTAGAGACAGGGTTTGGACAGGTTGGCCAGGCTGGTCTCAAACTCCTGACCTCAGGTGATTCCCCCTCCCCTCAGCCTCCCAAAGTCCTGGGATTACATGTGTATATATACACATATATTTTTAGAAGGCGTCTCACTCTGTTGGCCAGCCTGGAGGACGGTGGCACAATCATAGCTCACTGCAGCCTCAAACTCTTAGGCTCAAGAAATCCTGATGCCTCAGTCTCCCCAGTAGCTGGGACTACAGGCAGGCATGTGTACCTGGCTTTTTTTTTTTTTTTTTTTTCCATTTTTTGTAGAGACAGGGTCTCGCTGTGTTTACCAGGCTGGTCCCAAACTCTTGGCCTCTAGGCAATCCTTGCACTTTGACCTTCAAAAGTGATTGGATCCTACTTTTTTGAAAAATAAAATCAACCATAGCTTGTTTCTGGGATTTGGGAATGATGTGTGTGAATTAAGAGATTTTCAGACCAGAAATAGAGAAAAGCAAATTAAGACATAAACTCCGCAGGAACAGTGGGGAAGATCCACCTCTCAGTTGCCTGGTGAGATAAAGAACTCCATGGCCCAGTACTGCAAATCAGCAGGGAGGAGTCACTCCATAGGCTTCATGAGCTGCCCCGCTTTCTAGAACATTCTGACAGACGATTCACTCTTTCCACACGGTTCTTTCCAGCCAATCACCCACCCCAACCCACCCCTGGAGATGTGGTCAGGACGAGGCCGATGAGGCAGATCCTAGAGAAGGCCGCACTGGCAGAATCTTCTGCTGGCGGAGATCGGGCTGAGCAGCCTCCAGGGAGCAAGCCTGGGTTTGCCACATCACACTTTCCGTACTGAAGGTCGAATGGCACAGTCACCAGTTTTCCGAGAAGCACAGGGAGGGGTGCATGTCGGGCCCAGCCCTGCCTGCTGATGCCACCTCACCGATGCAGGCGAAATGTCTCCCCGTTGCCAGGGGAGCCTGTTTTTATTTTGTTTTGTTTTGCTTGGGGTGTGGGTGTCAACCAGGGAGAGGTTCCTGGCAGCAGTTCCTGTCAGATGCCATATTCTGTTCTGGTTAATAGGTACGGGGTCCTTTTTCTACCCTCTGCCGCAGGGGCCAGGGATTCATCGCACTGTACCCTCTAGCAAGGGCCGTGCCCGCTACACGGTCCAAAGTCCTCTCCAGACACGCAGACCCTGCCCGCCTTGGTGGAGGGCTCAGGAGTTCACCAGGTTTGCTTCCAGAAGAGGCAGGCTGGGGGCCTGCTTACAAATGCGGCAACAATAAATAATAAATAAAAATCCTCTTTCTCCCCGCCCCCACAGCCTGTCTGTCGTTGATGACAGATAACTGCTTTCAGCACAAAGTCTTGATTTTCCATTATTTTGCAACGGCCTTTTCCCACTTAATCCATCCTGAACGCACTTCTTGAACGTTCTCGGGAACCACGTCCCCTCGCCAGGCCCCTGGGAACAGTCACAACAACGACACCTGCCCCCGAAGCGCCCAGGCGGCTCCCCGGGGCTCATGTTGTCACCCACTGGCTCCCAGACGCTATCAGTCCGAGGCAAGGTTTCCTGACCAGAAAAACCGCCTGTTCGCGTTGGGAGCGTTCCGCGACCCCTCCCCGGGCCGCGATAACCTTCTGGGCCGCCCCGCCCCCACTCCGCACCGGAGCGCTGACGTCACCAGCCAAGCCACACGCTTAGCCGCCGCCCGAGAGTCACGCGCACCTCCCGGGGGGGACGCGCCCTCTGCAGAGATCCCTCCGCCGCCGCCTGGAATTTTCCAGATGTCCTGCCGGTCCTTCTTTCGAGCCTCGGCGGGGTTGGGGTGACCTGAGGCGACCCTGGCAGCTCTAGTCGCCCACTCAGGAGCCCCCACTCAGGATCCCCCACCCCCACCGCCACCTCGCTCCAGTCCCTCTCTCGGGAAAGCGCGCCCCCTGCCCGACCCGACAACACCTGCGAAGAAAAGGCGTCTTCTTTCTCATGGCGTCCACCTCCCAATTGTCACCTTGAGCGCTGTCCTCAATCCCAAGAAGCACTGCTAAGGAGAAGCGGGGATAAACTGGTGTCCCTGCGTGGGGGGGACGCTCATGGGAGACCGTGCACTGCCCGGGTCGTCTCCCCCGGCAGGGTCGGGGAGGGACTTTTTTTCCGGCGTCCGTGGAGGAATCGTCCCGTTGAGCAGTGACCCCGGTGATACGGCAGAGGGCTATAAAAGCAAAAGTTGTGGCCAGTCCAGCAGGAGTTAGTGACAGGGAGTGATGCGCTCATGGGTGTAGTTGTGGGGGAGGAAGTGGGCAGTTCAGGGCCTCAGGAGAGTTGGGGAGAGATGACTGAGTTAGATGAGACTCGGGGTTTGGGGGTGCAAGGAGAAGGAAAGTTGGCAAAGAGACGGAGACTAGGTCTGGGGGGACCACAGTGCGGCAGGCTGCGTTCAAAATACGCGCAGGAGCCCACAGGGAGGGCCAGGCTCCAGGCCAGGCTGCCACTACTGCCTGCTGGAGGGGGAACTTGACGTCTGAGAAGGCGCCGCTCTTGCATGGCTGAGCAAGCCTCAGTGCCCTCGTCTGTGGAGGGAGGAAGGCAGGGCGAGAGGCCAGGAGGAATGGGCCGCTGCGGCCCTGGAGATGATCAGGAAGGCGGGCAGTGGTTGCAGGGCTGCAGGAGGGCCGGGAGGGCCGAGCTTCAACTTGTCCATGCCAGCAGCCCTTTTTTTTTCAGACAAAGGGCTGTGAACCCGCCTGGGGATGAGGCCTGGTCTTGTGGAACTGAACTTAGCTCGCCGGGGCTGACCACTCTGGCCCAGGGTGGTATGTAATTTTGGCTCAGCCTGGGACGGGTCCAGGCTGGGCCCAGACTAGTGGAGCGTCCAGGTCTGGATGCGAAGCCAGGCCCCTGGGCGGAGGTGAGGGGTGGTCTGAGGAGTGATGCGGGGCCAAGGCGCCATCCTCACCGGCACCTGGCATGTTTGACAGGCGGGGACTGCGAGGCACGCTGCTCGGGTGTTGGGGGCAACATTGACCAACGCTTTATTTTCCAGGTGGCAGTGCTCCTTTTGGACTTCTCTGTAGGTTTGGCGCTAAACTCTTCTGTGAGCTCACTCCACCCCTCCTCCTCCTCCCTTTAACTTATCCATTCACTTAAAACATTGCCTGGTCGTCTGGTAAGCCTGGTATAGTAGCCGAGTGGCTGTTGGAGTCGGTATTGTTGGTGGAGAAAGAAAGGCCTTCCCGCTGAGGTGGGGTGGGGCGGATCGATGTTGCTTGCCTGCAGAGAGGGTGGGGAGTGAATGTGCCCCTTTGGGTGGGCCCGCAGCGATCCAGCTGAAAGTTACAAAAATGCCTCATGGACCGCGGTTTGTTACTGTAGTGTTCCTCATGGCGAGCAGATGGAACCGGGAGACATGGAGCCCCTGGCCATTATGAGTCCTAGCAGTGCAGGAGGGGAGACCCTGGAGGAAAGAGCCCGCCTCAATTGATGCCTGCAGATTGAATTTCCAGAGGCTTAGGAGGAGGAAGTTCTCCAATGTCATGTTTCCAGGCCTTTCTCAGGAAGCCCTGTATTCAGGAGGCTACCATTTAAGGTTTTCAGATAAGCTTGTGGGGGGCAATCTTAAAAGTCCACAGCAGATGCATCCGGCTTGAGGTGCCATCAGCTTTGAATAAATGCTTGTTCCGGAGCCATGAATGCCAGCAGGCACCCCTCCTTCCCTGGGGTAAAGGTTTTCAGATGCTGCATCTTCTAAATTGAGCCTCCAGTCATACTCGTTCTGTGCTTGGAACCTTGCTTCAAGAAGATTCCTAAGCTGTAGAACATTTTAACGTTGATGCCACAACGCAGATTGATGCCTTATAGAAGGAGTTTGCAGAAGGAGCCCCATGACCTCTCGCCTACCCACCTGTTTGCCTGCCTGCCTGTGCATTGCTCGGAGAAGTTCTGAGCCTGATGAAATAACTTGGGGTGTTGGAAAGCTGTTTAATTTTAAATGCCTTAGACGGGGGATATATTAGAGGAAGCAGATTGTCAAATGAAGGGTGTCATTGTGTGGTGCTAAACTCTGGGAGGGTACACGTTGGTCATTCTGAAATCTGTGTGTGGGAAATGGCAGGTCTAGTTTGGGCATTGTGATTTCATTGCAGGTTACTAAGAGAAGGGAATGGTGGGTATGCCGGTAGTGCCCTTTCGATCTTGTTTCGTTTTTTTTAAACTTGAATTTTGTTAGATTTCATAATACTTTTTTGGCATTCTAATAAGAGGACCCTGAGGTGGGAGTTGTGGGGGATGGGCGGAGGAAAACAGCTTGGCACTGGTCACGTGGGAGTTGCAGTTTGGGGGAATGCAGCTTGGCGTTGGTACTGGGAGGGATGGGGTGAAGAAGGGGAGAGGGTTGGTTAGGTATCTAGTGTGGGTGTTGGGAGTGGTAGGAAATGCAGGTTTAAGGGAACTCTGGGGCTCTGGTGAATTTAGTGCAATGGGTGAGCCAAGAAAACACTAATTAATAATAGTAAGTTGTTAATGTTGGTTAAATTGTTGCTTGGAAATGAAAAGTTGCTTAGAAACTTTCCAAAGTGCTTAGAACTTTAAGTACAAAAAAACCAAAACAAAATTGTTTTGCTTTGCTGCAAGGTGGGGAAGACTGAAAAAGTGTAACTGAAAATAGATGATGACACAGAGTCACCAGTTTTCCGAGAACCACAGGGAGGGGTGTGTGATGCCATCTCACAGGCAGGGTAAACGTCTTTACCAACTTCTTCCTGGTGGCCAAGGCAGCCTGTTTTAGAGGGTGGTTTTGTTTAGGGTGTGGGTATTTTCAAGTGAATCAGTCACTTGTCAGACTTGCATACGCAGCATCCCTCGCTGCCTCTTGCCAGCTTCATAGGTGATCTATCTGAAGCTGTGAAGATGGGATTTTTCACAGGAGCTGGAAGTCTTAGAAATTGTAAATGCCTACATTGTGGGCTTTTAACGTATTTAAGGGACGACTTAAGACGAGTTGAGATAGGCTCCTCTGAATTTGTAACTCATTTGTCACAGATAGCTTGTGATTGAAAATTATGAGCACAGTGAAAGTGCAGTGAATTTCAAGGGATTTCTTATGTAAATCCTGCCGTAGAAACACATAATTGTCTTTTCTGTGTTTGGTAAATATTAATCATGGCAAAATTTTTGCTTACCTAGTATCTTCGAATCTAGTCTTTGTAACGAACCAAATACCCTTTTGTCATCACTGTAAAATTACTATAATATTTGGTAGCAGATAGAATCCATGTACCTTTGCTAAGGTTAAAATGAATATTGTATTTTTAGTTTGAATGTTTGTGCTTTTCCGTGATCCGTGATCCAAGACTAGAGGGGAAACTAAACTGTCATCACCTAACGGTTTGGAAAACGAGCTAAAAGGGGAAGGGGATGAGGATTGTGGGGAGGGCGTGGGTGAAGTGCCTCTACTACATGTGTGATCTGAAAACTCTACTTGTTTCTGAGCTGCATCCAAACTGATAAAGTAATACCAATGGCTTGTTACCATGTCCCTCTTCCCTTTAAATTTCACTTAAATTTTTTTAAATCATGGATATTTTTATCCTTGGGATCTGTCTTCTGGGTTCCATTTTTTCAGTGTTTAAAAATATGTTGACACGGTAGTTCAGTTCTTAACCAGTGGCTTGGACATGATACAATTACTGTCGTTGGAATTTAGAGTGTTATTAGTCATGCATGTATGGGGAAATATTTTCGGGCATGCTGTTGCGAAATTAAAACTGTAGAAGTGGGTGGTTAAAAGTACGGGTTTGTTGCTCTGTATGGTAAGAACTAATCCTGTTGCATCATGTACGTAATTCCTAATCACTTTCCTTCCCCTTTACAGCACAAATAAAGGTTCAAGTTCTAAACTCATTAGAATTGTTGTATTGCTATGTTATATTTCTCGACCCCTATCACATTGCCTTCATAATGAAGTTGGATTTATTTTCATGTTGTAGATTTAGGTCTAGATTTGCCAGCTTCAAGTAAGTAAGGCCGTATAGGAGAGCATGATAACCAAAATAGAACTGGTATTATCCCAAGTGGTCTGCAGACTGCTGGGTGGGTGGGGAGGGATCTGCTCTATGTTGGGACTTGGTAATCATTTGTTTGAAATGTGATGAACCATTCGAGCCAATGAAGGTGAGTGTGTAGGTGGGGAGTGCTTTGCCATAATATTTTAAAACATTACTTGCTTAGAGTTCTAAGTGGTACTTATTTTTATTTGGTTAGGGAAAAGTCTGAATAAAATAGAATGGCTATATAATATGTGTATTACATAGTATGAGTCTTTGGAAGGCTGGAATGTATCTGGGATTTGGGTCTAAGTATATGCGTAATTCTTATCTCACTAAAGAATGCGACTTGTTTTTTCCTTTTGGTGAGTGACTGAGAGGAATCTGCTCTCTGTTGGGACTTGGTAATCGTTTGTTTGAAATGTGCTGAGGAGGAAGGTGCTTGATTCAAAGGGAGCCTCAAGGGAGGCTTGTCCTACTCAACCTGGACCTGTTGGCCTAAGAAGGGGAGATAAGGGCTCAACTGGGACTAGCCAGGGGACCAGCACAAATGGTGGGAGATCATGACCGGAAGGATTCTTTTCTTACCATGAGCTGCGGGACTGGTTGCCGTCTTTACAGCTGTGTCTTATTTGCCTGTGCTGTTGTATCTTGGTGACCCCTCCACATGTACACTACTGACAAACGGGCTGGGTAGTGGGAAGAGGAAGTCACTGAGCTGCCCACCCAGCAAACCTATCTGTGCTCATGGCACCGCCAAGATAGGGCTCTGCTGTGTACAGGCTCCAGGGCCCTCTTCCTGCTTGCCCTCTTCCTGGATGCTCCAGAAATAATCCAGGCCCCCTTTCCTGTCTTACCCCTTTGCTTTGCTTTTTACCCCAGCACCTCTATAACCACCTTTTCTTCTTTTCAGAGCCCTTGTTTCTTCTCTTGTTTTTTATGATTATTACAAAACTCTTGCTTCCACCCTGGAAAGTAACTGCTATGGATGCCTCTGTGTAAATGGTGCTATCTCCAGCAACTGTGGCATGCTGAAGAAGAATTGACTCATGGGGTATAAATGTTGGGGATTGGAAGTGGGTATGAAGTGGCACTTGATCAGGAGCAGAGAGGTGAGGCCAACTGCTGAAGGCTCAGCTCGCCACCCTCCTTGCCTCCACCCCAATCCAGGGGCTGGGCCACAGTCTTTGCCTTCAGTTATCCTCAAATCAGTTGAGATGGACAGGAGGTGTTGATGGCAGTGCCAGCAACTATCACTCATCAGTTTGCATCCTTATGCATGGATCTGAATTCAGACTTTCTGTGAATTTCCAGAGGTGTGGGTAATATCATGGAACTCAGTGAGTGGGCATGGCTGAGCTTTGCAAAATAAAAGTTATGGGGTATAAGAAAAGCAAAAGTTGAACTTGAACTTCTTTTAAAAAGGAAAGTACCCTGAGAGCCAGTATTGGTTTACGTTCCTCAGTATGCCAGGGTTGGTGACACAGAACTGCAGGAACGGCCTGTGTTACAAAAAGGAGATTGATTCAGCTGCCCTTGGTGCATCTTATTGCCTGTGACTGTTAAGGGATTCCAAGGACCCTTAATGCCAGGCTAACCTCTCTGTGCAGTGAAGTCTCTGGAGGAAGTGTTATCCTCTGGCGTTGTGTGCAAAGGTACTCATGGTGCAGTGCTGGTATGAAATGAAGACATGCCCAAATAGGCTTACGGATGTTTATGATACGTTTTCAATATTCCTATCTAACAAACAAAGATATACTGATACTATCTGGAAATCGTAACAGGAAGATAGCAAAAGAAGAACTAAACTTACGAAAAGATGAGCAGGTACGTGTTCCAAGGCAGGTGGCCGTGATCTTCCTCTGAGTGAGGGCATCCCCTCCACCCCCTGCCAGCCTGCTGGTTAGGACAGCCTGCCGCCACCCTCCTGGACCCACAGCCATGCACTGCCTTTCCTCTCTTTTAAATAATTCTTCATCGAGTTCTAATATGTAAAAGAAAAGTTTAAAGTTTACAAATAAGGAATTTTTTTTTCAAAATCCTCAATAATCTTACCATTAACAATTGTTATGGGCATGTTTGCTTTTGGAGGATTTCTTTTATATGCGTGGGATAAGTGCTTTTTTATACAAAAATGAGATGATGCCATAAATTCTGTATTGTGACTACTTAATATATAGTGAACACCTTTTTAAATGATAACAGTGTTTCCTCGATTGGCTATATCAGTGTAAACACTTATTTCAATGGACATGTAGGGTATTTCTAGGTTTTTTTTTCTCTTAGAAAATAATACTTGCAATGACTTTCTTTGTAGCTCAGACTTTTGTCTCTTGTTTTCTCTTTGGGAATGCATGAATACATTTCGAGAAGGAAATGACTCTGTGAAACTCGGGCTAAACTGCCCACCAGGGAGAAATTGCTCAATTAGTGTTCTGACTAGTGAGGCAAACCTGACGCCTTCCCCTCTTCCTCAGAACCTGTTTTGCCACATTAAAAACCTTTGCTCCCCCAATGGATCCAGTCTGCTTCCCCTGTGGGTGTGAGCATTGCTTTGTCTGCTGGGGATTGAACATCTCTACTGTATGTTGATTGGCCGTTTGTAGGGGGTGTGTGTGCATGACTTTGTACTTCCTAATTAGGCATTTTTCTTTTTTTTTGTTTTTTGTTTTGTCTTGTTTTTTAAGATGGGGTTTCACCATGTTGATAAGGCTGGTCTTGAACTCCCGACCTCAGGTGATCCGCCCGCCTTGGCCTCCAAAGGGCTTGGATTACAGGCGTGAGCCACCACGCCCGGCCGCGTAATTAGGTATTTTTCTAATGGTTGTTGTGTAAAAACTATTTACATATTAAGGATATTAATAACCTTTTGTCATAGTTGATGCAATATTTCTTTTCCAGTTTATAGATTGCCTTTTAATTTTGTTTCAGATAGATAGAAGTTACATGATTTTCCAAGGTTAGTTTATTACTGTGGTTTCTGAACTTGTTATATGTAGATCTTTTCTACCCCAAGAGTACATAAATATTAATCCATACTTTCTTGTGAAACTTGCATGGTATCATTTTTTTACATTTAAACCTTATTCCACCTGGAGTGTGTTGTGGAGTCTGTGTGTGTGTGTGTGTGTGTGTGTGAGGAGGGGCGTGGTGCTCTCAGAGCCCACCTCCTAAGGCCAAAGAACCCTGTCCTGGGAGGGTTGCTGTCACAGTGAGAGGGTTCACTGCAGAAGACCTTGGGGCCAGGCTGGTGTTTCCTGAATGGGCCCCTGGTTGTTGCTGGTCCCTGACTCTCGGTTTCCCCATCTGAGTAGGTTTGTACCTAATAGGTCACTGGAGCTGGTTCTAATCCTCTTGGCAACTTTATGACTGGGAGCAAGTTACTTAACCTGCCGGAGACTGTCTGTGAAATGTGGGTTAATGAATATAGATGTTTGGCAGCAGCTACTCCTTGTTGAGCTCTTATAGTGAACTCTCCTGCCTCTGCCCTCCTTCTCCACCTCCTCTGGGGCCCAGGTCTAACCACTTTTTCCTGGGACCCTCTCCCTGTTCTGTGGCCGGCTGGCTGCCCGCCTGGCACTGGACGTTTCATGCAATGGGAATCAGAGTGTATATCCTGGTCTGGTCTGTTTCTACACTTAATTTTGTTTCCACTAAATTTCCCTGTACCGGTATAGTTCACAAACACATTTGAAGAGGCTGTTTCTCAGGATTCTTAACCTTCCCAAAGGAATTCCCATGGATGGGTTCCTAGAAGTCTATGAATGCTCTGAAATTGTGTGTATTTTTCTGTGGAAAGCATAACTTTCATCTGCTTGTTCATGACCTCAAAAAAGATCATGAATGGAATGATTGCATGATTTTATGCTAATGTGCTTATACTACAGGATATTTATCCCATCTCTTTAGTTGTTAAACTGTTTTGACTATTTAAATTGTGCAGCTGTGAGCATCTCTGTAACTTTAGTGTACATGTGTATCTCCCGGAGTGGCACTGCCTGGGCAGTGAGGACTTACGGTTTTATAACCGTCTTCACAGACTCGTGACTCCAGAAAGCTACACTTCCTGTTGTGAGTATATTACATCCATTTCCCTACAAAGCTACTAACATCAGATTTTTACAATTTTATTTATTTGTTGCTACTTGTAAAATTTTTTGTGGTGAAATACATATAATAGAAGTTTACTATCTTAATCATTTTTAAGTATGCATTCAGTAGTGGTAAGTATGTTTCCACTGTTGTACAGCCAATCCAGAACATTTTCATCTTGCGAAATTGAAACTCTGTACCCATTAAATAACCTTAAACACTGCATTTCCTCCAACAAAACCAAAACTCTGTACCTATTAAATAATATTAAACAATCCATTCCCTCCAGCCCCGGCAACCACCATTCTTTCTACTTTCTGTTTCTGTGAGTTTGACTACTCTATGCACTTCATATCAGAGAAATCATGAAGTATTTGTCTGTTTGTGACTGGCTTATTACATTTAGCACAGTGTCCTCCAGATGCGTCTATGTTGTAGCACGTGTCAGAACCTCCTTCCTTTTTAAAAGAGCTGAATAATCTATTTTATATCTTATTTTGTTGATCCATTCACCCATTAGTGGACGGGTTGCTTTCAGCTTTTGTGAACAATAGTGTTACGTACAAATATCTTTATTGTTGTATTTACAAGTATGATGCTGTAATGTACACACATCTTTTTGAGATCCTATCTTCAGTTCTTTTGGGTATGTAGCCAGAAGTGGTATTTCTATTTTAATTTTTTTGAGGAACCACTCTATGTTTTCCATAGCAACTGCCCTATTTTACACTCTCACCAGTAGTGCACAGGGGTTCCAAGTTTCCCACATCCTCTGCAGTGGTTGTTATTTTCAGCTTTTTTATATCGAAGCCACCCTGTGGGTGTGAGGTGATATTTCATTGTCATTTTGATTTGCATTTTCCTAATGATTAGTGATACTAATGATTAGTGATACTAAGCGTCTTTTCATATACTTATTGCTCATTTGTATGTCTTCTTTAGAAAAATGTCTATTCAAGTCCTTTGACTATTTTAAAAATTGGGTTATTAAGGTTATTGTTGTTGACTTGTAGGAGTTTCTATATTCCGGATATTAACCCCCTATCAGATATATGATTTGCAAATATGTTCTCTTATTCCATAAGGTTGCTTTTTCACTTTGTTGATTGTGTTCTTTGATGTACAGAAGTTTTAAAATTTGAAATAGTCTAATTTCTGTCTTTTTAATTCTGTTTGTACTTTTGGTGTCATATCCAAGAAATCCTTGCCAAATCCAACGTTATAAGGTATTTTAGTTGTTTTAGTCTGTATATTTCTGTGCTCATCTCTTTATCCACTCATCCGTTAATGGGCACATAGGTTGGTTCCATATCTTTGCAATTCTGAATTATCCGTGATCAGGTGTCTTTTTGGTATGACTTATTCTCCTTTGAGTAGATACCCAGTAGTGGCATTGCTGGATTGAATGGTTTTCATACTTTTCTGTTTTACCACAGTTTTCATCTGCATTTTTCCTCTTTGACCACTGAGCATGTGAAATTCTCATACTGACCTTTATATGATCATGAACTCTTAGTATCATTGGGAAAGCCACATTCGCTGCTTATGATTGTCAACCCTATCCTCCATTTTTCCTGTTATTATTGATGCAAAAAGCATCTATTTTACCAGGACTTCAAAAATCAGTCTGATAAGCCTTTGATAAGCCTAATAATAATAACTGATAAGTCCGTTGAATTTGCTGCGTATTACTTTTTCTTTAGTAGCTAAACATGTATGTACTCCTCTGGTGACAATGAACACTCCTCTACATTTAAATTAATGATTTACACTGATGAAGTTGAAATAGCAAAGTTTTAATTACTAAATACTGTCTTTGTTTTTTTGCTCCAGGTCTGTCATTATTAACTTCTTATAATTTTCTTTTTTTCTGCGTGTGTGTGTGTGTGTGTGTGTGTGTGTGTGTGTGTGTGTATTAATTTCAATAGCTTTTGAGGTACAAGTGGCTTTTGGTCATATAGATGAATTCTATAGTAGTGAAGTCTGAGATTTTACTGCACCGGTCACCTGAGTAGTGTACATTGTACCCAATATGTGGGTGTTTATCCCTCGCCCCCCTTATCTGCCTTACTTTGAGTCTCTAGTGTCCATTATGTCACTCTGTATACCTTTTTGTACCCATAAGTTAGCTCTCATTTATAAGAGAGAACATGCAGTATTTGGTTTTCCATTCCTGAGTTACTTCACTTACAATAATAGCTCCCAGCTCCATCCAAACTATTGCAAAAAAAAAAAAAAAACCCATTATTTTGTTCTTTTTTATAGCTAAGTCATATTCCATGGTGTAGATATACCACATTTTATTTATCTACTCACTGGTTGATGGGTTGGTTCCTTATCTTTGCAGTTGTGAATTGTGCTGCCATCAAGTGTCTTTTTGGTATAATGACTTCTTTTCCGTTGGGTTGATACTCAGAAATGAGGTTGCTAGATCAAATGGTTCTTATAATTTTCTGTCTGGATCTATTTCTGGAAATTGTAGGCTCTAGTTTTCATTGTTATTGTTAATAAAATGCAGTGGAATTTAATGATCGTCACTTTTCATTATGTTTTAAAATCTAGTAAATGAAAGCTAAAATACTCCTCTAAGGGAAGAATATTCTCTCTCTTTATTAGAACTCAAATACACAGAACTGGGTAAATCTTTTGGTTCAGAATATAACATGGCTCTCTTTAATTTTCTTTCCTTGATTGTTTTTTAATAATGTGGTAAGCATTTCCAAATCTCCTATCTAATATAAAAACTAGGACAATACAGACAGTAACCCCTTCCGCTTATGTGGTCCCACCCCACCCGACTTCCCCTGCCATCCCTGCCACCCCCCAGGCCATGGTAATAATCATCCTGAATCCTGGGTTTATCTCCCACTTACTTTCTTTTCCCATAACTTTGTAAAAGAATCTGATCTAAATATGTTTTTCAAATTATATATTTATATTTTAGTTGTTCTTAGCTTATAGAAAAGTTATTTTGGATGTAATCTTATGTTATTTAAGATTATGTTAATCTTATTAAATGAGATATAAACATTCTCATTTAATATGGTAAGATTTATCCCTTGCCCATGGGGTATTTCATTTGGTTTATTTACTGGATAGAGCCCATCATGTAACTGTACCTCAGTTAGTTCATCAATTTTCCCATCCATCGTGACAGGGTTGCTTCTCTTACTTCTGTCAGTGTCGTTGAAGAAGTGATATGTGGGTGTTTTCTCATTACACAGAGTTGAAAGGTGACTGACAAGGTTGGCACTACCAATCCCCCATACTCCAGAGGTAACCAGTGTTACCAGTTTGCTGGGTTTCCTGCTAGACTTACATTTGTATCTTAAAAAGTGTTGCATTGTGTTTCTTTTCCATAGAAGTGGGAAAATACTATTGTATACTGTACATTATTGATTACTTTTTTCATTTAACAGTAAGGAGATGCCTGGGAGTGCACACAGAACTTTCCTCACTGTTTTCAACTGCTGTGCAGTATCTCTGTGAGTTATTTAGCCATTCTGCCATTAATGGAAATTTACAATATTTCTCATCTTTTGATATTACAAACAATACTGTGTGATCATCGTCATACACAGCCCCTTGTGCACAATGCATGAGTGTTTCTCAGGGTAGGTACCAAGAAGCGAAATTGCTGGGTCATAGGATGTGGGTCTGACGTTTTCCTCTGTTCTGCCCTGTTGCCCTCCAGAGTAGTTGTCCAGCTTTGCACAGCTGAGTATGAGAGTATCTGTTGTTCATATCCTCTACGACGCTCTATATGACACTAAAATTTCTGCTAGTTGCTTTCTTTGATCTGTCATGTATGCAGTGACCCACTAAAACTTCAGATGGTATGATAGATTCTAGTCATCTCTGTGTGAATTTAGCATTCATGGGATTAATGCTAATAAGGCCCCCAGGGTCCAAGACATGTAATCAAGTATAATTTTGTCAAGGTATAATTTTTTAAATTGCTCTTGTCACGTGACTGCTGGGGACGCCCAACCCAGTGCTCTGCACCGGGTCACACTGCGGCTTTGTCGTCTGCTTATCCCTGCATTCAAGCACTGTCCTGAGGGGACCAAAATCATGCGGATTTAGGTAAGTCCATGGCTAGTGTTCCTATATTATGTGTTCTTATAATGACTGGGGCTGTGGAGTGTATGAATTTATAAATCACTAGTCTTGTAATTAAAACTCAAACACTATAGAAAAAGGCCATATAGAAGATAAAAGCTCCTCTATAATTCCCAATCCCTAAGACAACTACTGATGACAACTTCCTTTATATTCCTTCAGACATTTTCTGGCTGTGGATATCCTAAAATTTATCCTATTATGCTCTGCCCTAAAATGGAATCATATAATATGTACTATTGTTTTTATGGCTTTATAACATGTAATATTGTGCATGTTGGTGTGGTCGTTTTAACCATTTTTCTAGTGATGGGTTTGAGGTTACTTGCAGAGTTTTCTAGCCATCACAGAGTGCTGCAGGGATCTCTTTTGCATTCCTCTGGGTGCAGAGCTGAGGCACCCAGAGGCAGTGCCCAGAGGAGGCAGCATCTGTAGGTGTCTTCACCTGCTGTGGCTCTTGGCACACCTGGTCAGTGACACTGTTTTGTGAGATGGATTGAAAGCATCTGCTGCTAAAATCGGTAATGCTGGTGCTCTCCTCAGGTGCCGTGGAATTCACATAAAACTGCTTAGTGTCCATGCCAGAATCAAGTATAATATGGTGCCCGGCTAAGCACAAAACAGTAATGGATCCTGCAGATCCCAGAGTCTAATTCCTGGTATTCTTTCCCCTAAGCAGGTTCAATAAACAACAACAACAACAAAAAAAAAAAACAACCAAACTATTCTAGGAACACAGCTGTGACATTTGTAAAAAAGCAGTGTTTAATGATCTCTTATTCACTTGTCTGTTTAGTTTGTTGAAATGTTACCTGGTCTAGGAAGGAATGCTGTCTGTACCTGCCCTCTGCTGGGCACAGCGTGGCTGCTTCAGGGGCTAAGTTCATGCTCTCTGTCCTCTAAGGGGCTGTCACATGCCAGGAGCTCAGATGTGAGCCCAGCCCTGGCTCTTACTCACCTCATAGGGTCACTGGTAGGGGCACAGGGAGTTGAACATTGTGCACAGCAAGCCACCACTGGCTCAGCATCTGCCCTGCTGGACTTACTACTTCTAGAAGGCAATACCTGAGTTCCTCTGGCCTCAGCTACTAGAGTGACTGGTACACTGTCCGTCTTACTCTTCCATCAGTGTGACAACTGTGTGACCCACCATCTGTGTGTCAAAGCAAGGCCCTGCCTCATCCTCTGCTCCTGTGCTGACCCCAAAGGCAAATGCTCTGCTGGTTTCCTTCCATTTCACTTCACCTATTAATAGATGTGTGAAACTGTTCAAAGCAATACATGCTGCACATGTTCAAACTTCAAACTCTGTGAGTGATTCAGTGGCATCTTTCTCTAACCCCCAGCCTCCCTTCCCACAGAGGCAGCTGTTGTGGCCAGTTGCTGCAGTTTCTTTCTGGAGAATCTGTATTTATAAAGCTGTACAGGTATACCACATAGCCTGTCTTGCACTTCGGACTGTTGAGTTACTGTACATCAAGGTGAGCACTGTATATCTGTATTCACGTCTGCCTCAGTCTTTTCAACATCTGTGTGGTAGCTGTGTTTGAATTACCCATTCCCTTTTTGGGGAACCATTAAGTTGTTTCAGCAATTTTTACTGTAGATAAGGCTATACCGCATATCTGTGTACATGTGTTTTTATGTACATGGGCAAGTATATCTGCGAGGGAAAAGTTTTCTCAGGAGGAAGTCTGGGCACAGCACGTGGAAATTTCTGAATATGATGGACACCCCCAGCTTCCACCGTAGGGAGCTTGGTCCCATTGACATTTCCCCACACCTTCACCTGGGCTATGCTCTCAAACTTGGTTATTTGTCAATGTGAGAAGTGGAAAATAGTATTTAATTGTAGTTTTGATTTGTATTTCTTTTGGGTTATATGTTTACTGATACATATTAAGGAAATTAACCCTTTGTAAATACATTCCTGTTTTTCACTGATTTTTAAGTTTTATTATAATATTTTGCTCTTCAGTTTATATATATATACACACACACACACACACTAATTTTGTTTTATGGTTCCTGGATTTTATGAGTAGTTCAAAGAGGCTAATCCAGCTGAAGCTTTTTTTCTTTTTTCTTTTGGTTAAACCCCATGCTTTCTCCTGTCTTTTTATTTTTACTTTGGAGGGCTCTATCTGGACTTAATTTTAGTGCAACGAATGACAGGGTTAGTTAGCCTGTTGCCCTTACACCGTTTTCTGGCTAACACAGCTGTTAACTATTGATCTGTTTATTCATGTGCCAGTTCCTAATGGTTTTACATAGTGTCATCTGTACTTTAAAAAAGCGAAACGAAAGCCCTACCTCATTATTCTACTTTTCCAGAATTCTCCAGGCTGCATGTTTACCTTAACCTCCCCCGTGACGTCTTCATGCCATTGTCGTCTTAGGAGAGAATAAGGTGCGTCTTTCCATCTACTCGCATCTGTTTAATTTGACTTTGCATTACACAGAAAGCTGGTCTTGGTCTGTCTACCTTGGCGTCTAGGTGTCCTCACTGCCCCCAGCGGACCCTACCCCCATCACGGCGTACTTTTATTTATATTTTGCTCTGCCCAATGGTCACTAGTTACCGTCATACTGATAGTGTCCAGTTCAGTGGTCTTTGCAGTTGAGATGATCCTATACACAAAGTCTTGTTAAAAATGCCAGTAAGTTTCTACAAACCCAGCCTGCACCCAAGGTCACGTTCAGGGGGTGGGCTGGGAGGGGTTGCTTTCCGAGCCTCTGCCACTTTGTAGCTGGCTCTTCTCACTGGGAAGTTCTGTGTATCTGGAATGTCTGAGTGGAGTCCTGTTCCAGTGGCCAGCACCTGACCCCTGTGCCCAACCCCTGAACAGCCTTTTCCTGCTGTCCACAGCCTGCTGGAACCTTTCACAAAATGTACTGCATGCTTTCCTGCTTTACGAGGGATTATAGAGACCAGAACTTGCCATTTCTTCAGAGTCTCAAGGCCGCCATCATGAACACATTGTCCTGTCTGGTGCACAGGGGTTTTTTGGAGGCTGCTGAGCCAGATCTGGTTGTCCCCGCCTTAACTGACCATCTTCAGCAGCACTGCCGTTCTGCTTAGGAACCTACTGCGGCTTCCCCAGGGTCAGTCCACTCCGCTTTCACTGGGCTCCTTGTTCTACAATAGAGCTGGAACCAAGGTGCCTGGAGCAAGATGGTAAAGACTTTACTTCTGCTACTTTCCTATTTCACAAATAAGGCAGAGGCCGCCTGCCTCCACTCCAGAAAGATGTGTCTGGGCTTTAAATATATATATATATATATTTAAATGAAACACTGTTCTGTTTTCTGATGAGAATTTTTTCGGACTTTGTTGAAATAGGGTGGGGTGAGTTTCTGCTTCCTAAGACACTGTTGTGCACACATCTGATCATTTCCTTAATAGCAGTTTCTTAGCAGTGAAATGACCGGCCCAGAGGCTGTGAGCGGTTTGACTCCTGTTGCCAAGCACCCTCCTTGCAGGCAGGCAGAGCCCATGCTCCCAGCAGAGGGTCCCCATAGCCTGGCCTGCACCATCTTTGTTTTTATCTTTGCTGATTTGAAGGCAAGAAATGGTATCTTGGTATTTTAATTTGCACTTTTGGACTCCGTGAGGTTGAATAAATACTTGTGTGTTAGTTGATCTGTGCATCTGCTTTGGGCCTCACCTGTATTTTCACCGCTTTGTGACAACTGTTGAGGACATTTACCCTTACATATTACAAAACATCGTTCATGCTTGTAGTTTGCCTTTTAAGTGTTCGATCTTGGTGATGGTTTTAAATTTGGTAATGAAATCTATCCATTTTTATTATTATGGTTTCATACTTTGGTGTTATACTATATTTTTTCTGGTTCCTTTATGGTTTTGTTTTTGACATTAAACGCTAATCCATCTACAAGTTACCTTTGTTTAGAGCGCATGGTGTATGAATCCAATTTAGCTGTTTCAAATGGTGACCTGATTTTCCCAACACTATATACTGAATCATTCTACTTTCTCTATTGATTTGAATGCCACTTGATAATTATAAACTAAATAATTTAATAGTCCAGGTGCAATGGCTCACTCCTGTAATCCCAGCACTTTGGGAGGCCAAGGTGGGTGGATTACCTAAAGTCAGGAGTTCGAGACCAGCCTGGCCAACATGGTGAAACCCCATCTCTACTAAAAATACAAAAATTAGCTGGGGTGTGGTGGTGGGCACCTGTAATCCCAGCTACTGTGGAGGCTGAGACAGGAGAATCGCTTGAACTGTGTTTAGAGGCAGAGGAAAAGGTGCAGTTCAGTTCTTAAACGTGGAATGGACGTAACCCCAGTGTGTCTTTGTGTGTAATGCCAGCAGATGCCCCTGCGAGATGTGCTGGATCGTGGGAAAGGGTTTCCATTTGTTACTATATTGTTTGGAACTTTTAATTTATGGTGGGTATGGTGGCTCATGCCTGTAATCCCAGCACTGTGGGAGGCTGAAGCAGGAGGATCACTTGAGGCCAAGAGTTCAAGATCAGCCTGGGCAACATAGCGATTCCCTATCTCTCAAAAAAGAAGTTTTAAAATTTGAAATAATAATAGATAGTGTATTTATTCAGATGTCTTTTCTCATCTTTTGAGATGAGTATCAGGTTTTTTTCCTTTTGTCATCTGATGATGAACTTAATTTTTCCATTTGTACTAATGGAATATTAAGTCCCTCTGTGATTTCTGAATCAAGCTATTCCTAGGCCTGAGTTTTATTTTGTTGACACAGAAATAAATTAGAAGGCCAAGTGTGGTGGCATGTGCCTGTAGTCCTAGTTACTGAGGTAAGAGGATTGCTTGAGTCCAGGAGTTCAAGGCTGCAGCAAGCTTTGATTGCACCACTGCACTCCAGCCTGGTCAACAGTCTAAAACCCTGTATCCAAAAAAAAAAAAAAAAACTAAGGCAATGATAGTTCCTGGCAAATGCTGGGAAGGAGGCAGCAGTGTTCGGGGAAGGTAGCCCTGAAGCAGGACTTTTAAAACAGAGAAGACTGGGAGGCCCAGGCAGGCAGATCACAAGGTCAGGACTTCAAGACCAGCCTGGCCAACATAGTGAAACCCCGTCTTTACTAATAATACAGAAAAATTAGCTGGGCGTGGTGGTGTGCGCCTATAGTCTCAGCTACTCAGGAGGCTGAGGCAGGAGAATCACTTGAACCCGGGAGGCGGAGGTTGCAGTGAGATTGGGCCACCGTACTCCAGCCTGGGCGATAGAGCGAGACTCCATCTCAAAAAAAAAAAAAAAAGAAAAGAAAAGACCTTATCTTATTTCCTATATGTTTGTGCCTGATGTATAATTTGGCCCTAGTTAGAATGGTGGTCTGGGGAAGTGGCCTATGCAATCTCTGCTGTTCTGGATGTATGGCTCCCTTTCTTCATTGATTAAGGTTGTGATTCTTTTTATACATGTTCCATGGCAGTGGGAAGGGATTCTCTGTCACATTCCACATCTGGATCAGTTCCTCCCAATTTTGTTGGTCAAATCCAGATCTGCCATATCCTGTGCAATGACAAGTGAGTTGCATTCTCACCATCACTCCTGGGGCCTCTCCACTTGCCCTGAGCTGGCTCGGCAGTCTGCTCCGTGTGTTTTGATGCAGGGCGATCCACTAGTATTCCCAGCGCTAACTCCCCCGTCTGTGGCCTGCTTGCTGCTTGGACTTCACCATGTCTGGTGTTGACAGTGCAGACCCGAAGCTGTCCACACATGGGCGCACACACTCCTCTGTCTTCTTGTTTGCACTGGACTGAAGTATCTTTGGGGGTTATTTTCAGCTGCTGAATTTGGAATGATTTTTATCTTTTCTGCTTTCCACTTAGTCCATGTGTTTATTTTATACTGTAGTGATTGGTATTTATCAGGTGAATATAATTGGTATTTAACAGGTGAAATAATCCACCTGTTCTGGTTGAGGTCTTCTGGGACTTTCCAGGGTGACAGGTTGTCACTGCTACCTGGGCCATGTGGACCCACACCAGCATTTTGTAGTTACGAATTGTACAGTCACAAATGTCTTTGGGCAAATCCCCTTCTATTCCTGAAGAAAGCTTTTGGCTTGCAGCCCCACTGGCCAGCGGGAAGGGCCAGTCACTTGGTTCTCCTCACTGCCCTGTGCCCAGATGGTTCTAGAGCTGCTATTTCCCCCTTGGCCCTGTCCACACCACTGTTTTTACTTCTGCTCACTGGCTGAGTGCAGTGGTTCCCGGAGCCAGTGCCGCGTTTCCCCACGTAGCTCACTCTCCCCGCGGCATGCACCCGAGGGTCCTATGGCTAACACGCTGAATTAATTCTTTGCTCATCTTACAGAGTGGGTTTTGACTGCCCCCATTTCTGAGGCCTTGTAGGCCAGAGCTTTGTTGCCTCATCGGCAGGTTGGGACTTAGATGGCCGTGACCGTTTCCTCTCTGCTGCTGCAGTAAGTAAGTGCCTGCACCGTGTATTTGGGGGCTGAAGTGGAAGCGGGGCTGTGAGGGGAGATGGACATGTGAGGGGGACGGGGCATGAGTGAAGTGGGGGAGGGGTTGAAGGCAGTTGGCCCAGCAGGTTCCCCGCCCTTTTTGAGAGGTCTGAGGCCTGCAGGCCTGGCTCAGAGCCCAGCTGGTAGTCCCCAGACTCGTGTGTGTGTGTGTGTGTGTGTGTGTGTGTGTGTGTGTGTGTGTGTGTGTGTGTGTGTGTGTGAGACCTGTGTGTGCCTGTGACGTGGGGGAGACCATGTGTGTGTGTAAAGTGGGGGAGACCTCTGTGTGTGTGTGTGTGTGTGAGAAAGAGAGAGAGAGAGAAGTGGGGGAGAAGTGGAGGGCTGACTCTGCTCGGATTCATCAGGATGAGTACAAGGCACCCAGCCCTCAGCCTGGCCTGACCTCCTGTTTGTCCTGAGCAGGCTATAGCCCTCTCTGAGCCCCTGTTTCTCATCTGGACCCTGCTGGGGAGGGCTTCTGAGCTCTTTGGCACTGGCAGCAGGGGCTCCAGGAGCCCTCCCTCCATGGCAACCAGGACAGGACTCTCAGACGAGGACAGAGAGCTCATGCGGGGTTCCCATGGACCCGCCGTGGGGCCAGGGGAGGCAGAGCCTGGGCCAGGAGCATTGGTGCTGTGGACCGCGGATACTGAGGGTGTCCTGACTGCGGCTGAGGGTTCAGGTGGGCTTCATGTACCTCTGGGTCCTGGGGCCCTGGTGACTTGGACCCGTCCTCTCCAGAACTTGTACTCCAGGTTAGTCAGTGACAGGAGAGAGGCCGGTGGGCACTGCGCTTCCAACTTCATTTCCAGCATGACAGTTCCCAGGAAGGAACCCACAGCTGACCATGGCCGAGAGATCAGAGGACGGAAGGCGAGGCAGGGCATCTGCGTGACCTCAGGTGCTTGGGGCCCAGCAGACCCAGAGAACCATTTGCACTAGGCCAGGGTGCCGGAAGTGTCCCCAGGTCTTAGATTTCCTGTTCTGATGAAAAGACTTTTGCCTTTAATTATAAAAGTGATCTGCATAGAGTCAAAAATTCAAGCCGTGGGTATAAAGTGAAAGTAAAATTCCTGTCCCCTCACCTATCCTGCCCTGCTACACAGGGATGTCTTCTCAAGTTTCCTAGACCTCTTCTGGAAATTTCTATACTCACAGAGATGCTTGTGACTGCATACACTGTCCCAGAACCTGCAGGACTGTGCCTCGTGTTCGGTTTGCTGGTGTGACTTGATGCTCCTCAGTGAGGATACACATGTGGCACACTGGGATGTGGCACATGTGGCTGTGCCACTGGGGGACACTGTCCCAGGCGGTGGTGCCTTTGCAAGGGGAGTGAGGAAGGCAGGAGGTGGGCCTGGGAGGGAGGGAGGCGCGGAGCCGCCGCAGGTGTTTCTTTTACTGAGTGTGCCCATGGCCACACTCAGGTTTTGCTTTTCACCTTTCAATCTGTGAAACAGTGAGCAGGAAAAAGCAAAAGGCGCTGGTGGTGGCACGTCCAGCACTGCTGGGCCAGGGTTCGAGTCCCTGCAGTGTCGCTGCTTCCTTCTGGCTCCCTGCTCCAGGCCTCTCCTCCCACCCCAGCAGGGATGTCTTGTCTCCTAGAGGGTGGCATTGGGAGGAGCACCCAGGCCTCTCCCAGAAGCCCTCCTGCCCCACTATCCCTCATCTCCTGGGGCCCTGGGAATATAGCAGGGGACCGGGGGCCACAGGCAGCTGATAATTTAGCCCCTAAGCCACTCCCGTGGGAGGAGGAGGGGGACACCAGGCACAGCTTGGGGGCTTGGTACCCAAGGCTATGGGGCCTACCTGGAGGGGCCCCGTCCCTCAGGCACACTCCCCACTGCCCTCTTCCTTCCAGGGCTCCCAGAATCAACTCACCGCCTCCCTCCTCTCCACATCTGAGGACCAGGGAGGGCTGAGGGGATGGGGTCTAAGGAGAGAGGCCAGAAATCCTGAGGCCTGGGCTGGAGATGGGGGGAGGGAAGATAGGGCCAAATGAACAGGCCCTTGTGCAAGAAGGCAAAAGGCTAGGACCACAAGGGGCCGGGTGGGACAGGGGAGTCAGCCTGCACTCTTCAGGTGCCTGGACCCCAGGGATCCGCTGGCTCAGCACCAGCAGAGGCAGCAGCTTCCATCCTGAGCAGATGGTTTCTTCCTCACTCAGTCTCTGCCCCCGCTTATCCCCAAGAGGGAAGTCAGGGGTTCACAGTCAGTTTCACCAGCCATGATATTGATTCTGTCTGCAGCTTGGAACAGCCTGCCTGGCCCCAAGGCTCCCCAGGGAGCCTCTGCCAGTCACTATAATAATCTCCTTTAACAAGCTGGGCCCCATAAGGAACAGCCCGAAGCAGGAGAGAGGTATGCAGAGCTGGCCTTGGGAGGCCGGCCATATCTCCTGACCCCACAGAGCGCACTCAGAACACCACGCCCCACTGGGTCTTCCCAGCCCAAACTCAAGTCGCAGGATGGCATGGATCCTTTAGGGAGAGCTGGGCTCCCGTGGGGTGGAGGGAGCCCCAAACCTCAACAAGGCTGCAGGAATGAGTGTGCAGGGCCAGGAAGGGGAGCCAGGAGACAGAGGGGCAGGAGGCCAGTCAGCTTTGCTGGAGAGGACCCTTCATGAGGAGCCCTGGCTTGGGCCTCCTGGTCAAGGGTAGGGCCAGTTCGCAGCAATCTGCAGCCCCTTAGCCCCTGGCAAATTCTGGTGCCAGAACATCCCCTCTGGAGCTGGTGTCCCTCTCATTGAAGGGGTGAGAGGAGGTAGTGTGAAGCTGAGGTCGTGGCAGGCCATGCCTGGGTGGTGAGGCCAAGCCTCCCTTGCAGCTGCGAGGGCAGGTGGGAGGAGCTGCAGGAGCTGCTGTCCTTGGATGTGATCAACCTGCCACTGGGGACCAACCGGCTTAGGCTCACGTAGGAGCCAAGGCACAGAGCCCAGGACCGAAGACAGACAGGAGCCACCCCCCAGCCAAAGAGCATAGACCTCTGAGTGCCACCTAGCCTGTGTGAGACTCCATATCTCTATCTAAAAGGGAGTTCGGGCTAGGTGCAATGGCTGACACCTATAATCCCAGAACTTTGAGAGGCCAGGAGTTCGAGACCAGCCTGGCCGACATGGAGAAATCCCATCTCTACTAAAAATTCAAAAATTAGCCAGGCGTTGATGGCAGAAGGTCTTGACATGTCTGTGATGGAGTATATGTTGTTTGCTGAGAGGTGATGGCAAGGAACACTGAGCCATCCCCAGGCAGGAAACTGCTAGAATAGTAGACAATATGTACCAGTCATGCACTAGTTAAACCAGTTCCCAAAACAGGATACATGACCTTGTCCCCATTGCTGACTCACAAAGAGTGCTTTCTAGCTTATTTCTGTCTTAGTGCTGAACAGGCACTATCTGCTTGTTTAGTCTATCTATATTCTATGAAGAAACACTGAGCACCTGCTTATTAAAAATAATCACTTGTGCTGGGCGCGGTGGCTCACGCCTGTAATCCCAGCATTTTGGGAAGCCAAGGCAGGCGGATCACAAGGTCAAGAGATCGAGACCACCCTGGCCAACAGGGTGAACCCCCTTTTCTACCAAAATATAAAAATTAGCTGGGCATGGTGGCGCACACCTCTGGTCCAGCTACTTGGGAGGCTGAGGCAGGAGAATTGCTTGAACCCAGGAGGCGGAGGTTGCAGTGAGCCGAGATCGTGCCACTGCACTCCAGCCTGGCACCTGGCAACAGAGCAAGACTCTGTGAGAGTCTGCGCTGGGCTTTCAGCTGGGAAATGCTGTCAGCCCCCTGGGGTCTCACTCTGATCCCACTTTTGCACTCCATCTTTGTGTCTGTTTCTTTCTTTCTTTTTTTTTTTTTTTTTTTTTTTTGAGATAGAGTCTCACTCTGTCACCAGGCTGGAGTGTAATGGCACAATCTCAGCTCACTGCAACCTCCGCCTCCCAGGTTCAAGCGATTCTCCTGCCTCAGCTTCCCGAGTAGCTGGGATTACAGGCATGCACCACCACATCCAGCTAATTTTTGTATTTTCAGTAAAGATGGGGTTTTATCATGTTGGCCAGGGTGATCTTGGTCTCCTCACCTCGTGATCCACCCACCCCAGCCTCCCAAAGTGCTGGGATTACAGATGTGAGCCACCGCACCTGGCCTGTGTCTGTTTCTTAATCTCTTCAGTGCCGCCTGGGTTGGGGTCTCCACGACTGAGCTGGTCTCAGCAAGGTGTGGTAACACATGCCTGTAGTCCCAGCTACTTGGGCAGCTGAGGCAGGAGAATCACATGAACCCAGGAGGCGGAGGTTGTAGTGAGTCAATATCATGCCACTGCACTCCAGCCTTGCAACAGAGCAAGACTCCGGCTCAAAAATAAATAAATAAATAAAAATAAATTTAAAATTAAAAAAACCAGAGTCTGCCAGGCACAGTAGCTCATGCTTGTGGTCCCAGCCACTCAGGAGGCTGACATGGGAGGACCACGTGAGCCCCAAAGGTTGAGGTTGCAGTGAGCTATGACTGCACCACTGCACTCCAGCCTGGTGACAGCGTGAGACCCTGTCTCAAAAACAAAAACAAATAAGATGGAGTCACTGACAGCAACCTCACAGGGTTGTTGAAAAAATTAGGGGTAACATTTACTGCTTGCCACAGGGAAGGTATTAAAAAGTTACAGGCTGGGCAAGGTGGCTCACACTTGTAATCCCAGCACTTTGGGAGGCCGAGGTGGGTGGATCACCTGAGGTCAAGAGTTTGAGATCAGTCTGGCCAACATGGTGAAATTCCATCACTACTAAAAATTCAAAAATTAGCTGGGCGTGGTGGCAGGCACCTGTAATCCCAGCTGCTTGGGAGGATGAGGCACAAGAATCATTTGGACCTAGGAGGCAGAGGCTGAGATTACATCACTGCACTCCAGCCTTGGTGACAGATGAGAATCTGTCTTAAAAAAGTAAAATAGGCCGGGCGCGGTGGCTCACGCCTATAATCCCAGCACTTTGGGAGGCCGAGACGGGTGGATCATGAGGTCAAGAGATCGAGACCATCCTGGTCAACATGGTGAAACCCCGTCTCTACTAAAAAAAAAAAATACAAAAATTAGCTGGGCATGGTGGCGCGTGCCTGTAGTCCCAGCTACCCAGGAGGCTGAGGCAGGAGAACTGCTTGAACCCAGGAGGCAGAGTTTGCGGTGAGCCGAGATCGCGCCATTGCACTCCAGCCTGGGTAACAAAGAGCGAAACTCCGTCTCAAAAAAAAAAAAAAAAAAGTAAAATAAAAATTTAAAAAATGGTTGCAATGTGTGATGAAGAAACTTGGTCTCAGGAAGGGCATGACTGTGAAGCTGGAGCACAGGCTGGCATCAGCAGGGAACAGTTTCGCTGGCCAGGCTGATGCTGAGGCAATGGGGTGCTACTGAAGGACGCAAGAGCAGGAGAGACAGGTGGTCAGATCCAGACCGGAGGAAGGATGCCACCCAGGCCAGGTGGGGGATGGAGGTGGCCATGGCAGGCATGAGCAGAGGACTGGACCCAGGCAGGGAGAGTGGGGACAGAGAGGAGGAGAGTGTGCTAAGGTCGAGCTCGGGCCAATGCTGGCTCGGCTGGTCCCCTTCTTCCACCCTCAGCCAGTTCTTTTCCATTTGTGTGACCTCTGAATCCCAGATCCCCACCCCTTTGACCCCAGTCCCTATGGCAAAAATTTCATACTAGAGTCTGAGTTTGACCAGGAGGCATTTTGCTTGGTCCAAACAGCTTTTTTTAAAATGTATTTTTTTAGGCCGGGCGCGGTGGCTCAAGCCTGTAATCCCAGCACTTTGGGAGGCCGAGGCGGGTGGACCACGAGGTCAAGAGATCGAGACCATCCTGGTCAACACGGTGAAACCCCGTCTCTGCTAAAACTACAAAAAAATTAGCTGGGCATGGTGGTGCGTGCCTGTAGTCCCAGCTACTCAGGAGGCTGAGGCAGGAGAATTGCCTGAACC
>NW_022436954.1:5657395-5687735 GCF_009761245.1 Sapajus apella | reverse complement strand
GCCTTAGCTCCCACTTATTATATAAGTGAGAACACGTGGTGTTTGAGTTTGTTTCTGCATTAATTTACTTAGGAAAATGGCCTCCGGCTGCATCCATGTTGCTGCAAAGGACGTGATTCCATTCTTTGTGGAAAAGCCCTACCCTCACACGCCGTGGTCCACTGTGTCCAACTGGTGGAACAGGACCTATGGTGAGACCCCTCAGGTGAGCATACGCCGTAGGCCTGTGGTAGAGGCTGAAGTAGAGCCCTTTGTCTCCAAAAATGGGCAGACACTCAACAGGTGAAAGAAAAACAGCACTCCAGGTAGGCGGCCAAGCAGAAGCAGCCGGTGAAGTTTGCTAGGAGTCCAGGAGACTAGCTGGGCACGAGGCTGGAAGAAGGGGTGCACTCTGATGCACCAGCTTCTCCCATCCTCCGGCCTCCAGGGAGGAGACGCGTTTGAACAATTCCGAAAAACGTTTGGATCCCAAGTCTGACTCAACGCTGTGATCTGCTTACTCTGTCATGGTTCTAGATACTTTTGAAATATATTATCATAACAATGAGTAAGTTCTATTTCCATTCTCAGAGAAGAAAACTGATACAAGATTATGTAACTTGCTGCTTCTGGTTGGTGAGATATTTTTTAAAAATTATATAACTTGCTCAAAGTTATACTGATGACAAACTATGGAGCAGAGATTTAAACAGTCTGGCTCCAAAGTCTGAACTATTATAATATTTAAAAGTCGTTGGCTGGGAACAGTGGCTCATGCCTGTAATCCCAGCACTTTGAGAGGCCGAGGTGAGCAGACCACTTGAGGTCAGGAGTTTGAGACCAGCCTGGCCAACATGGGGAAACCCCGTCTCTACTGAAAATACAAAAATTAGCCACTTGTGGTGGCATGTACCTGTAATTCCAGCTACTTGGGAGGCTGAGGCAGGAGAATCACATGAACTCAGGAGGCAGAGGTTGCAGTGAGTTGAGATTGTGCCACTGCACTCCAGCCTGGGCCACAGAGTGAGACTCCGTCTCAAAAAAAAAAAAGTCTGTCTTGGCCAGGTGCAGTGGCTGATGCTTGCAATCTTGGCACTTTGGGAGGCCAAGGAGAGTGGATCACTCAAGTTCAGGAGTTGGAGACCAGCCTAGGCAACATGGCAAAACCCCGTCTCTACAAAAAAAAATACACTCACGCATACAATAGCCAGGAGTGGTGGTGCATGCCTATAGTCCCAAGTACTTGGGAGGTTGAAGTTAAAGGGTCGCTTGAGCTCAGGAGGCGGAGGTTGCAGTGAGCTGAGACAGTGCCACTGCACTCCAGGCTGGGTAAAAAAGCCTCTCTGGGGCCAGGCGCGGTGGCTCAAGCATGTAATCCCAGCACTTTGGGAGGCCGAGGCGGGTGGATCACGAGGTCAAGAGATCGAGACCATCTTGGTCAACACGGTGAAACCCCGTCTCTACTAAAAATACAAAAAATTAGCTGGGCATGGTGGCGCATGCCTGTAATCCCAGCTACTCAGGAGGCTGAGGCAGGAGAATTGCCTGAACCCAGGAGGCGGAGGTTGCGGTGAGCCGAGATCGCGACATTGCACTCCAGCCTGGGTAACAAGAGCGAAACTCCGTCCCCCCCCCCCCCCCAAAAAAAAAAAAAAAAAAAGCGTCTCTGGGACAGTGTTTTCCCAGCTTTCCCGTTTTGGCTTTCTGCAGACGCACTCATCACTGTGTTAGGTGAGAGTCCATACACTTCTCGAAATCTTGTAAATCAGTATTTTTACCCAGCATTACAGAATTGAAGTTAGGCTCAGAGAGGGTAAATTCTGATTCGGGCTTCGGTCCTAGATTTTTTCCTACAATATATGATGTAACTATTCTGCCTGAAGAATCTTCTAGCATTTCTCTTTCGAATGCGACAGCCCAGGGCTGGATTAGCCCTGAGAGTTGCAACGGAAGAGGGGCTGCAAGGCGGGGTGGACTGGGGATACGCGGTTCTGGAACCCACTGTGCTCAGGATTTTAATCCTGGGCCTCCCCAACAGGCCCGGCAGGAGCCGAACTGAACGTCGCTGGGGCCACTTGGTACCTCCCCCTCCCTGTTTGCGACCTCTCCACTCGGGCCACACTTGGAGCCCCACCACAGGGTCTCTGGGCGACCCCTCGCCACCTGTCTCGCTTGGCACTCCAATCCTGTATATGTTTAAGCAAAGAGGTCCAGAGAGCAGCCGCTCTCAACATCTGCCGCATCCCAGCCTCTGGCCGGAAGCCCACTCTCCAGCTCCGCGGGACCGACTGGAACACGCTGAGGGCCGTCCTGAGCGCCCCCTCGGAGAAACCCAGGGCTTCCAGGATGGCGCCTGCGCAAGCGGGCAGTGAGCTGAGATTGCGCCACTGCACTCCAGCCTGGGTGACAGAGTGAGACTCCATCTCAAAGAAAAAGAATTTTTTTTTTAATAATTAAATATTTCTATTTTTCTATTTTTTTTTAATTTTTTAACCAGAATGTAAGAGCTTTGGTAGATGGGGACAGTGTTTGGGAATCAGATCCAAGGAGAGAAAGATAGCTTCATATATCAAAGTGGAGATGTCCTTTGTAAGAAGTGACATCTTTGGTGGGCCAGCCCTTCCTTGAGAAGATTTCTGTTTTTCAATGTGTATTTAATTTTTTTTTAACTTTGAAACATCCAGTATCATAAATTTTATGTTTTATGTGCTTTCACTGTGGTTCAATAAAGTAAGTTTGAGTGTTTTAGGATATTTTTCTGGCATTTGATTTTGCATATACCTGGCCTGCTGTACTTGTTTTTAAACCTACTTGCCCACCCAACTTTGAGATTTCTGCCTAATGGAGTTAGTTACTGTAGGATATGGGATAGGTTCCCTATTCCCACAACACAGGATGCTTCTGTGATCAAATGATTGGGGGATTGGGGTTCCCCACACACCAAGCAGGCAATCACGTCTTCAGCAGACACCAACTATGTGTCCCGTAATTCAGTTCCATTCTTCTGCTATCTGCCTGGAAGAGCCCACAGGTTGAGAGCTTAATCACACAAGACTACCCCACACCTCAAACAGAAACCAGTCAAAAGTGTGGCACCCAGAATTTCTGACCAACTGCTCTAAATTGAGGTTCCCATGACCCCCAACCTGGGTTCAATGAATTTGCTAGAATGGCTCAGATAACTCAGGGAAACCTTTACTTAGGTTTACGCATGAACAGCCAGATGGAAGAGATGCACAGGTAAGGCTTATGTGAAGGACGCAGAGCTTCCCTGCCGTCTCTGGATGTGTCATCCTCCAAGAACCTCCACATATTCAGCTATCCAGAAGCTCCCGGAACTCAGATCTTTTGGTTTTTGTTTTGTTTTGTTTCTTTTTTTTTTGAGATGGAGTTTCACTCTTGTCACCCAGGCTGAAATGCAGTGGTATGATCTCAGCTCACTGCAACCTCCGCCTCCCAAGTTCAAGCAATTTTCCTGCCTCAGCCTCTGGAGTAGCTGGGATTACAAGCGTGCACCACCACGCCCGGCTAATTTTTGTATTTTTAGTAGAGACGGGGTTTCACCACGTTGGCCAGGCTGGTCTCAAACTCCTGACCTCAAGTGATCTGCCCACCCCAGCCTCCCAAAGTGCTAGGATTACAGGCGTGAGCCACCGCACCCAGCCTTGTTTCCTTTTCTGAGACAGAGTCTCAGTGTTGCCCAGGCTAGAGTGTAGTGGCATGATCATAGCTGCTACAGTCTCCAGTTCCTAGGCTTAAGCAATCTTGCTGTCTCAGTCTCCAAAAGTGCTGGGATTACAGGCGTGGGCCATCATACCTGGTCCCTTTTGGGGTTTTATGGAAGCTTTATTATGTAGGCATGATTGATTAAATCATTGGCCACTGGTTTATCAACCCAACCTTCTGCCACTCTCCCTTTTCTCCTCCCCAAAAGTCCGGGTAAGTGGGATTGAAAGTTTCAACTCACAAATCAATTGATTGGTTTCCTGGCAACCAGCCCCTCTCCCAAGGCTAACTAGGGACCCCCAGCCACCAGTCATCTCATTAGCGCACAAAAGACACACATCACTTCAGAGATTCCGAGGATTTTAGGAGCTGAAAAAACACATATATTTGTCGGTATCACAGTTACCATAATTACTTTTTATGTTTTTCTGCTTGTCTCAAGCTAGGGAAAACTTTCACCTGCTGCCTCAAGCAAAACGTGCCTGAGCTCCAGAATTTCTGTTGATCCTTTTGCTGGGTTGTGCCTGCCAGTTATCAATCTGTTACCTCTAGCTCTAAATTCATCCTTCATTGCCCACTCTCCAAAAAATGGAGCTGGGCCTTATTCAGCAAGGTTTGAATACAGTCCTGCCATGGGGCATCTCTTCCTTGAGAGCCTCAGTCCTGGCAGCTGCTCCTTATACCTGCTATTTCGGCATACTTTCGTTTCTTTACTTTTATAATAATTATTATTATTATTATTATTATTATGTGTGTGTGTGTGTGTGTGTGTGAGAGAGACGGACTCTCGCTCTGTTGTCCAAGGTGGAGTGCAGTGGCACAATCTCGGCTCACTGCAACCTCCACCTCCTGGGCTCAAGAGATTCTCCTGCCTCAGCCTCTCGAGTAGCTGGGATTACAGGTATCCACCACCATGCCCGACTAATTTTTGTATTTTCAGTAGTGATGGGATTTCACCATGTTGGCCAGGCTGGTCTGGAACTTCTGACCTCAGGTGATCCGCCCGCTGCAGCCTCTCAAAGTGCTGCGTTTACAGGCGTGAGCCACCGTGTCTGGCTCTTTACTTCTTACTAGCCCATTACTCTTTACTGCAATCACCTATAGTAGTTAATTTTCATACTAAATCTTCCCTGTTTAAATTATTCTGTGGTTTTCCTTTGCTGATTGGACCCTGACTGATAATGGTCCTGTTTTTTATCATCTTGGGATTCCCTCAAAAATAGATTTGGATTGGGGCAACAAAGAAGACACATGTTCACATTCACAGGACTTTGCCTTTCCCTGGGTCAGCAAGGCACCTAACAGAGAGCAGGTGTCCCTGGCCCCCATAACAGGCGCGGAGGCTGTTACTATGTTAATTCCAGTTGGTCTTAACTGATCATCATTGTGCCTCAATTTTTAGTTAATAGTAGCAGGAAAAAAAACGGGCCAATTTAACAAATACTGAGGGCAAGCCATTTCTGTCACTTGTTCATTCATTCTGTGACGTTGGCCTGGTCATCTTGCCCTCTGAATTTTGCCTTCATCCATAAAATGAGGCTAGGATCACATGCATTACCTATTGCTGCATAAAAACTACCTCAAAATGTTGTAGCTTAAACCAACAAATATTTATTATCTCTGTTTTCTGCAAGTCAAGAATCTGGGAGTGGTTTAGCTGGGAGGTTTCAGCTCAGAGTCTCTTAAGAGATTGCAGTCATTTGAAAGCTTTGAGTTAACTTTTATGCAGCAACAGTAACTTACACATGTGGTTGTAGCCTCATCACTGGGGCTAGAGGATCCACATGCAAAAGGGCTCACTCACAAAGCTGTTGGCAAAAGCCCTCAGTTCCTGGCAACATGGGAGCTGATTGTGAGAGAACACACTCATAGGCACCATATCTTTATAACCTAATCTTGGGGGCAATGCACCGCCACTTCACTCATATTGGATTGGTCACTCTAATAACCATGTCTTTGGTTTCCTTTATTCTGATGCTTTGACATCTGGAGCCTTGCTGACCTCACTGAAGGGGCCACCTCTCCCAAGTTTAGCCAGTTCTTCAGGATAGAGAACAACTCACCTAAGAGTGTGCTTTTCAAATGCAAACCAACCGATCCAGAGCATACACCCCCCACCATCTTCTTTACCAGGCTTTCCCACCTCAGGCTGCCCATCACTTCTCTGATCACCCCAGGGCCTGGTACCAGACTAGGCGGACAGCCCCTATGCTCCAGAGCCTGAAATTGGTCAATCCTGAAACTAGCCAGTCCTGCAACTGCTTATCCTGTCCTGCCTACCCCTTCCCTCAGAAACCACAAGAAAGGCTCTTGCACAGCTCCCGCCTTCCCCTCTGCCTCTTGACCAACACCCCCTCCACCATGGCGTGCATGTCCCTTCCTTATGGGAAATGCAACAAGCTCTTCAGTGATCGTCATCTCCTGATCTGTTGGCCTTACTGGCCCTCAAATTTTCTTTTTCTTCCTCCGTCTGTTGCCCAGGTTGGAATGCAGTGGCGTGATCTCGGCTCACTGCAACCTCTGCTTCTTGAGTTCAAGGTACTCTCCTGCCTTAGCCTCCCAAGTAGCTGGGAATACAGAGGAATGCCACCATGCCTGGCTAATTTCTCTTTTTTTTTTTTTTGTATTTTTAGTAGAAACTGGGTTTCACCATGTTAGCCGGGATGGTCTCGATCTCCTGACCTCATGATCTGCCCAATTCAGCCTCCCAAAAATTGCTGGGATTACAGGTGTGAGCCACCACATCCAGCCAGCCCTCAAATTTTCTATTCGTGCATTATTTATTTATTTACTTTGAGACAGGATCTCCCTCTGTCACCTAGGCTGGAGTGCAGTGGCACCATCTCAGCTCACTGAAACCTCCACCTCCCAGGTTCAAGCAATTCTCCCACCTCAGCCTCTGGGGTAGCTGGGATTACAGGCGTGCACCACCATGCCCAAATAATTTTTGTGTTTTTAGTAGAAATGTGGTTTTGCCACATTGGTGTTGGCCAGGCTGGTCTTGAACTTCTGACCTCAAGCAATCCTCCCACTTCAGCCTCCCAAAGTGTTGGGATTACAGGAGTGAGCCACCAAGCCACAGTGCCTGGCATATTCATGCATTATATTTTAGAACCATCACGCAGAATGAACTGATACAACGTGGGAGAGGACCACACAAGGACGGCAATACCAGAAGGTAGGGAATCACTGGAGCTAGAAACTACCCACCATATGACCTACTTCCCATGGGAAAAAATAAAACAGGATAAATATATGTAAAGCCTCCTAGTACAGTGATCCAAACACTTAGTTAAAAGGCCGGGTGCGGTGGCTCACACCTGTAATCCCAGCACTTTGGGAGGCCAAGGTGGGCAGATCATCTGGGGTCAGGAGTTCGAGACCAGCCTGGCCAACTTGCTGAAACCCTGTCTATACTAAAAATACAAAAATTATCGGGTGTGGTGGTGGGTGCCTGTAATCCCAGCTACTCAGAGGCTAAAGCATGAGAATCACTTGAACGTGGGAAACGGAGGTTGCAGTGAGCTGAAACCATGCCACTGCACTCCAGCCTGGGCAAAAGAGCGAGACCCATCTTGGAAAAAAAAAAAAAAAAAAAAAAAAAAAAAAAAAAAAAAGAAAAAAAAAAAAAAAAAAAAAAAGAAAAAAAATAGTAAAGGATGCAGCTAAGCAGAATTTAGAGGGAAATTTATAGCACAAAATGCCCACTTTAAGAAAAGAAGACGCCAGGCATGGTGGCTTACACCCGTAATGCCAGCACTTTGAGAGGCCAAGGGGGGGTGGTGGATCATCTGAGGTCGGGAGTTCGAGACCAGACTGACCAACACGGAGAAACCCTGTCTCTACTAAAAATACAAAATTAGCAGGGCATGATGGCACGTGCCTGTAATCCCAGCTACTCAGGAGGAGCTTGAGGCAGGAGAATTGCCTGAACCCAGGAGGCGGGGGTTGCGGTGAGCCGAGATCACGCCATTGCACTCCAGCCTGGGTAACAAGAGTGAAACTCCATCTCAAAAAAAAAAAAAAAAAAAACCTACTTAAAGATATAAAGAAAATATCTACAAATAACATCATACTTAAAGATATAAAAAAAATATCTACAAATAACATCATACTTAATGCTGAAAAATAATGCTCCTCTCTGGATCAGTAATAGACAATGATGTCTGCTCTTACCACTCTAATCAACATTTTACTAGAGGTTCTAGGTAGCTAGTACAGTAAGGCAACAAAAAGAAGTAGGCCAGGCACGGTGGCTCACGCCTGTAATCCTAGCACTTTGGGAGGCGGAGGTGGGTGGATCACCTGAGGTCAAGAGTTCAAGACCAGCCTGGCCATCATGGTGAAACCCCATCTTTAAAAAGAAAGAAAGAAAGAAAAAGAAGTAAAAGGCATCAAGATGGAAAAGGATGAAGTAAAACTCGAATCAATTTTTTTTTTTTTTTTTTTTTTTGAGACAGGGTTTCGCTCTTGTTACCCAGGCTGGAGTGCAATGGCGCGATCTCGGCTCACTGCAACCTCCGCCTCCTGGGTTCAGGCAATTCTCCTGCCTCAGCCTCCTGAGTAGCTGGGATCACAGGCACACGCCACCATGCCCAGCTAATTTTTTGTAGTTTTAGTAGAGACGGGGTTTCACCATGTTGACCAGGATGGTCTCGATCTCTTGACCTCGTGATCCACCCGCCTCGGCCTCCCACAGTGCTGGGATTACAGGCTTGAGCCACCGTGCCCGGCCGAAACTTTTTAAAATATATACATATGCAGGAAATCTTAATTCCAGGACTGCTTTCACTTCCTTGTCGCAGGACCTGGAGCCAGGACTGGCTATCTCAGGGCCTCTGGCTCCTCCTGGCAGAAACTATGTGCTGCCAGCCTGGACTTGGAGAGGCTGAAGGGATGAAGGTCCTGCCTCACTTTCAGCCCTCTCTGCAGAGCCCCAGCTTGCACCTCACGCACCAGCTCCATAGGGGGCAGTGTGCGTCCCTGGAAGGACTCCCAGGGTCTGGTACTTGTGACTCAGGAGAGATCATTCCCTGCAGATCATTCATCTGCCACTTTAAGAGATGGGAGAGAGACGAAGGAGGCCCATCTGCCTTCCCTGCCAGCTGCTGCTCATTGCTGGTGGCTGCCTCCCGAGTTCTGGGACCCCTCTCTGGACAGTGGTAAGAGTGCCAGGCACAGAGCATGTCTGCCACACAGCAGTGGCCACTGGTGCACCGAGCACACTCCCAGCTCCAGGACCATGGGAAGACCTTTTTGGGGTATGGACATCCCCTCCCTGTCGCAAAGAGGAGCTCTTCCATGGCCCCCACCTGAGGGGAACAGGAAGTCCACAGCCTGGATCCTTCCTGTTTCCTGGGGCTGGCCCAGGGCTTCTAGCCTGGCCTTTATTAAGGCGTGGGCCAGATGCTGGCCCTTGGGGCCTCTCAGCTCAGCCCCACGTGCCCCTCTGTGGACTCTCAGTCTCACCTTTGTCAGGGTTCTGCCATTTAGAAATGATCAGCCCACGCCAAGATCACTTCCCCCCTGGAACGTCCTGTCTAACTTACACACCAGCTCATCCTTCCAGGCCTAATTAAGGCCCCACCCTGTCTCTGAAGCCACCCATGCACATGACTCTCCCTGACGCAGGTTCTCAACGCACCGGGTACCTCAGCTGCAGCGTCTTTCACAGTCCATGATGCGTCACAGCTATTTATAGGTGTGCTTAACTCCCTGTGAGGAAGCACTTCAACTTAACGCCCAAACACAAGTTCCAGAAATATGCTTAAAGATAGAGAAAAGGTCTGGAAAAATACACAGTGTTGTTGCGTCAGGCAGAGTCCGTGTGTGTGCGTGTGTGTGTGTGCGTGTGCGCGCACGCTTTCACTTTTTGCCTCATCACATTGTTTATAAAATTTATCAATATTACAAAGTTGTAAACAAGGTTATTTAAAAACAACAAATTAGCTGGTCGAGGTGGCTCATGCCTGTAATCCAAGCATTTTGGGAGGCCGAAGCAGTCGGATCCCTGTTCTTTTTTTTCCTTTTTTTTTTTTTTTGAGACGGAGCCTTGCTGTCTCCCAGGCTGGAGTGCAGTGGTGCGATCTCAGCTCATACTTGGGTATTATTAAAAAATAATAATAAACGAGTCACAGGATGGAGCCAGGAAGCCTGAGGCAGGTGAACCTATGAGGCAAATGTCACGTGAAATAACGTATAATTGCCTCTGGCAGCTGAGACCAATTGGATATCTTGGTGAGACAGTCTCCAAATGTATCACAGGATATAATTTCCAAAGTCATAAACATGACTGTCTTTAACGCTGTACCAAAGGTTACTTTAGGTGTTAAGGAACTGCCATCATGGGAAACTCGAGTTCAAAGGGAACTGGAGAGCCGGGCGCGGTGGCTCAAGCCTGTAATCCCAGCACTTTGGGAGGCCGAGGCGGGTGGATCACGAGGCCAAGAGATCGAGACCATCCTGGTCAACATGGTGAAACCCCGTCTCTACTAAAAATACAAAAAACTAGCTGGGCATGGTGGCGCATGCCTGTAATCCCAGCTACTCAGGAGGCTGAGGCAGGAGAATTGCCTGAACCCAGGAGGCGGAGGTTGCAGTGAGCCGAGATCGCACCATTGCACTCCAGCCTGGGAAAAATGAGAGAAACTTTGTCTAAAAATAAAAAAAAAAAAAAAAAAAAAACAAAGGGAACTGGAGAGACTGAACTATTCAGAGGCACTGAAAACTGCTGAGTTCCATACAAAGCAGCTGCTGCCCTGCAGGGTAATAAGCCCATTATCTTTCAAGGTGTAGAGGTAGAAAATTAAAAAATAATAACAATAAGCCCATTATCTTGGGTCATCTTTTCTACCTGTGTACAGAAGTGACCTACGTCTTACCAGTCTACTCAACACATTTCCCAGCCTCGTCGATGGTTAAGTCAGAGACGTGCTATGCCTAGAGAATCCCAAAGGTCATCCTATGGCCACCTGTTGGGACTGGTCATCTTTTTGCCTTTTCAAATGTTTGATATTTTTTTCTTAATAGATGAATATTATTTAACCCTTTCTTAGAAGCTTATCTGCTGCTCCCAGTAATTCTCAGCAACCTGAGCCTTGCCCAAGTTACTGGTCAGACCTGGGCCAATAGCGGACTGACCACACCTGGTGGCAGCATTTTGAGCTCTGAGGAAGTACCCTGGGCTCTTGTCTTGAGGCCTCAACTGGGCCCGAGAGAGCAGGAACAAATCAGCTCTCTCCCTAAGCTCAGGGAGTCCACAGTGGGACCCCCACACCCAGTCTAAGGAGACCACCGGGCAGGGCTGAGACTTTTTTTCTGAGACAGAGTCTTGCTCTGTCCCCTAGGTTGGAGTGCAGGGGTACAATCTCAGCTCACTGCAACCTCCGTCTCCTGGGTTCAAGCAATTCTCCTGCCTCAGCCTCCTGAGTAACTAGGATTACAGGTGTGCACTACCACGCCCGGCTAATTTTTGTATTTTTGGTAGAGACGGGGTTTCGCCTTGTTGGCCAAGCTGGTCTTGAACTCCTGACCTCCTGATCCACCCGCCTCAGCCTCCCAAAGTGCTGAGATTACAGGCATGAGCCACCTCGCCTGGCCAGAGCTGAGATCTTAAGGACAAACTGGAGTTCACTCTGTTTTTGGGGAAGGAGCTCTGGGGTGAGCGAGGAACATCAGGAGAAGCTGGAGTAGAGAGGGGCAACCAACTCCTAAAGGGCCTGCTATAACCCGAGAGGCCTGCCTTTATGCAGCAAGGCCAGGGTAGGGTAGGAGCAAAGGTTGGTTTATGAAAAGCTTCCTATGGCTAGAGCCCAGGAGTTCAAGGTTACAGTAAACTATGATCACACTACTGTACTCTGGCCTGGGCAACAGAGCCAGACCCTGTGTTTATTTATTTATTTATTTATTTAGAGACAGAGTCTCACTCTGTCACCAGGCTGAAGTGCAGTGGTGTGATCTCAGCTTACTGCAACCTCTGACTCCAGGGTTCAAGTGATTCTTCTGCCTCAGCCTCCCAAGTAGCTGGGACTACAGGCATGTGCTACCATGTGTCTCGATAATTTTTTTTGTATTTTTAGTAGAGATGGGGTTTCACCATGTTGGCCAGGATGGTCTCCATCTCTTGACCTCATGAGCCACCTGCCTTGGCTTCCCAAAGAGCTGGGATTACAGGCGTGAGCCACTGTGCCTGGCAACCCTGTGTTTTAAAAACAAATCCTGAAAAGTCACAGAATTTCCTAAAATGGAGCCAAGGGTGGGGGCAGAGCCTATAATCCCAGCACTTTTGGAGGCTGAGGTGGGCAGATCACCTGAGGTGAGAGTTCAAGACCAGCCTGACCAACATGGAGAAGCTCCATCTCTACTAAAAATACAAAATTAGCCAGGCGCATAATCCCAGCTACTCAGGAGGCTGAGGCAGGAGAATCGCTTGAACTGGGGAGGCAGAGGTTGCAGTGAGCCGAGATTGTGCCATTTCACTCCAGCCTGGGCAACAAGAATGAAACTCCCTCTCAAAAAATAAAAAAGCTGGCTGGGCGCGGTGGCTCACGCCTGTAATCCCTACACTTTGGGAGGCCAAGGCTGGAAGATCACCAGGTGAGGGGTTCAAGACCAGCCTGGCCAACATGGTGAAACCCTGTGTCTTCTAAAAATACAAAAATTAGCCAAGCGTGGTGGCGGGCACCTGTAATCCCAGCTACTCAGGAGGGTGAGGGAGAGAACTGCTTGAACCCAAGAGACAGAGGTTGCAGTGAGCCAAGATCGTGCCACTGCACTCCAGACTGGGCAACAGAGAAAGCCTCCATCTCAAATAAATAAATAAATAAATAAATGAAATAAAGCCACAAAACTTCCTGGACGCAGACGTTGTAGGGGTTCAAGGAAGGAGATGGGGAGTACAGCGGAGGCAGTGTTCGGAAAGGCACAGGTCTGGGCAGGTGGCCACCCTAGATGCCGAAGGGAAAAGTAGAACATCAGGAGGAACTGGAGACCATGTGAGGAAGCAGGAGATGAAGGTCCAGAAGGGAGCATCGGGCTGACAAAGCTGGGGTGGCAGCCTCGCCCCATCCCACTCCGTGTGGGGTCCCCACGGTCGGGTTGGCGCAGCCACAGGGTCCTCCCACCACCGTCGCGGCCCTGCGCCCGCCCAGATCCCGTTTCCCCGCCTTTGGAACGCAGACCACAACACCCGCGCAGGAAGGATCAAGTTAGGCCAACTCGGCTGGAAAGCGGTTCCCAAATCCCCAGGCCCGCGGTTCCCTCCCTCAGGGCTGCAGCCGCCTGCAGTGGCCACGGCCGCGGGGTCTCCAGCCCCGTGCACGCGGCCTCCTCCTCCATCCTCTCCGGCGCAGTCCCGGGCTGGGGACACGGCGGGGAGAGCGGACCTGACTTGGAGGAAGGCGGCCCCGGCGCGGCGGGGGGCAGCGGAAGCAGCGAAAGTAGCGCGGACTCCCAGCGGCCCCTGCGCGGGTACCCACCGCCGTCACGTGACACGCCGCGCGCTGAGTCACCGGGAACCACCTGGGTGCGGCCAGGCCTGGCCAGTCTGCGGGACCCTCCGGCCCGGAACGGGGTAGTAGCTGCTCCTGCTTCTCCCCAGGATCTCTACTCTGGCCTTACGAATTGGTGAGCCCAAGGGGTTCCAGGACTGGAAGGGGCGTTTGAGACCAGCCTGAACAACCTGGCGAAACCCTGTCTCTATTAAAAATAAAAATACAACTCGCCGCTCCTTCAAACCAAAATAAATAAATAAAATAAAAAATACACAAAACACACACACTACACACCCCGCCCCACGTACCGCACAGGGCCAGCGGCCCTCCCTGTCATCGACTGCGTTCCCCTCGCCAGTGCCCTCCCCTCCCCCGTCCCCTTCGGTCCCCTTTTGTACACGTGCCTTCCCTGCCCGCTCCCACCCGGCCCCTAAGGCGCTTCCGCCTCCGCACTGGCTATTCCCTCTCCCGGGCAGCCATTTCCAGCACACCGTCTTCTCCCTGATGAACGCCTGGGCCTTCCGGGCCCAACTCGGGTGCAGTCCTTTATGAAATGCCTTCTCTCAGCTCCACGATCGGCCCTGCTTCCTTTTTGGCCTCCGCAAGGCCAGGGACCACTGTGCGAAGCCCTGACTCTTCTAGGCTTGGAGTCCCAGAGCAGCGCGGGGCTGAAGTGGAGGGTCTTCGGGCAGGTCCCTTGGCTTCCGTGGGAGTTGGCTGTCAAAGGGCTGCGGAGAGAAACCCGTCCTGGGGGCAGGGGTCCAGGGCTCTGCCTGGCCGTTAATGGGGGCTGCTGGGCAAGGGGTCACTGTCAGCATGGTCAGCTCGCAGGCAGTAAGAAGAATTTAGGGAGGGCAGCATAGGTTTGAAAAACAAAGTTTCATTACACAGAACACTACCAAGGCAGACACGGTGACTCACGCCTGTAATCCCAGCACTTTGGGAGGCTGAGGCTGGCGGATCACTTGGGGCCAGGAGTTCAAGACCAGCTTGGCCAACATGGTGAAACTGTCTCTACTAAAAATACAAAAATTAGCCGGGCATGGTGGTGGGTGCCTGTAGTCCCAGCTACTTGGGAGGCTGAGGCAGAAGCATCGCTTGAATCCTGGAGGCGGAGGTTGCAATGAGCCAAGATCCGGCCATTGCACTCCAGCCTGGAAGACAGAACGAGGTGAGACTCGTCTCAAAAAACAAAAAAGGAGAAAAAAAAACAAAAAACAAAAAAAAACCACTACAGAAGAGTGCAGAGGGCGCCTCGGCTAGAGGACTGAGCGCACCTTGGTGGATTTTCCTTAGGAGCACTTATGGGCCCTAAAGATGGAGCTTAGGATAACTTGGACCATGATTGCCACGTAGGTCATGATGAATGATTACATTTGTAGACGCTTTGGTGCCTTAATGTCAGTCAGCAAGGGTTGCACAGCGAGTTTTGACAGGCATGCATTTGGGGAGAGGTATAGAAATTCTGATTACTTGGAAATTTTGTTGGACTGGAGCTAGGAACCAAGGCTTTAGGGAAGTCTCATTACTTCTGAATTCCTCAGATGAGGAGTTTTGCCTCTGCAGGGTCTGCTTGATGGCCGCCAGGTGACCCTTGCTCTCCTCAGGGGCTGGCGCAGGGTCCAGAGCTGGAAGGAGTATGGGCTGAGTCCTTTCCTCCTCTCCCCGCAGCCGCAGGGGCTCCGGCTGTGGAGGCGGGCTGAGCTCCCTCGAGGGTGTCGCGGAGGGGGTGACGTCCAGCTCGCACTGCGGCCCACAGTCGCTCGGCGCCTCGCTTCCCAGAGCCTGAGCCTGCCAAGGGCGCTGGCAGCTGCGTCAGCGCGGTCAGCCCTGGCTACCCACCCCAGGCGTCCAGAGCTGGGAGGGGTGCCGGGGAGGCTAGGCCGGGGGCTTTTCAGGGCTGGTGGTCCCGCGGCCTGCACCAGTGGACTAGGTCTGCCGCTACTGAGGGGCAGAGGGGTCTGAGGTTCCAAGTTCACCCCGACTCAGCGAATATGTATTGCTTTGTTTGGATGTGATTCCCTTTCCAGGTAATTGTAGGTTACCCTCACACTGCCCTGGCATGGAAGGGATTTAGGCTCTCCTAGGCCCTCACTCCTCCCCAAGATGAGAATCCAGACTCCGAGGCATTTAACAGCTCCTGGGCTTCTCCCACTTAGACGGAGCCCACTATCTACTACTAAAAACGTTTTTTTTTTTTTTTTGTTTTTTTTTTTTTTTTTTGAGATGGAGTTTCACTCATGTTACCCAGGCTGGAGTGCAATGGCGCGATCTTGGCTCACCGCAACCTCCGCCTCCTGGGTTCAGGCAATTCTCCTGCCTCAGCCTCCTGAGTAGCTGGGATTACAGGCACGCACCACCATGCCCAGCTAATTTTTTGTAGTTTTTAGTAGAGACGGGGTTTCACCATGTTGACCAGGATGGTCTCGATCTCTTGACCTCGTGATCCACCCGCCTCGGCCTCCCAAAGTGCTGGGATTACAGGCTTGAGCCACCGCGCCCGGCCACTAAAAACGTTTTGAAGTTGACACCCCCTTACGCCTGGCTCATTCATGCATTCAACAGACGTTTACCGAGCACCAAGAGTGTGTTGGAGACTGGCCACTGGTTTACATAATGAACTGTGACAAAACAAAGCCCCAGACCTCTTGGGTGATGTTCTCAGGCTTTTTTGAGTTGTGAATCACTTCCCCCTGGAAGCCCTCCTAGCTATGCTACCCTGGGTTAAGCCCCACTTTTTTTTTTTTTTTTGAGACGGAGTTTCACTCATGTTACCCAGGCTGGAGTGAAATGGCGCGATCTCGGCTCACTGCCACCTCCGCCTCCTGGGTTCAGGCAATTCTCCTGCCTCAGCCTCCTGAGTAGCTGGAATTACAGACGCGCACCACCAGGCCCAGCTAATTTTTGTATTTTTTAGTAGAGACGAGGTTTCACCATGTTGATCAGGCTGGTCTCAAACTCCTGACCTCATGAACTACCTGCATCAGCCTCCCAAAGTGCTGGGATTACAGGCATGAGCCACCACACCTTGCCTTAATTCTTTATATCAATCATTTATACAAAGGATTGCAGTCAACTTGTCAACATACAATGAGATTCAGATAGAGAGGTAAAAATCAATCAGAGATTGCCGGGTGCAGTGACTCACGCCTGTAATCCCAGCACTTTAGGAGGCCCAGGTGGGAGGATCGTGAGGTCAGTAGTTCAAGACCAGCCTGACAAAAATGGTGGAACCCCATCTCTACTAAAAATACACAAAACAAAACAAAACAAAAAGCCAGGCATGGTGGTATGCACCTGTGATCCCAGCTACTAGGGAGGCCAAGGCAGGAGAATTGCTTGAAACTAGGAAGCGGAGGTTGCTGTGAGCTGAGTTTGTGCCACTCTGCTCCAGCCCTCCAACCTGAGCAACAGAGAGAGACTCCGTCACCAAAAAAAGAAAAGGCCAGAGTCCTGACTGCTAAAATTGTGCCTCAGTTATTGCTTTGAGCCGAAGAAAAAGGAAGAGGAACTTCAGTAGTTGCATGTTTCTTCTCGCCTCTAGGGAAAAAGCATCCCACTTCCTCAGGGAAAGGAAGCTTTTTGCCGGCAGTTAATACATAAGGAATTTCTCATATAGGTCTCCATATAGGGATGTGGTACCTGCTGAGAACAGACTGCTGCTTTCCTAACTAAGGGCACTATTCACTGCGCATCCAAATCAGCAGCATCAGCAGAGACAGTGGGATGGCAAGGAATGACTCAGCTAGGGCAGCTCTGCAAGGCCACAGAAGGAGCTTTGTGGGGGTTCTGGCCAGACCCAGGGATGAGGGCTAGAACCAAAGAGGAATGGACAGACTGAAGTCTCATCGGAGAAGTGTGGCTCCTGGCTTTCTGGCTTACGTGGTTAATAATTGTATTTTTTTTAACCTAATGACTTCAACACCATCTATAAAATATTACTGTTTAAAAAAAAAAAAAAAAGGCTGGGCGCGGTGGCTCATGCCTGTAATCCCAGCACTTTGAGAGGCCCAGGTAGGCAGATCACGAGGTCAGGAGTACGAGACGAGCCTGACCAACATGGTGAAACACTGTCTCTACTAAAAATACAGCAATTAGCCAGGCGTGGTAGCATACGCCTATAATCCCAGCTACTCAGCAGGCTGAGGCAGGAGAATTGCCTGAACCCAGGAGGCGGAGGTTGCGGTGAGCCAAGATCGCGCCATTGCACTCCAGCCTGGGTAACAAGAGCGAAACTCCGTCTCAAAAAAAAAAAAAGCCTGTAATCTCAGCCCTTTGGGAGGCCTAGGCAGGCGAATCACAAGGTCAGGAGATCAAGACCATCCTAGCCAACATAGTGAAATCCTGTCTCTACTAAAAACACAAAAATTAGCTGGGCATGGTGGCACATGCCTGTAATCCCAGCTACTTGGGAGGCTGAGGCAGGAGAAATGCTTGAACCGGGGAGGCAGAGGTTGCAGTGAGCCGAGATGGTGCCATTGGGCTTCAGCCAGGGCAATGTGAGTTTCTGAAACTCTGTCTCAAAAAAAAAAAAAAAAAAAGGGAAAGCAGCTTGGGCAACATTGTGAAACCCCATTTCTACACAAAATACAAAAAAACAGAAACAAAAACAAATATCCAGGTGTGGTGGTGGCATGGGCCTGCAGTCCCAGCTATTTGAGAGGCTGTTAGGTGGAAGGATCACTTGACCCTGGAGGGCTGATGTTGCAGTGAGCCGTGATTGTGCTATTACACTCCAGTCTGGGTGATAGACCAAGACCCTGTCTCAAAAAAAAAAGAAGAACCCAGGTTGGATCATGCCTCTAGGTCTAACTTGTTTACAGGAAATGCAGAGGGAGCAGAAGACTATGTGACAACACACCACATCACAGGGCTATGATGGACAAAATCCAGAACGTGGAAAATTCCAAGGGCAAACCACCCAGATTCATCAGCAAATAAATTTCAGGGAGAAAAAAGGTGGGGAGAGGAAACTTACAGAGTATACTGGAGTCTTAAGAGACAGAAATCCAAGGAAATGCGTGGATTCTTTTTAGAGCCTGATTGAACAAACCAACTCTCAAAAAATATTGAGATAAACTGTGTATTTGAAAATTAGTACTTAAAAAAAAAGGTTTTTTTTTTTTTGAGACAGAGTCTCACCCTATCACCCAGGCTGGAGTGCAGTGACATGGTCTCGGCTCACTGCAACCTCCGCCTCCTGGGTTCAAGCAATTCTCCTGCCTCAGCCTCCTGAGTAGCTGGAGCTACGGGCACCAGCCACCATGCCTGGCTATTTTTTTTATTTTTAGTAGAGACAGGGTTTCACCATATTGGCCAAAGTGGTCTCAAACTACTGACCTCGTGATCCATCCACCTCAGCCCCCCAAAGTGCTGGGACTGCAGGCGTGAGGCACTGCACCCACCTTTTTTTGTTTCCTGTTTTTTCAGGTGGTCCTTGAATCAGAATAGGTTCAGAGAAGCTCCCTGGTTTTTTTAGGTGTGAAAATGCCGATAGGGTTTCAATTTTATACAAAATGTTTTACAAATTGAAAAATAAAAAAAATAGTTACGTCTAGGGTTTGTTTCAAAATAATGCAGGTAATGGGGATTCTAAAGAAAGAAGAAACACTTTCTTCCACCCTCTTATTTCCTGGGCCTTGCAAATTAGACCAACAAAAAACAGACAAAAAGGAAAAAGTCATACATTTTATTTGATGTTAATTTTTTTTTTTTTTTTTGAGACGAAGTCTCGCTCTGTCAACAGGCTGGAGTGCAGTGGCGCCGTCTCAGCTCACTAAGACTTTCTGTCTTCATGGCCATAAACATCCCTGGAAGATATTTATGGCAGTCCTCATTTCTAGGAGTTTGTGCTGCTTGTAGTCAGATAAGGAAAGCTCCAGAAAGCCTTCTTTTTTTTTTGAGACGGAGTTTCACTCTTGTTGCCCAGGCTGGAGTGCAATGGCACAATCTCGGTTCACTGCAACCTCCACCTCCCAAGTTCCAGCAATTCTCCTGCTTCAGCCTCCCAAGTAGCTGCGATTATAGGCATGTGCCACAACACCTGGATGATTTTGTATTTTTAGTACAGACAGTGTTTCTCCTTGTTGGTCAGGCTGGTCTCGAACTCCCAACCTCAGGTGATCTGCCCACCTCACCTCCCAAAGTGCTGGGATTACAGGTGTGAGCCACCACGCCTGGCCTTCTTTTTTTTTAAGAGGAAGTCTCCCTCTGTCTGTCGCCTAGGGTGGAGTGCAGTGGCTCGATCTCTGCTCGCTGTAACCTCGTCTCCCAGGTTCAAGTGATTCTTCTGCCTCAGCCTCCCGAGTAGCTGGGACTACAGGCGCGCCCCAGCATGCCTGGCTAATTTTTGTATTTTTAGTAGAGACGGGGTTTCACCATATTGGCCAGGCTGGTCTCGAACGCCTGACCTTGTGATCCACTCTCCTCAGCCTCCCAAAGTGCTGGGGTTACAGGCATGAGCCACTGGGCCAGGTCTTCTTTTGAGTTTCTGATTAGCGTTTCACTGATGGGAATTCAGTCCGTCCATTCCTCTTTGGTTCTAGCCCTCATCCCTGGGTCTGGCCAGAACCCCCACAAAGCTCCTTCTGTGGCCTTCCAGAGCTGCCCTAGCTGAGTCATTCCTTGCCATCCCACTCTCTCTGCTGATGCTGCTGATTTGGATGCGCAGTGAACAGTGCCCTTAGTTAGGAAAGCAGCAGTCTGTTCTCAGCAGGTACCACATCCCTATATGGAGACCTATATGAGAAATTCCTTATGTATTAACTGCCGGCAAAAAGCTTCCTTTCCCTGAGGAAGTGGGATGCTTTTTCCCTAGAGGCGAGAAGAAACATGCAACTACTGAAGTTCCTCTTCCTTTTTCTTCGGCTCAAAGCAATAACTGAGGCACAATTTTAGCAGTCAGGACTCTGGCCTTTTCTTTTTTTGGTGACGGAGTTTCTCTCTGTTGCTCAGGCTGGAGCAGAGTGGCACAAACTCGGCTCACTGCAACCTCCACCTCTTGGGTTTAAGTGATTCTCCTGTTGGAGCTGGGTATTAATAACATGGGGATTCATTAAACTCTTCTTTTGACTTTTTTATGTTTGAAATTTTCCATAATAAAACATTTTACAGAATTGGATATATTGACAAACAGTGAGCCAACTTTTCCCAAATAAGAAACTTATAGGCCGTGTGTGGTGGTGCACTCCTGTAATGCCAGCACTTTGAGAGGCCAAGGCAGATGGATCAATCTAAGTTCAGGAGTTCGAGACCAGCCTGACCACTCCAACCTGGGCAACAACGGTGAAACTCTGTCTCAAAAAAAAAAAAAAAAAAGAGCCGGGCGCAGTGGCTCACGCCGGTAATCCCAGCACTTTGGGAGGCCAAGGCGGGTGGATCACGAGGTCAAGAGATCGAGACCATCCTGGTCAACATGGTGAAACCCCGTCTCTACTAAAACTATAAAAAATTAGCTGGGCATGGTGGTGCGTGCCTGTAATCCCAGCTACTCAGGAGGCTGAGGCAGGAGAATTGCCTGAACCTAGGAGGCGGAGATTGCGGTGGGCCGAGATCGCGCCATTGCACTCCAGCCTGGGTAACAAGAGTGAAACTCTGTCTCAAAAAAAAAAAAAAAAGAAAGAAAGAAAGAAAATTATAGGTCTAGCATGGTGGCTCACGCCTGTAATCCTAGCACTTTGGGAGGCTGAGGCAGGTCAATCACAAGATCAGGAAATTGAGACCATTCTGGATAACATGGTGAAACCTGGTCTCCACTAAAAATACAAAAATTAGCTGGGTGTGGTGGCTCCAGACTGTAGTCTCAGCTACTCAGAAGGCTGAGGCAGGAGAATCACTTGAACCTGGGAAGTGGAGGTTGCAGTGAGCCGAGATCTAGCCACCGCACTCCATCCTGGCAAAAGAGCAAGACTCAACCTCAAAAAAAAAAAAGAAAGAAAGAAAAAGAAAATTAGGCCAGGCGTGGTAGCTCATGCCTGTAATCCAAGCACTTTGGAGGCCAAGGTGGGCAGATCACCTGAGGTCCAGAGTTCAAGATCAGCCTGACCAATATGGTGAAACCCCATCTTAAAAAAAAGAAAAAAATATTAAAAAAAAAAAAAAAAGAAAGAAAGAAAGAAAGAAAAAGAAAATTAAAACAAAATAACTACCCCAGGACAGGCGCAGTGGCTCACGCCTGTAATCTCAGCACTTTGGGAGGCTGAAGCAGGTGGATCACGAGGTAAATATGATGAAACCCTGTCTATACTAAAAATACAAAAATTAGCTGGACATGGTGGCTCATGCCTGTAATCCCAGCTACTCAGGAGGCTGAGGCAGGAGCATTGCTTGAACAAGGGAATCAGAGGTTGCAGTTGTTATAAGCAAAATTTCAACACCACAAAGAAATAGCACTTGAAGATAAGTCCTCTCAGCAAGGCAGTTTACTTCTATACCTGGTGTGGCATTCAGCTGGAACAATGGCAGCTGCACGCTTGGACAAGAGGGGAAGGGAGTACTTATGCCTGACGGGGGCTGTCTCTACTGCTGTCACTACCATTTCTTTTTTTTTTTAAAGATGGGGTTTCACCATGATGATGGCCAGGCTGGTCTTGAACTCCTGACCTCAGGTGATCCACCCACCTTCGGCCTCCCAAAGTTAGGATTACAGGCGTGAGCCACCACACATGGCTGTCACTACCATTTCCCAGGAGAAAATGTCTGTATACCATCAAAGATACAAGCAGGGCTTGTGAACCCAAAATATCTGAGACAGGGCTCAACCAATTTAGAAAGTTTATTTTGTCAGCCTGGTGTGGTGGCTCACGCCTGTAATCCAAGCACTTTGGAGGCCAAGGCAGGCGGATCACCTCAGGTCGGGAGTTCAAGACCAGACTGACCAACATGGTGAAACCCCGTCTTAAAATAAAATAAAATAAAATAATTTAAAAAGAAAGTTTATTTTGCCAAGGTTAAGGACACACCCATGACACAGCCTCAGGAGGTCCGGATGACACGTGCCCAAGGCGGTCGGGAAACAGCTTGGTTTTATACACTTTAGGGAAACATGAGACATCAATCGGTATGTTTAAGATGGTGCTTTGGTTTGGTCCAGAAAGGTGGGACAACTTGAGATGGCGACAGGGCTTCCAGGTCATAGGCTGATAAGAGACAAACAGTTGCACTCTTTTAAGTTTTTCTTTCTTTTTCTTTTTCTTTTTCTTTTCTTTTTTTTTTTTTTGAGAGTCTTGTTCTGTCACCCAGGCTGAAGTGCGGTGCTGTGATCTTGGCTGACTGTAACCTCCACCGCCTCGGTTCAAGCGATTCTCCTGCCTCAGCCTCCTGAGTAGCTGGGCTTACAGGCACCTGCCACCATGCCTGGTTAATTTCTTGTTATTTTAGTAGAGACGGGGTTTCAACGTTTTCGCCAGGATGGGCTGGATCTCCTGACCTCTTGATCCACCCACCTTAGCCTCCCAATGTGCTGGGATTACAGGCGAGCCATTCCTTCTTTTCAGTTTCTGATTAGCTTTTCATTGAATATGCAATTTACATTTGAGAGGCGGGCAGAGGAATAGTCACTTATGCCTTAGTCTGGCCTAGTGAAATAAGAGAGCAGGGGAAGCAATCAGATATGCATCAACCTCCGTGAGATGACTTTGAATTCTGTCTGTCCTTTGTCCACAAGAAATTTCCTTGGGGGCAAATTGTGAGGGCGGTATGTAGCTTTCTTATCTTTGTAGCTATCTTATTGAGGGATAAAATGGGACCGAGGTTTGCTTGACATAGTTTCCAGCTTGACTTTTCCCTTGGTTTAGTGATTTTGGAATTTCAAGATTTATTTTCTTTTCACAGGCTTAATCTCAATGAAGGACCCTCTTAAAATGGGATGTAGTTAGTTTTCTGGAAAAGTCACAGCAGACATTCCCACAAACTGGTTCTGGTTCACAGGCCCTAGCTTCAAACAACTCTTCCCAAACCTTGTTTGTTTCAAAGGTTGACGTCAAAGCTAGTGGGTAGCCCACAGGGCTGTGCTTGTTCGCTCTGTGACTCGGGCAAGCTGGTGCTTGCCTTCTCTGGGCTGGATTCTCTCGAAGACTGAGAGTGTTTAGCGTATAAAGGCCCTCAGAGATCTAGGTTAACCTATTTTTTTTTGTCTTTTTGTTTTTTTCCTTTTTGTGGAGAATGGGGTCTCGCTCTATTGCCTTTTTTTTTTTTTTTTTTTTGTGGGGGTGGTGTTTTGCTTTTGTTACCCAGGCTGGGGAGGGTGGGCGGGATCTCGGCTCACCGCAACCTCCGCCTCCTGGGTTCAGGCAATTCTCCTGCCTCAGCCTCCTGAGTAGCTGGGATTACAGGCACGCGCCACCATGCCCAGCCAATTTTTTGTAGTTTTTAGTAGAGATGGGGTTTCACCGTGTTGACCAGGATGGTCTCGATCTCTTGACCTCGTGATCCACCCGCCTCGGCCTCCCAAAGTGCTGGGATTACAGGCGTGAGCCACCGCGCCCGGCCTATTGCCTCTTATTTTTACAAAGAGAAAACTGAGGCAAAGAGAGGAAGAGCGACTTGCTGGAAGTAACAGGGTATCACTCAATGGCACAGCCTAGGGGAGAACCCAGGGTTGCTGGTGCCTCGTCCAGGGTTTGCTCCACTCCACGTTTTACCTGCTATGAACTGACCCATGTTGTTTCCATCGTCATTCCAGTCGGTACCCAGAAAGACAGCTGTGTGGACTAGCTGCTGGATCACCAGGCTTTAAGTCTTGACCTTGCTACTGTGATATTGTGCTGGCCTAGAGCCAGAACCGGAGCAAAACTATTTTATAAAATGCAAAACTGTTTTTAGATAAGTTGAAATGGCTGCCCCATTCTCCTTACAATAACTACTGTCCTTGGCCTCTGTAAATAGAACTGCTAGTTTGTTCTTCAAAACTATGTAATGCTGCTTACCTTTTCTTATCAGTAACTGCTAAAATCTGTGATGTGTAAACAAATGTATATCTTGACTTCTGTAAACCACTGAGGTGAATCACAGAATCCCCTAGCCCTTGGAATATCCAGAGACCCCCGCCCTTGTCTCCACCCAGGAGGTGAATCACAGAATCCCCTAGCCCTTGAAATGTCCGAAACCTTATCATCCCCATCCCCGCCCCTCACCCCCACTCCCAAGGTGGTTTTTCGGGTACAAAAAATCGTGGCAGCCTCCTTTTGCCGCCACAGGTTGGAGAGACGTGAGTCCTCTGTGGTCGCCGGCATAATAAATGACCCTGCAATCTGGCATACTTTTGTCTTGTGGTAACTTTCTACGCTCCGGTCAAATACAACACTACTTAGTGGCTGTGCAACCTTGGGAAAGTTTACTTCTCTGGGCCTCCATTTCCTCATCTGTAAAATGGGTAGGTGCTGTAATCATGACAGCTGTCATCTGTGAAAAGTGAGCGAATGCATGTGCCCGCAGTGCCTGCCACGTAGAAAGTACATGACAAGTTCCACAGATTTATTATGGAAAGCAGGCCGGCCTTTAACTTAGGGCTGTGGAATAGGGCTGGAAGGGGCCTCTTTTTTTTTTTTTTGAGATGGAATTTTGTTCTCTTTGCCCAGGCTGGAGTACAACGCCGCAATCTCAGCTCACTGCAACCTCCGCCGCCCGGGTTCAAGTGATTCTCTTGCCTCAGTCTCCCGAGTAGCTGGGATTACAGGCATGTGCCACCACATCCGGCTAATTTTGTATTTTTAGTAGAGATGGGGTTTCTCCATGTTGGTCAGGCTGGTCTCGGACTCCCAACCTCAGGTCATCCACCCACCTCAGCCTCCCAAAGTGCTGCTATTACAGGTGTGAGCCACTGAGCCCAGCCAGGGGCCTCTTTATGTTGAGACGGAGTCTTGCTCTGTCGCCCAGGTTGGAGTGCAGTGGCATGATCTCGGGTCACTGCAACCTCTGCCTCCCGAGTTCAAGTGATTCCCCTGCCTCAGCCTCCCAAGTAGCTGGGACTACAGGTGCAAAGCACCACACCCGGCTAATTTTTGTATTTTTAGTAGGGATGGGGTTTCGCCATGTTGGTCAGGCTGGTCTCAAACTCCTGACTACTCAGCCACCATGCCTGGCCCCAGGGCCTCTTGAGATAACTAGAGATGGTCCTTTCACAGAAGGAGAAGACAAATCCCTGGGGACCTGCGTGACCTTCTGAAGGTCCCCAGGGGCTTTTGGTGACAGAACAGGAACCAAACTCCAAAGGGGCCCTCTATCCTGGGGCTCTGGGCTTGTTGAACAAGTCAGCTGCCCCCATCCTCCACTTTACAGAGCCATTAGCCCTAGTGGGTATCAGTGTTGGTCAAGCAATGGCCGTTGGAAGTGCATGGAGCTTTACAGTTTACTAGGTGCTTTTGCAAAGTTGGAGCCTTACTCTAGCCTAGAAGGCAGTGAGTGCTGGAATGAATATCCCATTTCACAGAAAGAAACCAAGGCCCCCAGGGGTGGGTTGGTAACCAAAGCCGTGGGTAGAGGCATATGAATTCCTTGACTACTCAGGGAAATGAGGGAGTTCACCTTCAAAAGAAGCGTTAGATCAATGTAAAATGGCTGACACCTTCTTCCACCTTCAGAAAAGTACTTCAACTACAGAGTCAACTACTAACTTCCAAGGAGGTCAGGAAGGAAAGCAGTTGCTATGGCAACATCTTTGGCAGCTATTTTCGTCCTTCTCTGGTTCAGAACAGCTTCCAGCAGGTTCCCGTGGGAGGGGTGGGGGAGAAACGGAAAGGCTAGCTCTAGCCCAGCAACTGCCCTCCACCAATCTCACACCAGCTTTCGGTGGCAAGAGGAAGGTGGTGGCCAATGAGGAGGCCTGGAGCTTGCATCATCCTCCCGACCAGGGTGGAATAACCAGGAGGCAGGCGCACGTGACCGTTTCCATGGTGACCTCCCTTAGCAACCCTGACTGGTCCTGTTTATGAGCCTGGAAAATTCCACCCAGCCTCTGTCCTGATTTTTTTTAACCTACTCTGCCTCCGCCTGCTCCCATGCAGGGATGAAGTCACTGCCAACGTTTAACCCTTTCCCTACCTGGGTCTGGCTCCAGTCAGATCGGGGGTCTGGGGGGGCTGCAGGCATCTCTCAGTTCCCAATGGTTGCAGCCGATCCAGTAATCCATAGCTGTTACCTGCTGCACCTAACCCTGCCTGGGCTGAGTACCGAAAGGGGGAGGGAAGGTAGCCACATCTCTCAAGCCAGGCCCTGTCCTAAGCTCCTGACGACCCCACAGGCCTGAGAAGGGGCACCTCAAACAGGAACCAGGCTCAGACTGAGCCTGTGAACCCTGGTGTGGGGCGCCCTCTCTCCACAAAGCCCTCTGTCATGCTGCTGGTGGTGCAGGACACCCATAGCGCAGGGGATGGGTGCAAGGAGGGAGACTTCTGTGGTCTTGCAAGGGAGCTGAAGGAAGGCCCCGAGTAGGTGGACATTTAGGCTGAGTGGAAGAACAGGGAGGCAGCAGGACCTCTTGGCTCCAGGACCCCCAAGTTTCTAGGCTAGAGCTGAGGCTGATGGGTGACGCCTGCCAGGCTCCAGGGAAGTCTGCTCCAGGCAAGGCTGAGTCCTTAGGGCTCAGCCCTTAGAACTGGCCAAGCTGGAATTCCGGCTGCTGGCAGAGAGGGAGGGCAAACCACAAACACTTTGGCCTGATCTCGCTGGGGAATCCACAGGGACCACCAGCTGGGACCGGAATGAGCCTTTCAGACCCCCAGCACCAGCCCAAGGCCGCACGGGAATGACAGTGCGGAGGGACATGGCCTAAGCCATGTGCAGAGCCATCCTGAGCTGAGGCAGAACTATAAGAAGACACAAACTCTGTTATCAAGACAGGTGACAATGACAAACAACAATAAAAGCCACATACTATAGCTTAGGATAACAACAGCTGAGTTGAGTTTGGACAATGAGAAGAAAATAAATAATAAAAATAAAAAAAGAAAAACAACAGCTGAGTCACTAAGTGAAGGGCACAGTCCCAGGCATGCTGGTGACGTCACTGGGCAGGGAAGGCCGCAGGAGTCTGCGGCATGGACTGACCGTTCAGTGGGGAAGGAAAGGGGTCTTGACCTGGCTTCTGAAGTTGGGGGGCTTCCATTGCTGGGAGCGTGGGAGCAACGGAGGGAGGTCAGTGCAAGAAGGGAAAGTAGGGATCTGTGGCCACAAACAGCGGGAGCGGGGTGGGGCAGAACAGAGGAGGCTGGACGGAGGAGGTTTATGGCTTTGGCTCAGGGTGGGGCAGTAGGCGATAAACAACCCAGAGAGAGAAACAGTGACCCTTTGTGAGCTGGGCCCCATCTCTGTTGACATGTTGCCGCAGCTTTGCTTGAGCAGAGTCATGGAAATTTCCACCCAGGTTCCTTTCCCAGCACTCAGTCCCCAGTTCCCCATTCTTCTAGGCCCTGCTGGGCTGAGTACTGCTTGTGAAGACTGCAGGCTTGAAGAGGCCGAGGACAGTCTCCAGGTCACAGGGACAGCCACAGAAGGCCGGTGGAGTGGACGTGTCAGAATTTCAGGCATGCAGGGCATTGTGCTGCCATGAAATACCAGAGCCGTCCCTGTGCCTGACAGGTCCCAGATGCCCCAGGGTCCCTGCTCCTGGAAGGGCAAAGGGGAAGAGTGACAGCTTCCTCCGTCACTGCAGAACTCAGATCAGCTCCTCACGGGTGTGCCTCTCCTGGAGTAAGGGCAGCAGGGGTGGAACAAGCCCAGGGGCACCTGAATATTGTGGGTTCAGCACTTCTGCTCCTCAGAAATGATCTGGGTCCACTGTTTTGTCAGAGAGAGTATTTTATATATCTATCTCTAGAAGCTTCCAAGGGGAAGAACTGACTTCAAGGGGAAAGAAGAGGCCAGGTATGGTGGCTCACACCTGTAATCCCAACGCTTTGGGAGGCCGAGGCAGGTAGATCATGAGGTCAAGAGTTCGAGACCAGCCTGGCCAACATGGTGAAACCCTGTCTCTACTAATATACAAAAAATTAGCCAGGTGTGGTAGCAGGCACCTGTGATTCCAGCGACTCCAGAGGCTAAGGCAGAATTGCTTGAACCTGGGAAGTGCAGCTTGCAATGAACTGAGAAGTCATCCACAGCACTCTAGCCTGGCCAAAAGAGTGAGTCTCCATCTCAAAAAAATAAATTAATTAAAAATCAAATTAAAAACTTTTTTTTTAATTTAAAAAAAGGGGGAAAGAAGAGCTGGAAGGCCTTGGCAGCTCTTTCCCCTTGCCTGGCCTTCCTTTGCCTACTCTGGGCTCCATGCTGCACCCCATCTCCTGTTAGACTCACCCGGAACAGCAGTGGCAGCTGGGAATGCAAAATGATGTCCCTATGATGTCCTCACCCTTTGTGAGGAAGGGTTTCACCATGTTGGCCAGGCTGGTCTCAAATGCCTGACCTCAGGTGATCCATCCACCTCGACCTCCCCAAGTGCTGGGATTATAAGCATAAGCTACCACGCCCAGCATAGTTTCTGGAATTTTCTAGCCAGAATACAGTCTCCTGTGGGCTTTGTTGCTGTTCTAGCACTTCCTGTACTAATCTGTTCCCTCATGGCTAGGTGGAATGCAGCCTGACCCCTTGGATAAGCGTCCAGGAGAAAGCCCAGAGCGTGTGCAGCCAGGGTGTGAGTGTCTCTACAGCGAACTCAGGGAGATGTCTGGGCCCCAGAGACCATCTGCCCACATCTCTACAAAGTGCTGTGGGAATGTAACTTTTCTGAGTCTTAAGATTCTTCAATTGTAATATGAGGGGGCTACTTAGAATTACGGATTTTCAGGATTGGAAGAAAAATCTCAAATTTTCTTGACCAGCTTCTTTGCAATGCAGGGATACTGCAGAACCCTAGGAAAGTCACCCAGCTTCTGCAGGATAGATGCAAGAACGGGAACTTGCTACATAGAAAGCTTAAGGCGCATTCCACTCAAACACTGAGCTACTCTGATCCACTATTACCAGTGCAGAAGGTCCTGTCATTCCCAGGGCTTCTGTTTTAATCTGTCATTGTTGAGAAACACACCTCAGGCAAAGTGACTAAAACCTTGTGGCTGCTGAACACACGCGTGTGTGTGTGTGGTGTGTGTGCGTGTGAGCATGCTCATGGAGCATGTTTAATCAGCCTCATGCTGGGTGTGTCAGGCCAACACAAACATCTGCCAGGGACCTGAAGCGTGACTGAACAGATCAAGGACACAAGAACGTGGCTGTGACTCCCTGGGAGCCTCATTGTTCCTTCAGGCCACTTGGGAAGGTTCGCTCAGCAGCAGGCATCTCCCACAGTGACTCATCATGCAAGGACGGCAAGGGCTGAGCCGGGCTCACTACCATGCACTGGGCCAGGGGTGGGTAGGAGGGGGGTGAGGGGCGAATGCTCCCAAGCTGCATGGCAGGTGGCCTGCGGGTTTTCTTTTCTCCCCTGCCTCTGTGGATCACAGTCTGTTCAGAACTTCTGAAAGCAGTTCCCAGCTTCCCACGCAGTACAACTAGCTCAGTGCCATTACTCTCCATCCTGATAGGCAGTCACATTTATGTCAAATCTAAATCTGTTCTGTTCCTGTGGAATGTTCTGTTCCTGTGGGAGCTTTTCAGTATTCTGGGTGTGTGTGTGTATGTGTGTGTTGTAAATTCCAAAAAAGATACCATTCCTATGTATTCATTGAGTCATTACTCAGTAAACACACATGGAGCTTCCACTCTGTGCCAGGCTCTGGTGATATAGCAAGAGACAGCTCTCTGCCTCAGTTTCCTCATCTGTCTAAGGGAAAGCAGCACCACCTCCCCCATAGAGATGTTGTGAGCACAGTGCTCATACATGCTACAGAAAATAAAGATGCGGCCGGGCGCGGTGGCTCACGCCTGTAATCCCAGCACTTTGGGAGGCCGAGGCGGGTGGATCACGAGGTCAAGAGATTGAGACCATCCTGGTCAACATGGTGAAACCCCGTCTCTACTAAAATTACAAAAAATTAGCTGGGCATGGTGGCGCATGCCTGTAATCCCAGCTACTCAGGAGGCTGAGACAGGAGAATTGCCTGAACCTAGGAGGCGGAGGTTGCGGTGAGCCGAGATCGCCATTGCACTCCAGCCTGGGTAACAAGAGTGAAACTCTGTCTCAAAAAAAAAAAAAAAAAAAAAAAAAAAAA
>NW_022436954.1:5629998-5657295 GCF_009761245.1 Sapajus apella | reverse complement strand
AAAAAAAAAAAAAAAAAAAAAAAAAAAAAAGAAAATAAAGATGCACACGGAGTGGATAGACTGTCCTGCAGACACAGCAGGGACAACGGAGGCCCCCAAGAAGGCATGGGGACTCTGTTCTGTTGGAGGAGGGGATGGCAATTAGGAAATCTCCATCCAAGACGAACTGGGCTCAAAGGGAGGGGCTGGTGGGAGGGCAGGCAGCCTGGGGAGGAAGTCTAGAAACCAGAGCCTAGGATGAAGCCAAGGAGGGGCTTGCAGAGTTTTTAAACTGGGGAGGAAGGGCCAAACAGCTCCTCCGGACAGCCCCGTTGTGCCCTTCAATGTCAGTCTGTCCTCCCACAGCCCACAGTGCCACAGCTGGGCTGCCACAGCCAGGCCTTCCGGAAGGATCCACCAACAGGCTGCAGGGCCCAGGGCCAAGTACATTATGCAGCAAATACCAAGGAAGGAACTAGGAGCCTGGAACTCTCAGGCTGGGGGGGTGGGGAATTGCTCTCTTAAGATACTTTCTCCTAAGAACAAAAAAGAAACAAAAAAAAAAAAGACGCTTTCTCCTTTATTCCCTCCGCAAAAGAGGATTCTATCTAACATGGCATCCTTTCTAGAAATAGAGGTGGGTACATTTAGACGATGCTTTCTTGTCTCAGGAAGGGAGAATCTGTTTCCCTTATACTTCTGCCCTGGTGATTTCATGGCTGTGATGGAAGAGGCCCCAGCTGCCTCTTCCGCATATTATTTTGGGAAGGTCAATGACACAGCCACTTCTAGTTTCTACAACTCATTCTTGCTGGAATTGCCCTCAGCTCTCTGCAAAGTGATAGGCGCGTCTGCTGGGTTTCAAAGGGTGATTTTACATGTTCTTCAGGATAAAGGATTAGCTGTCCAAAATCCCCTAGAAGACAATGTTCTGTCTTCTGTATCATGGAGCTCTGAGCTGCGTCATCTCTGTGGGTTTTTTCCTGCTGTGGGGGCGGTCACAGTAAGAGACGGAGCCTAAGTTTGTACAGCAGCTACAGAAGGTCACATTGTTCCAGAAATCGGCTCTGGAAGGTGGGCAGCCATGGGAGGGGGATTGGGAACTGCAAATTCCTAAAATCTTTAGGAAACAAGAAAGTTTGGGCTGGGTGTGGTGGCTCATGCCTGTAATCCCAGCACTTTGGGAGGCAGAGGCAGGCGGATTACTTGAGGTCAGGAGTTCCAGACCAGCCTGGCCAACATGGTGAAACCCCATCTCTACTAAAAATACAAAAACTAGCCGGGTGTGGTGGCAGATGCTTGCAATCTCAGCTACTTGGGAGACTGAGGCAGGAGAATTGCTGGAACCCAGGAGGCAGAGATTTCAGTGAGCCAAGATCCTGTCACTGCACTCCAGCAAAACAACCCAAGGAAAAAAAAAAAAAAAAAAAGAAAGTTGTTTTCTTGGGACTGTCTTTGCCCTTAATTTCTGACCTGCATTTCTTTTTATTTTCTTTTTTTTGAGAGGGAGTCTTGCTCTGTTGCCCAGGCTGGAGTGCAATGGTGCAATCTCGGCTCACTGCAACCTCTGCCTCCGGTGTTCAAGCGATCTTCCTGCCTCAGCCTCCCCTGAGTAGCTGGAATTACAGGTGTGGACCATCACACCCAGCTAATTTTTTTTGTATTTTTAGTAGAGACAGGGTTTCACCAGATTGGCCTTGAACTTTTTTTTTTTTTTTTTTTTTTGAGACGGAGTTTCGCTCTTGTTACCCAGGCTGGAGTGCAATGGCACGGTCTCGGCTCACCGCAACCTTCACCTCCTGGGTTCAGGCAATTCTCCTGCCTCAGCCTCCTGAGTAGCTGGGATTACAGGCATGCGCCACCATGCCCAGCTAATTTTTTGTATTTTTAGTAGAGACGGGGTTTCACCATGTTGATCAGGATAGTCTCCATCTCTTGACCTCGTGATCCACCCGCCTTGGCCTCCCAAAGTGCTGGGATTACAGGCTTGAGCCACCGCGCCCGGCCCGGCCTTGAACTCTTGACCCCAAGTGATCCACCCACCTCGGCCTCCCAAAATGCTGGGATTACAGATGTGAGCCACCATGCCCAGCTTCTGACCTACATTTCTAGAGAGCTCTGGAAACGCAGAATTAAAAAAAAGTATATAGGATTAGATAAAAGGAAGCCTGGGAGGAATCCAGGTGCCATGAAGACTCAGCCACTCTGGCCTCTGGCCTCCAGGGCCATAGATAAAGGGCCTCTCAGAAGCTTGTCTCTTGACTAAGCCTGACTGGGCTTACCAATCAGGGAAGGGGTGGAGTGGATTCTGGTATTCTCTGGAAGTTTCTGGCCTGGCGTGAGTCAGGAGGATGAAGGTAGAGCCTTGCTGACTGTATGCTTGGAGGCTGGATGTTAGCATTTTTGCCCTTTTAGTCCTTTTCAGCACCCGGCTGGCCTTCTCCAAGGTACAGCCAGGAGGCCTAAAATCTTTAATGTCCTCTCCTCACCTCTTCGGTTATTGTATTTTATAGAATCAGCATCACGGCTTCTTTCATCTAATCGTCTCACTTTACATATCTCAATTGCCACTGAGAAGTTATTTGGGTTGGTGCCGGAGATCACAGGGCTGTTTGTCAGTGGAGTCACTGCCAGAAACCAAAACCAAGGGCTTCCTATTTTTAGGCTGGGCTTTTTTGAGGGGAGCATGAGATGACTGGCTAAAATGGATTTGCCCTCTTATATTTGTGTCCTTAGGCCCAAATGAAGTCTGGTTTTGAGACTAAAGTGGAAGGGAACAGACACAACATTAAAGGATCAGGGGAGGGGACAGCTTCCATCGGACATTGAGAAGTTAAAAGGAGCACAGATCCGGGCCAGAGAAAAGGTGCCCTGAAAAAATTCAGTGTTATGTTAAAGGGATCCTTAGTTCCAAGAGTGGAGAGAAGGCCACATAATTAAATGTATGTCTCCTCCTTTAGTCTCCTCATTAAAGTACATGGCAATTTTAGGCTTTTATTATTTCATTTTTTAGAGATGGGTTTTTGCCATGTTGCCCAGGCTGGTCTTAAACTCCTGAACTCAAGCTATCTGCCCACCTTGGCCTCCTAAAGTGTTAAGATTACAGGTGGTGAGCCACTGCGCCCAGCCCGGCTGTATTATTTAAAGAAATCACCTAGGCCAGGCGCAGTGGTTCATGCCTGTAATCCCAGCACTTTGGGAGGCTGAGGCGGGCAGATCATGAGGTAAAGAGATTGATACCATCCTGGCCAACATGGTGAAACCCCGTCTCTACTAAAATACAAAAAATTAGCTGGGAGTGGTGGCGCACACCTGTAATCCCAGCTACTTGGGTGGCTGAGGCAGGGGAACTGCTTGAACTGAGAAGGGGACGTTGCAGTGAGCTGAGATCACACCACTGCCCTCCAGCCTGGGCGACAGAGCAAGACTCTGTCTCAAAAAATAAAAAATATTCTAGAAGAGATTCACAAGACAAAGAAGAAGAAAAATAATTAGAATTTTTTTTTTCTGAGAGAGAGTCTCACTCTGTCGCCCAGGCTGGAGCTCAATGGCATGATTTCAGCTCACTGCAGCCTCTGCCTCCCAGGTTCAAGCGATTCTCCTGCCTCACTCTCAAGTAACTGAGATTACAAGCATGTGCCATCATGCCCAGCTAATTTTTAAAATATACATAATTTTTTAAATACAATATAACAACTGTTTACATTGTATTAGGTATTATAAGCAACCTCGAGATGACTTAAGTGATATGGGAGGATGTGTGTAGGTCACATAGGAAGTTGAGCATCTTCAGATTTTGGTATCCAAGAGAGGTCCTGGAACCAATGCCCCATGGATACCAACCGATGACTAGACAGCCATTATAACAGTATAAGAAACATTCTGTAATCTATAAAGGTAATGGAATTAATGTAGTGACAACTAACAATACTTTAAAGCACTTTAGGGCTCTAAACGTTCATCTCACTAGCTCCAGAGTGAGGGAGAGAGCAGAGATAGCACAGACCAGGTCCTACAGTCTCCCCCAGATTCAGAAAAACCGCAGCTCAGGAGACTGACAGAAGTGCTGGAGAGGAAGGGAGGCAGCAGAACGTGGAAGATCTGGGATTCAAGAACGTTTTCTGCTATTAATTAGCTGTGTCTGATATCAGGCAAATCACAAAGTCTCCAGGCCCCCAAATCCCCATTTGCAAAACGAGGTGACCTGACTCAGTTTTCCTCCATCCAGTGATAAAATTCTACTAAAAAATTTCCAACCCCAGAGCACACATCCAGACTGTGCCTGAAGGGATCCGGCTGCATCTCAGTAATATTCCACTCTTATAGGCTTAAAAAAAAAAATAGAGAAAATAAGACGGTTTCACCAGTGTCAGTTGAGAAGAGCTGCTTCAATGGGCACTGCTTTATGGGGGAAGGTGTGGAGAAGGGGAGTTGGCCCAGAAAACAGAGCCCTCATTTGCTGGAGCCCCCAGGGAAGCTCCCCCACACCTATACAGCCTGCATCATTTACAGGAGCCAAAGGGGTTTTTAAAAATCAACTTTGGGCCAGGAATAGTAGCTCATGTCTGTAATTCCAGCACTTTGGGAGGCTAAGGTGGGTGGATCACTTGAGGACAAGAGTTCGAGATTAGCCTGGCCAATATGGTGAAACCCCGTCCGTATTAAAAATACAAAAATTAGCTGGGTGTGGTGGCACATGCCTGTAATGCCAGGTATGAGGGAGAATTCCATTAACCCAGGAGGTGGAGGTTGCAGTGAGCCGAGATCGTGCCACTGCACTCCAGCCTGGGTGACAAAGCAACACTCCATCTCAAAAAAAAAATCAGCTTTTTAAAATTGCTGTATCATTGTGTAGGTGCCATCCTAACCTATATAGTGTCACTAATCTCTCCCCTTGGAGTTGACTGCCTAAAACCAAGCCATGAGAGGGTGGGTGACACCACCTCGTCCTTGGCTCCAAGCTTTGTGTGCCCCGGGGAGCTTCATTTTTGGTCACTGCTTCAGTTTTTTTCTAAAAAAATTAGGCTGCTGGTAGGTCAGCCTGAGACCACTTCCGCCCCGAGAATTCTAGACTAATAAGACCTGGTGCCACACAAACAACGAACATAAGTGACAGTAACGACATAGCCGTTGACAGCTACATGAGGGTAGTGTTCTGATCTTTAATTAATGGACGACAACGAGCCTCTGTGGAGGAAATGACAAGGAACATGAGAGAGGGGGGAAAGGAAGACCCAGACAGAAAAGGGAACTTGGGCAGCAGCACCCTGAAAGGAAGACCAACCCGCAAGTGCGATGACAGCGCAGAGAGGCGACCCAGAAGCCCCCAGTTCAGCTGCCACCCCACCCCCGCCATTCCCCAAAGCAGGCACAGGCGATGGGGCGGGGCGCGCGTGCGCAGTCACGCGCTGCACCAACCGCCCCAGCTCCGGGAAGGCGGCCAGGACCGGCTGGAGCCGGTTAGAACCGGTGGCACCCGCCTGCGAGCCAGAACCTCACAAAGGGAGGGCGGCTCACGGCCCCCGCGTATCCCTGCGCGGTGCAGCACTCGCGAGCCGCCCCTCCCCCGGCTTTGTCCCTTCCGCAACTCCGCCAGCTGCCCAGGCGCTACCCCGCCCCCCCGCCCCCTTTTTCTTCCTCGCGGCCTGCGGCCCGCCGCCCGATGCTTCTGGAGAGAACTGGGGTCCCGCACTGGCCTCTCACCTGATTTCTCAGGTGCCGCGCCATTTTAGCGCCGCGGAAACCTGGCGCCCGGAAGTCTCAGCCTGCCAGAAGGCAGGTTCCGTCTGCCGCTTACCGGAGCCCAGGTTTCCCTGAGTCCTTGGGACGCCGCGGCGAGTTGTGTTGTTACATTAGCCGTCCCTTTAGATTGGTCATTCCACGTGGTGGTATTGAGACAGAAAGCATTCAAACCGTGCTGTTTGGTCTTGGAATCTGGAGAAAAGCTTTTCTTTTTCTTCTTGCTCCGGTTCAGAAAGTCTTAACCTCAGACCTAACCAGACATAACAGAATCTGCAAAACAAAAACCCCTAGAAAAGCAGACCCGGAGCAGTGTAAACACTCCAGGGTGTGTCCCTGACTGGCTGCCCAAGTCCCTGTGTCTTCGGAGACTAAGCCATTGGCTTGTTGGGCTGCTTTAACAGGCCCCTTGAACTTGCTTTCCGTGGCGATTGGCCTTGTGAGCACTTTCAGGAGAGCTTGGAAGCTGCAAAACGGCTCCCGTGTGCAAGGGGCAAAGGGGCATCTCAGGCTTGAGAGGAAAATGCCCGGCGGGCCGTGGGGTGCTGACGGCCTCTCGGGGCCGCAGATCAGAGTGAGCCCCGGGCAGCCCGTGGACCCCGGCGCCCAGGCTGGGGGCGGCTCTGTGGTGTGGGGTCGGGACGTTTTCTAAAATTGGGTTTTCACGTTTCTAAGACTTCTCAAGCGGACAGCCCGTGCTGCTCGGATTTCTCGCATAAAAGGGCAAGCAAAACGTGTGGCTGGCTCTGGAACAAGTCGCAGGACTGCAGGCAGTTGGGGGAGAGAGTCCGCCATTTTGCCATTTCTCTACTGTCCCTGAAAGGCTGGGGTTCAGTTGCGTAATGTAAAACCATTCCTGAGCTATCCCACCTTAACCTTCCTTCAAGGGGTAGTAAACTATACCTACTGTCCCTCAAGAAAACACAAAAAGTATTTTAAGAGGTATTAAAAACGTTCCGGGGGTTTGTGAGGTGTTCGATGACCCGTTTAAAATGTGATTCCCACGTTTCTTTTGTCTATACAGTTTTCAGCTCAAATCTTTCCACAGGCTAGCAATTGAGATATTTCTGAGTGCGCAGTTTGCAGCCAAGCTATTAAGAAAAATCTAGAAAAGTCTTACAGAACCATTATCTATTTTTAACCCTGCCGAAGAACTATTTTTTTTGCCTTCCTCACAAAGACGGCGGAAGGTGACTGGATTCCGGTGATGTGAGTTGTCCTTCGTCTATAAATACGCCTCGCCGGGGCTCTGCAGCAGGCATTGAGGCAGTCAGCGCAGGGCAGGAGGGAGGCGCAGCCTGCAGAAACTACAGATAAGTTTTTCTCTTTAAAATGAGATAGACATTAACACAACTGCTTAAATATAAATAGCCGGTAGCTTACTAAGATAATTGCTCAGCCTTAAGTTCTTAATTTAATTTAAATAATTTAAAAAGAGTTTTTGATCGTCTGCGCTCTTAGAAAAAAAAAGATTATAAGAGAAAATAGGAATATTTAAAAGAGTAGCATGAGGAAGGAAGAAAAGAAGAAGAGGTTTCTGAAGCATGGCGGAGGTTGAGATGAAGCTGCTTCACGGAGCAGAATATGTATTTAAAAGAAACTTGAGAAGAAGGACTAGAGTCCTGAATTAATACTTTAATTAGAACGGCAGTGCTTTTAGATTATTAAAAATGAAGGTTACTTAGACCTTAAACGCTATTTTAAAAATCGTAGGTGACTAAAATAGTTTGAAGGCGATCTTATAAAAAGAGATTAAACCAAAGGTGATGAAAAGACCTTAAAATCCATGACGCATGAAGAATTGCGTCATTTAAAGCCTAGTTAATTTTAACGCGTTTACTAAACGCAGACGAAGATAGGAAAGATTTAATTGGGAGTGGTAGGAGGAAAACAATTTGGAGAAGATTAGAAGTTTGAAGTGGAAAAGTGGAAGACAGAAGTACAGAAAGGCGAAGAAAAGAATAGAGAAGATAGGGAAATTAGAAGATAAAAATACACCTTTTAGAAGACAAAAGATAAATCTGAGAAGTAGGAAGCAGAAGAAAAAAATTAGACAAGCTAGGAAACGAAAAAAGAGAAGCTAGAAAACAAGCAACTAAGGGCAAAATGTGGAAACTTAGAAGAAAACGAAGATAGAAACAAGCTAGAAAATATTCTCAAGAGTTTCAGATAGAAAATGAAAAGCTAAGACAAGTATTGGACAAGCATAGAAGATAGAAATATTGGATAAAATAGCACTGAAAAAATGAAATTATTGACAACCAATTTATTTTAAAAGCCCATCAACTTAATTTCTGATGGTGCAGAAGTTAGAAGGTAAAGCTTCAGAAGATGAGGGTCTTTACGTTATGTAGACCAGAACCAATTTAGAAGAATATTTGAAGCTAGAAGGGAAGTCGGTTAAAATTCGCATCAAAAAGCTGCTGAAAGGAATGGAGTAATTTAAAAAACTAAGGCAGAAGGCTTTTGGAAGAGTTAGAAGAATTTGGAAGGCCTTAAAATACGGTAGCTTAGTTTGAAAAATTTAAAGGACTTTTGTAACAGAAGTAATTCAAGATCAAGAGTAATTACCAACTTAATGTTTTTGCATTGGACTTTGAGCTAACATGATTTTTAAAATCTTGAGGACTAGCGTTAATTGACAGCTGACCCAGGTGCTACACAGAAGTGGATTCAGTGAATCTAGGAAGAGAGCAGCAGACAGAATTCCAGGAGCCAGTGTTTGGTGAAGCTAGGACTGAGGAGCGAGCAGCAGTTCGTGGTGAAGATAGGAAAAGAGTCCAGGAACCAGTGCGATTTGGTGAAGGAAGCTAGGAAGAAGGAAGGAGCGCTAACAATTTGGTGGTGAAGCTAGGAAAGAGGATTCCAGGAAGGAGCGAGTGCGATTTGGTGATGAAGCTAGCAGGCGGCTTGGCTTGGCAACCACACGGAGGAGGCGAGCAGGCGTTGTGCATAGATAGAGGATCCTAGACCAGCATGCCAGTGTGCCAAGGCTACAGGGAAAGCAAGTGGTTGGTAAAAATCCGTGAGGTCGGCAATATGTTGTTTTTTTGGAACTTGAGTATGGTAATCTTTTATTTACTTTCTTAATGTAATGGGGGAGCTTCGTACTGAGGTGTAAAGGGATTTATACGGGGATGTAGGCCGATTTCCGGGTGTTGTAGGTTTCTCTTTTTCAGGCTTATGCTCATGAATCTTATCTGAAGCTTTTGAGGGCAGACTGCCAAGTCCTGGAGGAATAGTAGATGGCAAGTTTGTTTTGTTTTTCACCAATTTGAGGAAAACCAAATGAATTTGATAGAGCTAAAATTGAGACAAAATTTCAGCAAATCTGTAAGCAGTTTGTATGTTTAGTTGGGGTAATGCAGTATTTCAAATTTGTGACTAGTTGACTTGTTTTTACTTTCTTACCCCGAGTCAGTTTTCTAAATGTGGAGTTTGAATGTGTAACTGATGGGGGGAATTTCGATTGTTTTTTTGTGGGGGTGGGGGCAAAATATGTTTTGAGTTCTTTTCCCCTTAGGTCTGTCTAGAATCCTAAATGCAAATGACTCAAGGTGTAACAGAAAACAAGAAAATCCAGTATCAGGATAATCAGAACACCACAGGTTTACAGTTTGTAGAAACTAGAGCAGTTCTCACTTTAAGGTCTGTGGAGGAGCTGTCCATTGGAGAAATGGCTGGTAGTTACTCTTTTTCCCCCCCCTCCCCCCTTAATCAGACTTTTAAAGTGCTTAACCTCTTAAACTTGTTATTTTACTTGAAGTATTTTGGGGTGGTCTTAAAAGGGAAGAGAGAGGGTGGGGGAGAAAATGTTTTTTTCTAAGATTTTCCACAGATGGCTATAGTACTATTGACAAACTTGGTTAGAGAAGGAGTGTACGGCTGTGCTGTTGGCACGAACACCTTCAGGGACTGGAGCTGCTTTTATCCCTGGAAGAGTATTCCCAGTTGAAGCTGAAAAGTACAGCACAGTGCAGCTTTGGTTCATATTCAGTCATCTCAGGAGAACTTCAGAAGAGCTTGAGTAGGCCAAATGTTGAAGTTAAGTTTTCAAATAATGTGACTTAAAAGTTTTATTAAAGGGGAGGGACAAATATTGGCAATTAGTTGGCAGTGGCCTGTTATGGTTGGGATGGGGGGGAGGGTTTAGGTAATTGTTTAGTTTATGATTGCAGATAAAGTCATGCCAGAGAACTTAAAAGTCTTAGGATGGAAAAGGTAAAGAAATCTCAACTTCCAAGTTGGCAAGTAACTCCCATTCCTTTAGTTGTTGTTTCCCCCAATTTTTTAATTGGGAAGCTGGGAGAAATTAAATAAGAGCCACTGGGTGTACCAGTGCATTAATTTGGGCAAGGAGTGTGTCATAATTTGATCTTGTGTCTGTTTTCCCTCAAAGTATAGAGCTTGGGGAAGGAAAGTATTGGACTGGGGGTTGGTCTGGCCCACTGGGCTGACAGTAACTATTACGGGAAATGCAAAAGTTGTTTGGTTATGGTAGTGTGTGGTTCTCTTTTGGAATTTTTTTCAGGTGATTTAATGTAACTTAAAACTACTATAGAAACTTCAGAGCAAAGGAAGTGGCTTAATGATCCTGAAGGGATTTCTTCTGATGGTAGCTTTTGTATTATCAAGTAAGATTCTGTTTTCAGTTGTGTGTAAGCAAGTTTTTCTTAGCGTAGGAGAAATATTTTTCCATTGTTCAACTGCAAAACAAGATGTTAAGGTATGCTTCAAAAATTGTGTAAATTGTGTATTTTAAATGTATCTGTTCGTAAGTCATAACTGTTTAAGAATTGTGATAGTTCAGCTTGAATGTCTCTTAGAGGGTGGGCTTTTGTTGATGAGGGAGGGGAAACTTTTTTTTTTTTCTGTAGACTTTTTTCAGATAACATCTTCTGAGTCATAACCAGCCTGTGGCAGTATGATGGCCTAGATGCAGAGAGAACAGCTCCTTGGTGAATGATAAGTAAAGGCAGAAAAGATTATATGTCATACCTCCATTGGGGAATAAGCATAATCCTGAGATTCTTACTACTGATGAAAACATCTGCATATGCCAAAAAAAAAAAATTAAGCAAATGAAAGCTACCAATTTAAAGTTACGGAATCTACCATTTTAAAGTTAATTGCTTGTCAAGCTATAACTACAAAAATAATGAATTGATGAGAAATACAATGAAGATCAAATGTCCATCTCAAAATACTGCTTTTACAAAAGCAGAATTAAAAAAAGTGAAATGAAATGAAAATGGTTATACTACATTAATCCTGGAATAAAAGAAGCCGAAATAAGAGATGAGTTGGGATCAAGTGGATTGAGGAGGCTGTGCTGTGTGCCAATCTTTCGTTTGCCTCAGACAGGTATCTCTTCATTATCAGAAGAGTTGCTTCATTTCATCTGGGAGCAGAAAACAGCAGGCAGCTGTTAACAGATAAGTTTAACTTGCATCTGCAATATTGCATGTTAGGGATAAGTGCTTATTTTTAAAGAACTGTGGAGTTCTTAAGTATCAACCATGGCAGTTTTTCCTGACCCCTTCCCTAGGGGATTTCAGGATTATGAGAAATTTTCCCATCGAGCCTCTTTAAAATTGTAGGATTTGTTCCTGTGGGCTTCTGTGATGGGATAGCACACCTCACTCAGAGGCATTTGCATCTTTGAATAATTCCTTAAAAGCCTCTAAAGTGATTAGTGCCTTAATGCAAGACTAAGGAAATTTGTTTAGCATTGCACCTCTGAAGACTATAAAAGGAATAGCATGATGTGCTGTTAGAATCAGATGTAAATCTTGCTAAAATTTACATGTTGTGTTGTGATGTATATTGTGGAGAAAACCATTAAATCGATCAAAATAATAAACTATTTTTATTAGAGAATGTATACTTTTAGAAAGCTGTCTCCTTATTTAAATAAAATACTGTTTGTAGTTTAGTGTTGGGGCAATCTTGGGGGGAATTCTTCTCTAATCTTTCAGAAACTTTGTCTGCGAACACTCTTTAATGGACAAGATCAGGATTTGAGCGGAAGAACGAATGTAACTTTCTTAAGGCAGGAAAGAAATTTTATTCTTCATAAAGTGATGAGCATATAATAATTCCAGGCACATGGCAATAAGGCCCTCTAAATAAGGAATAAATAACCTCTTAGACAGGTGGGAGATTATGATCAGAGTAAAAGGTAATTACACATTTTATTTCCAGAAAGTCAGAGGTCTATAAATTGACAGTAAACTAGAGTAATGAAGTACTTTTTCAAATTTCCAAAGTTTGCATGTTAACTTTAAATGCTTACAATCTTAGAGTATTAGGTAATGTTTTACACTATTGGCCTTTTATAGGCATTGGGGGGGGGCTGTGGGTTTTTAAAGAATTTTCCTTTGCAGAGGCATTTCATCCTTCATGAAGCTGTTCAGGATTTTGACTTGCGTATGAGTGCTTGGCTCTTCCTTCTGTTCTCCTAGTGAGTGTATGAGACCTTGCAGTGAGTTTATCAGCATACTCAAAATTTTTTTCCTGGAATTTGGAGGGATGGGAGAAGGGGGTGGGGCTTACTTGTTTTAGCTTTTTTTTTACAGACTTCACAGAGAATGCAGTTGTCTTGACTTCAGGTCTGTCTGTTCTGTTGGCAAGTAATAATGCAGTACTGTTCTGATCCCGCTGCTATTAGAATGCATTGTGAAACGACTGGAGTATGATTAAAAGTTGTGTTCCCCAATGCTTGGAGTAGTGATTGTTGAAGGAAAAAAATCCAGCTGAGTGATAAAGGCTGAGTGTTGAGGAAATTTCTGCAGTTTTAAGCAGTCGTGTTTGTGACTGAAGCTAAGTACATTTTGCTGTGCATTTTTAGGTAAAATGCTTTTCCTTCATTTCTGGTGGGGGGGGGGCACTGAAGCCTTTAGTCTTTTCCAGATGCAACCTTAAAATCAGTGACAAGAAACAAATTCCAAACAAGCAACAATCTTCGAGAAATTTAACTGGCAAGTGGAAATGTTTAACAGTTCAGTGATCTTAGTGCATTGTTTTTTTGTGGGTTTCTCTCTCCCCTCCCTTGGTCTTAATTCTTACATGCAGGAACATTCAGAACAGCAGACATACGTATGAGAAGGGCCAGAGAAGCCAGACCCAGTAAGAAAAAAATAGCCTATTTACTTTAAACAAACCAAACATTCCATTTTAAATGTGGGGATTGGGAACCACTAGTTCTTTCAGATGGTATTCTTCAGACTATAGAAGGAGCTTCCAGTTGAATTCACCAGTGGACAAAATGAGGACAACAGGTGAACAAGCTTTTTCTGTATTTACATTCAAAGTCAGATCAGCTATGGGACAATAATATAGTATTGAATAGATTTCAGCTTTATGCTGGAGTAATTGGCATGTGAACCAGCTATGTTGGCGTGGGGGTGGAGGGGTGAGGTGGGCGCTAAGCCTTTTTTTAAGATTTTTCAGGTACCCCTCACTAAAGGCACCGAAGGCTTAAAGTAGGACAACCATGGAGCCTTCCTGTGGCAAGAGAGACAACAAAGCGCTATTATTCTAAGGTCAAGAAAAATGGTGTCAGCCTCACCTGATTTTTATTATTAGTAACAAGGACTTGCCTCAACTCTCTTTCTGGAGTGAAGCATCCAAAGGAATGCTTAAAGTACCCCGGGCTTCTCTTAACATTTAAGCAAGCTGTTTTTATAGCAGCTCTTAATAAAGCCCAAATCTCAAGCGGTGCTTGAAGGGGAGGGAAAGGGGGAAAGCGGGCAACCAGTTTTCCCTAGCTTTTCCAGAAGCCTGTTAAAAGCAAGGTCTCCCCACAAGCAACTTCTCTGCCACATCGCCACCCCGTGCCTTTGGCCTAGCACAGACCCTTCACCCCTCACCTCGATGCAGCCGGTAGCTTTGGATCCTTGTGGGCATGATCCATAATCTGTTTCAAGGTAACAATGGTGCCGAGGTCTCCGGTGGGTTGTACTATACTAGAAAAGGCCATTAATTTGCCTGCAAATTGTTAACAAAGATATTAAGACCACAGCTAAGTAGTTCTATATAACACCCAGTAACTAAAACGAACTTAAACCAGTAAGTGGAGAAATAACATGTTGAGGAGCTGTGATGTTGGGTGGGAACGTGTAACTTGTAGACTGAAGGGATAGGCATTTTAGTGGCTTTGAGAGAGGACTGCCGGGTGGGAATGCAAAAATTCTCTGCTAAGACTTTTTCAGGTGAACATAACAGACTTGGCCAAGCTAGCATCTTAGCGGAAGCAGATCTCCAGTGCTCTTCAGTAGGGTCATGAAGGTTTTTCTTTTCCTGAGAAAACAACAAGTTTTGTTTTCTCAGGTTTTGCTTTTTGGCCTTTAGCTTTTTTCTTAAAAAAAAGCAAAAGATGCTGGTAGTTGGCACTCCTGGTTTCCAGGATGGGGTTCAAATCCCTGCGGCATCTTTGCTTGACCACTAATCTGTCTTCTGGACTCTGTATTTCTCCTTATCTCTGCAGGTCCTAGTTCTTGGAGCTTTGGGAGGTGGGAGGTAACAGCACAGTATCTTTGAACTGTATACATCCTTGATGTATAATTTTTCAGGAGCTTGATTGTGTATTTGTATTTATAAAAGAACCTAATGTGATGCCCTTGTCTTTTTTAGGTAATACTGTGCAGCTGGTACTTTTTGAGAAGCCCTACTGCTGAAAACTTAACATTTTTTTTTTAAATTTATCTTACCTTTGTTTTGTTTCGTTTTGAGATGGAGTCTCACTCTATCGCCTAGGCTGGAGTGCAGTGGCTCCATGTTGGCTCACTGTAACCTCCACTCCCCCAGATTCAAGTGATTCTCCTGTCCCAGTCCCTCGAGTAGCTGGGATTATAGGCGCCTGCCACCTCGCCTATAAGCTCATTTTTGGTTTTTTGTTTTGTTTTGTTTTTAGTAGAGATGGGATTTCACTATCTTGGCCAGGCTGGTCTTGAATTCCTGACCTTGTGATCTATCTGACTCGGCCTCCCAAAGTGCTGGGATTACAGGCGTGAGCCACCGCGCCCAGCCAATTTAACAATTTTATGTAATAAAAATGGAGAAGCTGTAAATTGTTGTTCTTTTGTGTATAAACAAATCTATGAGTAATTGGGAAAAAAACTGATGCTTTGTGGGCTTGTTCCTAATAAATCTTTAGATTTACAAACACACAACTCCCTTAATCACAGCATAATCTTCAAGTAGGGTAGGGACTGCAGGGGGGGAATTTGTGGGAGGCCATTGGATGAGTGGTCTACTAAAAAGCCCAGTAACCCCACAGAAAAGTGGGAACTTTAGCCTCCTTTCCACTATTCAGCAACTGGCTGTGAGCTGGGCTGAGTGGAGAGAAAAGGGGTAGTGAGTGTGTGTGTGTGTGTGAGTGGGAAGATCCCTGTAAGTTGTTTTTTTGAGACGGAAGTCTCACTTTGTAGCCCATACTGGAGTGTAGTGACACAATCTCAGCAAACCAATCCACCTCTGGGATCCAAGTGATCCTCCTGCCTCAGCCTCCCAAGTAGCTGAGACTAATAGGAACGCACCACCATGCCTGGCTCATGTTTGTATTTTTAGTAGAGACGTGGTTTCACCATGTTGGCCAGGCTGGTCTCAAACTCCTGAGCTCATGTGATTCACCCACCTGGGCCTCCCAAAGTGCTGGGATTACAGGTGTGAGCTACCAAGGCTGGCTGATCTTTGTAAATTTTTTTTTTTTTTTTAGAGTTTCACTCATGTTACGTAGGCTGGAGTGCAATGGCGCGATCTCGGCTCATCGCAACCTCCGCCTCCTGGGTTCAGGCAATTCTCCTGCCTCAGCCTCCTGAGTAGCTGGGATTACAGGCATGTGCCACCATGCCCAGCTAATTTTTTGTATTTTTAGTAGAGACGGGGTTTCACCATGTTGACCAGGATGGTCTCGATCTCTTGACCTCGTGATCCACCCGCCTCGGCCTCCCAAAGTGCTGGGATTACAGGCTTGAGCCACCGCGCCCGGCCAATCTTTGTAAATTTTTAAGCCAAGTAAGCTGCTCTGGTGTCCCCTTACAGTCTCAAGTTGCTGGGTTACTGAGGATCACATTTTCCTTTCACCAGTTGTCACTTTTGTCCCATTGAATGTGCTGTAAGGTTAGTAGTAGCATCTGGCTGTTGGGAGGACTGGCCAGGATCTCGGGTGAAACAACCTCCCTAGCCCTCCTTACCCTTAAAATGCTCCTGACATGTCAGACCTAGGAGAGGGACTTCCAGCTTGGGGAACCTGATTGGCCACACCCTCAATGGAGGGGCCTTAGTAAACCCAGACCTAGGAGAGAGAGGGACCCATATGTGAAGAATCTTCCATCCTGGGGAACCTGTGATTCGCCGCCCCCTCAGCCTAATGGAGGGGCCTCAGAGGCAGAGCTACCTTTTTCTTACTGGCATTACATTTTGCAAATGGGGAGGTAGACTCTGGGTCTTTTTGCCAAGGCAACAGAGCTGGGGTTTGAATCCTAGTCATTCAACCCTTAAACCTCTATGTTGCTGTTTCTTCAGTGTGTGGAATATTCTCATAGATGAAGCAGTGGCCCAGCAGGTCAGCAGCAGACCAACCCCCAACTTACCCAGCCTATGTAGGCCTTGGCCACAGGAGCTTTCTCTTCCCTTGAAGTGATCTAATGGGGGAGGGGCTGTCTCTCTCCGCTGGTTATGAAAGAAGCTGAGTTAGACGCTCTCCTAAGTTGACTAAGTCCATTCTGAACTGACACCCAGTTAGTTTCGTATAGAGAAAGTCGTTTTTCCAAAGCAGGAGGTTCTGTGGAGGCACAAAGACTTCACTGGAGAGCAAACGAGTAAGAGTAGGAGCTGGGGATTCGACAGGCGCTGCATGGTTCCTGGTCATGAGGAAGTTGTCTAGGACTGAAAATGTGAAGGTCAGACACTGATCACAGCAACAGGAAAAGGCAGAAAGGTAGGCCGGAAGTCATTTCCAGGCTCTGAGCGCAAAAAGGGAATGGAGAGCATAAATTTCCCTAAAGGTCCTGTCCGAGTCAAAGGGACTGCTTTTTTTTGGAGAAAAAGTCTCACTCTGTCCCCAGGCTAGAGTGCAGTGTCCACAATCATGGCTCATTGCAACCTCTGTCCGCTGGGTTCAAGCAATTCTCCTGCCTCAGCCTCCCGAGTACCTGGGACTACAGGAGCGCACCATCATGCCCGGCTAATTTTTGTATTTTTTTTAAGTACAGACAGGATTTCACCATGTTGGCCAGAATGGTCTCAATCCCTTGATCTAGTGATCTGCCCACCTTGACCTCCCAAAGGCTGGGATTACAGGTGTGTGCCACTGTACCTGGCCAGTTTTGGACTTTTTAATTTTTCTTTATATTTTATTTTTTAGAGACAGAGTCTCGCTCTGTTGCTCAAGGTGAAGTGCAGTGGGGTGACCTCAGCTCACTGCAACCTCCACCTCCCAGTTTCAACAGATTCTCCTGCCTCAGGCTTCTGAGCAGCTGGGACTACAGGCCCACGCCACAATGCCCAGCTAATTTTTGTATTTTTGGTAGAGAGCCAAGATGACTCCACTGCAGTCTGGTCTGGGTGATAGAGGGAGAATCCACCTCCAAAAAAGAAAAGAAAAAAAAACCAGACGCTTTGCCAAAGAAGATAGGCAAATGTGGCCAGGCAGGGTAGTTCACGCCTGTAATCCTAGCACTTTGGGAGGCCAAGGTGGGGGGAATCACTTGAGCTCAGGAGTTCTAGAGCATCCTGGGCAACATGGAGAGACTCCATCTCTACTAAAAATAAAAAAATTAGCCAGGCATGGTGGCATGCACCTGCTGGTTCACCTACTTGGGAGGCCAAGGTGGGAGGATCGCTTGAGCCTAGGAGGCGGAGGCTGCAGTGAGCTGAGATCCTGCCACTACAGTCCAGCCTGAGCAACAACGACAGAGACCCTGTCTCAACAAAACAAAACAAAACACCAGTGTGGGGTGTGGTGGGTCCCACTTTGGAAGGCTGAGGTGGTAGGATCCCTGGAGTCCAGGAGTTCCAGACCAGCCTGGGCAACAAAGCAAGACCCAATCTCTTTTCTTTTTGTTTTTTCTTTCTTTTTTTTTGTTTGAGACAGGGTCTTGCTCTGTTGCCCAGGCTGGAGTGCAGTGGTGTGATCTCAGTTCATCGTGGCCTCCGCCTTCTAGGTTCAAGCAATGCTTCAGCCTCCCAAATAGCTGGGATTACAGGTACCAGCCACCACACTCAGCTAATTTTTGTGTATTTTTGATCCTGCTATGTTGGCCAGGTTGGTCTCAAACTCTTGGCCTCAAGTGATCCACCCTCTGTAGCCTTCCAAAGTGCTGGGATTACAAGCATGAGCCACCACGCCTGGCCACTATTAATTTTTATTTAATTTAATTTTTTTTGAGACAAAAGTCTTGCCCAGCTAATTTTTATATTTTTAGTAGAGACAGGGTTTCGCCGTGTTGGTCAGGCTGGTTTTGAACTCCTGACCTCTGGTGATCCACCCGCCTCGGCCTCCCAAAGTGCTGGGATTACAGGCGTGAGCCACCGTGCCTGGCCTAATTTTTGCATTTTTTGTAGAGATGGGGTCTTGCCATATTGCCCAGTCTGGTCTCAAACTCCTCAGCTCAAGCGATCCTCCTACCTCGGCCTCCCAAAATGCTGGGATTACAGACTGGAGCCACCCACTGCACCTAGCCCAGGCAGAGTTCTTCTGACTTTAGCAAATAGATGAAATTACCAGAGAGAGCACTTAGGGGAAGGAGACAGTGTGGGGAAGAGATCTGGGAGGATCTTCATGGGTTGTTGATTTGGAAGACCAGAATCCTGGCTCTGACACAGCGGTCTGCTCTACACCTCTATTTTCCTATCTTTAATTGGGGACAGTGCTCTGTCTGCCTACTGTGACAAGGAAGCGTAGCCACAGTAGACCCACCTGGAAGCAACTAGAAATGACTTGGCTTTTTCTGCCATCTAGTGAATAAATGGGGCATTGCATGCCTTATCTTGGGAATACATTGTAACACTTGGAACACACTTGTTCAACGAGCATTTTTATTGCTGAATAATACTCTCTTGTGTGGATATACCATGAAATTATTTTAAAAAATATTTTCCGGGCATGGTGGCTCACGCCTGTAATCCCAGAACTTTGGGAGGCTGAGGCAGGTATATCACCTGAGGTTAGGAGTTCGATACCAGCTTGGTCAATATGGCAAAACCCCGTCTCTACTAAAAATACAAAAATTTAACACACCTGCATGTTCAGCATATGTATCCCAGAACTTAAAGTAGAATTTAAAAAAAAATTAAGCTGGATGCGGTGGCTCACGCCTGTAATCCTAGCACTTTGGGAGGCAGAGATGGGTGGATCACGAGGTCAGGAGTCGAGACCAGCTTGACCAACATGGTGAAACCCCGTCTCTACTAAAAGTACAAAATTAGCCGGGGCATGGTGGTGCGTGTCTGTAATCCCAGCTACTCAGGAGGCTGAAGCAGGAGAATCGCCTGAACCCGGGAGACAGAGGTTGCAGTGAGCTGAGATCGAGCCATTGCCCTCTAGCCTGGGGGACAGAGCAACAATCCATCTCAAAAGAAAGAAAAAAAAAAGACATGACCCAATTTTTGCATCATAGTAAAACTAGTCCTTTGGAGAGGGGATTAGATTGCTCTGCGGAGCAGTGATTGTTTATAATTGCTCCAAGGCTGCTTCTTCTTCGTTTTTTTTTCTTTTTTTTTTTTTGAGATGGAGTCTTGCTCTGTCACCCAGGCTAGAGTGCAGTGGTGCAATCTTGGCTCATTGCAAAATCCACCCCCGGGTTCAAGCGATTCTCCAGCGTCAGCCTCCCGAGTAGCTGGGATTATAGGCACTCACCGCCATGCCTGGCAAATTTCTGTATTTTTTAGTAGAGACAAGGCTTCACCATGTTGGCCAGGATGGTCTCGATCTCTTGGCCTCGTGATCTGCCTGCTTCGACTTCCCAAAGTGCTGGGATTATAGGCATGAGCCACCATGCCCAGCCTAAACTTCTTAAAAAGGAAAACTAATCTATGATAACAGCAGACTCGTAGTTAAACAGGGCACAAGGAGACTTTGGGGTGAGGCATGTGTTTACCACCTTGATTGTGGCGTTGGGCTCATAAATGCATACTTACAACAAAACTCATCAAACTGTGTGCATCAAATATGTGCAGTTGGTTGTACACACACAAAAAGAAGCATGCACTGAGCACTTACTGGGTGTCAAGCACTGAGAAAGTGGACAGAGGCACAAGAAAGGAGTCTCGGACTCTGCTGTAACTCCAAGTCTTGTGGTAGGGCAGGTGGAGTAACAACTATTTACCTTCAAACTGAAGCTCTAATCCTGGCTCCTGCACACACTGGCTATGCGCACTTGGGCCATTTACTTACCCCCTTTAAGGAACGGGGTGTGTATGTACACCACTGATTATATCATGATATATATATATTTAATTACATATTATGTATATGATATTAATATATATATTGCTCCTCCAGTACAGGCTTCACAACAGATGCTCTCATATATTATGACATTATATATTAATATCGTATATATACACACATGTTTATGTCACTGATTACTAGCTTAATTAAAGGCTCTTGTGAGTTGTTTTTTTTGAGACAAAGTCTCACTCTGTCACCCAGGCTGGAGTGCAAGTGGCATGATCTCAGCTCACTGCAACCTCTGCCTCCCAGGTTCAAGCAATTCTCCTGCCTCAGAGTAGCTAGGATTACAAGTGTGTGCCACCACACCTGGCTAAATTTTTAGTAGAGACCGGGTTTCACCATGTTGGTCAGGCTGGTCAAGAACTCCTGACCTCAAATGATCCACCCCCGCCCAGCCTCCCAAAGTGCAGAGATTGCAGGCATGAGCTATCATGCCTGGCCAAGAGCATTTTTTTTTTTTAAAAAGAGACAGGGTCTTGCTATGTTGCCCAGGCTGGTCTCAAACTCCTGGGCTCAAGCATTCCTCCTGCCTCAGCCTCCCAAAGTGCTGAGATTAGTCATGAGCCACTGTGCCCAACCTCTGAGAGCAGTTTTTATGAGACACACTGGAGAAGCACAGAAGCAATGTTTTTTTTTTTTAAATTTAATTTAATTTAATTAATTTTTATTTATTTATTTTGAGACAGGGTCTCACCCTGTTGCCCAGGCTGGAATGCAGTGGCTGGATCACAGCTCACTGCAGCCTCAACCTTCTGGGCTCAAGCAATCCTACCTCAGCTTCCAAAGTAGCTGGGACTGCAGGTGCACACCACCATGCCTAGCTAATTTTTTGATATTTTGTTGAGATGAGGGTCCTACTATATGGCCCAGGCTAATCTTGAGCTCCTGAGATCAAGCGATTATCCCACCTCAGCCTCCCAAAGTGCCAGGATTATAGGTGTGAGCCACCTTGCCAGGCTAGAAGCAATACTTTCGACCTGAAGGATTCAAGGAAGGCTAGACAGAAACAGTGACATTTGGAGTGAGACTCAAAGAATGAACAGGAGTTTGCTGGGTAGAAAAGATCAGGGCAGCTTCTTCCAGAGAGAACAACTTGAAGATGAGAAATGTGGGGCATTAGTTACCCAGGGTGGCTGGAAGGGAGGCTGAGAGAGGAGGAGAAGAAATGTGGTGGGGTGGGGGAGAGAGGCAGAGACAGAGGGAGGGGAGAGAGAGAGAGGGAGAGGAGAGAGAGAGAAGAGAGGCAGAGAGTAAGGAGAGAGAGAGACAGAGAGAGGAGAGAGAGGCAGAAAGGAGAGAGAGACAAAGAGAAAGGAGAGAGAGAGACAGAAACACAGAGGGACAAAAAGGAGAGAGAGATGGAGAGAGAGACAGAGACATAGAGAGAGAGAGAGAGAAACAGAGAGAGAGAGACAGAGAGAAGCTAGGGTAGGTAGAGGGTGGTTAAGCCCTGGAACAGAAGACTTAGGGACTTGCCCCTGGGGAACAGATGATGCGACTGATGATCCTGGCGACCATGTGGAGGCAAGGCAAGCCTAGAGGCCAGGAGACTGAGGTGTGGCAGGAGCAGGCCTCTTTAGCAGGTGCAGATACCCAGCCCAGATACTGAGAGGGAGAGTGCCTTTAAGGAAAGCCTCCTGTTTCTGCCTTAAGGGGTCTAGGGGATGAAGCTGCATCCCCTAAGTCAGAGAGGATGGGAGGTGCAGAGGGCAGGGAAGACAACCAGGCAGGTTCTGGATTGCTGAGTTGAGATTGAGAGCCCTGCAGGCTGAGTGAAGACGTCCAGCAGGCGGTTAGAATGGACAGGCTACAGGAGAGAGAGATCCAAGCTGGCTGATCACTGGCAGCTCGGGATTGTAGCTCCCAGTGAAAGCGCAGAGAACGAGAGGATGCCACATTTTCAGATGAATTTTTGTTGCTCACACAGCAGGAGATTCCCAGTGGAGGAGCCCCACGGGTCGCCAGCACGACTCTTGTGGCCGGCGAGGTGGTTTTGCCGCTGCCTTGGTGCGGCGGTTCTTGGTGCAGAGTCAGAAAAGCACCAAGAATCCTTTTTTTTTTTTTTTTTTTTTTTTTTGAGATGGAGTTTCGCTCTTGTTACCCAGGCTGGAGTGCAATGGCGCGATCTCGGCTCACCGCAACCTCCGCCTCCTGGGTTCAGGCAATTCTCCTGCCTCAGCCTCCTGAGTAGCTGGGACTACAGACACGCGCCACCATGCCCAGCTGATTTTTTGTAGTTTTAGTAGAGACGGGGTTTCACCATGTTGACCAGGATGGTCTCGATCTCTTGACCTCGTGATCCACCCGCCTCGGCCTCCCAAAGTGCTGGGATTACAGGCTTGAGCCACCGCGCCCGGCCTAGCACCAAGAATCTTAACACTGCTGTTTTGGCCGGTGCAGTGGGTTGCTCAGATTTTAGCGCTGGGAATCAACAAGTTGGACGTCCACTCAGAAACCCAACTATAAAGACGGTAATTTTAAAGACCACAGATGGATAAATGTATAACGAAAGGAAGAAAACTGCCTAAAAAGGCTGAGAATACCCAAAATCAGAATGCCTCTCCCTCTACAGGGGATCACAGTTCCTCATCAGCAACGGAACAAGGCCTGATGGAGAACGAGTGTGTTCCATTAACAGAAGCAGGCTTCAAAAGGTGGATGATAAGAAACTTCTGGGAATTAAAAGAACTTGTTCTAACCCAATGCTAAGAAACTAAGAACTTTGAAAAAAGGTTTGATGAAATGTTAACAAAAATACACAATTTAGCGAGGAATATAAGTGAATTAATGGAGCTGAAAAACACAGCATGAGAACTTCACGAACTATGCACAAGTTTTAACAGCCGAATCGATCAAGCAGAAGAAAAGATATCAGAGGTCGAAGACCAACTTAATGAAATAAAACAAGATGACAAGATTAGAGAAAAAAGGATAAAAAGGAACGAGCAAAGTCTCCAAGAAATATGGGACTATGTGAAAAGACCTAATCTACGCTTGATAGGTGTACCTGAATGTGACGAAGAGAATCAATCCAAGCTGGAAAATACGCTTCAGGATATTATTCAGGAAAACTTTCCCAACCTAGCAAGGCAGGACAATACTCAACTCCAGGTAATACAGAGAACACCACAAAGATATTCCTCAAGAAGACCAACCTCAAGGCACATAATCGCCAGATTCACCAGGGTTGAAATGAGAGAGAAAATACTGAGGGCAGCCAGAGAGAAAGGTCAGGGTACCCATAAAGGGAAGCCTATCAGGCTCACAGCAGATCTCTCAGCAGAAACCCTACAAGACAGAAGAGAGTGGGGGCCAATATTCAACATCCTTAAAGAAAAGAACTTTCAACCCAGAATTTTACATCCGGCCAAACTAAGCTTCATAAGTGAAGGAAAAATAAAATCTTTTGTGAACACGCAAGCACTCAGAGATTTCATCACCACCAGGCCTGCTTTACAAGAGCTTCTGAAAGAACCACTACACATAGAAAGGAACAACCAGTATCAGCCTTTCTAAAAAATACCAAAAAGTAAACAGCATCAACATAATCAAGAATTTACACCAACTAATAGGCAAAACAGCCAGCTAACATTAAATGGCAGTATTAAACTCACATATATTATTATTAATTCTAAATTTAAATTGACTAAATCCCCCAATCCAAAGACACAGACAGGCAAAAAAAAGCCAAAACCCATCGGTATGCTACATCCAGACCCATCTCACATGCAAGGATACACAAAGACTCAAAACAAAGGGATGGAGAAAGATTTACCAACCAAATGGAGAGCAAAAATAAATAAATAAATATAAAGCAGGAGTTGCTTTAAAGCAACAAAGATCAAAAGAAGCAAAGAAGGATATTACATAATGATAAAAGGATCAATGCAACAAGAAGAGCTAAAGATCCTAAATATATACGCACCCAATACAGGAATACCCAGATATATGAGACTTATAAAGAGACTTAGACTCCCACACAATAATAGTGGGAGACTTCAACATCAATATTAGACAGATCAATGAGACAGAAAGTTAACAACGATATCCAGGATTTGAACTCAGATCCGGAACAAGTAGATTTAATTAACATTTATAGAACTCTCCACTTTAAATACACAAAATATACACTCTTATCAGTACCACATCACACCTATTTACAGGTTTAAATGAAATATTGGTTGGCTGCTTGTTAGTTATTTTCTTCCCTCATTTTTTTTTTCATGTCTCTACTATTAAGCACAATTATAGGCATACCCATTTTTAGACGGCATTCTAGCCCAGGCAATAAAGCAACACCCCTGTTCTCTCTCCCTCTTCCTCTTTCTCTTTCCTCCTCTCCTTCATTGTTTTTTTTTTTATTCTTTTTTTTTTTTTTAAAAAAAGAGGCTGCCATCTTTTCATTGGCTTTGTGGCAATGGCATAAATCGTCGTGCAAGTGACAGATAATAGGCTATTTTAGATTGCTATAAAGTGAAAGAAAGAGAAACGGGTAGTTTAGAGAGGAACATGGAACATAGAGTAAGATCGGAAAACCTTGTTTATGTATATATGCTGAAGGGAAAGGTGTGTGGGGCTGCCTCTTCTGTTGACACATGAGGAAAGGATGGGTACATGAGGGTATATATACTTATACACAAATCCCTATTAAAAAAAAAAAAAAAGAATGGACAGGCTACAGCTCAGGAGTGGCCTTGACTCTACCGGCCGGCTACAGGTGACCGTTCCGAAGGGGACATCAAGTGTGTTAGATGCCTGGGGCCGGTGCAGGAGGGGCCTGGGAGGGCCTTTCTGGTTTCTCTGTGTAGTCTGGTCTGCTTTGGGCTCTGTTCTTTCTCTTGCTTCTTGAGGGCAGTTCCATTTATGCATGCATTCATTCATTCATTCATTCGTTCATTTGTTCAGCAAATACTGCGCTGGGCACAGTGAGGAAGCAGGCTGTGAGGGTCTCTACCTCACAAAGCCAGCACCGGGGGGAGGAGCCGAAGAAAACAAAGTGAGTTTCTGTCTCTGTGTCACAGGTCCCAGAGCTGGGAGGAGAGATGGCAGGGACTGGGACGGGGTGTTGGAAGGGGCATGGCCAGGGAAGGCCTCTCAGGAAAGGGGCCTCTGCAACATCACCCATCCTCTTCCTGGCCCATCAGGAGCTCTGAAGGGTGACATCTCCTCCCTGGAGAGTCTCAAACCCCCATTTCAACTCTGGGCTGGAACCTCTCCAAGCGGATGGTCCCCAACCACTCATTCTCCTGCTGGCATCTCCAGCCAGGAAGTCAGTAGGCCCCGCCCACCTCAGCGGAGGGTCCCCTGCCCTGCAGCCTTGGCACTAGGCTGCCCTTTGCGTCCTCTCCCCAGGGCTGCTGCCACCAGGGTGTCCTCCAGACCCGTAGAGCTTATCAAGACCTTCCTTTGTCATCCACTTTTGGTGACTCCCCAGAACCCAGGGTTCCCGTTCAGATTTCATCTGGGGCCCCCTCGCCTCGCCTGCCAGCATCCTGCCTCCGACACCCTTGCTTCACTGGTGTCCCTTCCTTCCCCTCAAGGAACCACCTGCTCCCCCTCAGCCCCTCGCTGTCCCACCTCGGGCCTTCCCTCATGCCTTTCCCGCCTCTGGAAGCATTTCCCCTTTCTCCTCCCCAACGTAAAGCCCACTCCTCCTGCAAGGCCCAGCTGAGGATCCCCTCTCTGCCTGTCCTTCGCCTGGCGGGGCTGCCTGAGCCTTCTCGCCTCTGGAATGCTCTCTGAGCATACTGGAGTCCTGCCTGCTGGTTTCCGGCCTCATCCCTGCCTTGACAACGCTGACCGTGTCGCCTGAGGCCAGGCCCTGGTTTACTCAGCTGAATGACAAGGAAAATAGCCTCCTGAGCAGACCTGTGCATACGTGCGCGTGGGTGCCTGTGTGTGTGGAAGGCCCACGCAGCCCCAGGTGTGGCTGCACACTTACCCATCACTGCACCCTCTCACCCGGTCACACCAGGTCTGCACGCCACTCCTTTTTCCATATAATGGCGCTCTCTCTCTCTCTCTCTTTTTTTTTTTTTGAGACAGAGTTTCGCTCTTGTTACCCAGGCTGGAGTGCAATGGTGTGATCTCGGCTCACCACAACCTCCGTCTCCTGGGTTCAGGCAATTCTCCTGCCTCAGCCTCCTGAGTAGCTGGGATTACAGGCATGCGCCACCATGCCCAGCTAATTTTTTGTATTTTTAGTAGAGACGGGGTTTCACCATGTTGACCTGGATGGTCTCGATCTCTTGACCTCGTGATCCACCCGCCTCGGCCTCCCAAAGTGCTGGGATTACAGGCGTGAGCCACCGCGCCCGGCCTCTCTCTCTTTCTTGACAGTCTTGCTCTGTTGCCCAGGCTTACAGGCACACATCACCACACCCTACTAAGTTTTCATATTTCTTCATAGAGTCAAGGTCTTGCCATGTTGCTCAGGCTGGTCTCAGGCTCCTGGGCTCAAGTGACCCACCCACCTCAGTCTCCCAAAGTGAAAGTGCTGGCATTACAGCTGTGAGCCACCATGCCCCACCCTTTTTTTTTTTTTTTTTTTTCTGACAGGGTCTGGTTTCGCTGTGTTGTCCTGGCTGGAGTGCAGTGGCGTGATCACAGCTCACTGCACCCTTGACCTCACAGGCTCAAGTAACCTCCCACCTCAGCCTCCTGAGTAGCCACCACCACGCCTGACTAATGTTTGTAGTTTTTGTAGAGATGGGGTCTCACTATGTTGGCCAGGCTAGTCTCAAACTCCTGGACACAAGTCCTTCTCCTGCCTCACCCTCCCAAAGTTCTGGGATTACAGGCATGAGCCATCACACCCAGCTGACTTCTTTTTCTCACCAAGAAACACACTAAATAAATTTACTATTAGATATGGTATTTTTTTTTTTTTTTTGAGACGGAGTTTCGCTCTTGTTGCCCAGGCTGGAGTGCAATGGCGCGATCTCGGCTCACCGAAACCTCCGCCTCCTGGGTTCAAGCAATTCTCCTGCCTCAGCCTCCTGAGTTGCTGGGATTACAGGCGTGCGCCACCATGCCCAGCTGATTTTTTGTATTTTTAGTAGAGACAGGGTTTCACCATGTTGACCAGGATGGTCTCGATCTCTTGACCTCGTGATCCACCC
>NW_022436954.1:5611033-5629898 GCF_009761245.1 Sapajus apella | reverse complement strand
CCCGGGGCAGGCCAAATGGAGCTTTCATCCCAGGGGTCATTTCTGTCTTGACAGATCGAAGGTGCCTTGGAATATGGAATCACAAGCGATGACATCTTCTGGCTGAAAGAGTCCCCTGGAAAAACGTAAGGCCTGTCGCATGCATGATGGGGTCCTCTCTGTTCACCAGAGTGAGCACTGGGCCCTGAGAGCCTGCGCTGCTGCTTGGCTCCTGGGGCTTTCTTTCCAGTTTACCCAAAAGAAGGAGAAAAGGCCTGTCGTTTGTGGCCAGGCACAGTGGCTCACGCTTGCTAGCTTAGCACTTTGGGAGACTGAGGCAGGAGGATTGGATTGCTAGAGGCCAGGAGTTCGAGATCAGCTTGGGTAATATAGTGAGACCTTGACTTTACAAAAATCTTCTTTTTTTTTTTTTTTGAGATGGAGTCTCGCTTTGTCACCCAGACTGGAGTACAGTGGCGCAATTTTGGCTCACTGCAACCTCCAACTCCCGGGTTCAAGCAATTCTCCTGCCTCAGCCTCCTGAGTAGCTGGGACTACAGGTGCGTGCCACCATGCTCAGCTAATTTTTGTATTTTTAGTAGAGACTGGGTTTCACTATGTTGACCAGGCTAGTTCAAACTCCTGACCTCAAGTGATCTGCCCACCTCGGCCTCCCAAAGTGCTGGGATTACAAGTGTGAGCCACCGCACCTGGCCAGATGTGATAATTTGACATTACAGTTTCAGGCAAAAATACACTCATTATTTAACACCACAAAATAGCTTGGGACAGTCTGGAACAACTGCGGGCAACACCTGGTTAAAGCAAAGCTTTGCTGTGTGTGGGGCAGGCCTGGGGAGAGAGGAATCAGGAGCAGGCGGTGTGGGACCCTACAGGCCAAGGAGGGACCTGACTTTACCCACAGTGTGAAAGGGGGGCCACCACGGGGCCTGGGCAGCGGAATGATGCGTCTGAGGTAGTGACGATCTCTCTGGTGGCTGAGAAGACTGGCTGGCTTGCAGGGACTATGGGTGGAGACGGAAGACACCAGTGAGGTGGCTCCTGCAGTTACCCAGGAAGAGGGGATGGTGGGTGAAGGTCAACAGTATGAGATGGTCCCCAAAGCACCTGCCGGTGGCCTGCGAGAGTATGAGAGGAACTGTCAATGATCTTGGCTTCTGGCCTGGAGGAAGGGAGTTGTCACTTGTTGATGTCTGAGGGCGATCACAGTCAGTTCCAGCCATGTGCAGTTAGAGGAGGCTGGGCGGGGGTCTGGGCCATGATGAGGGGGTAGCCAATTTCTGAATGGGAAATTCTGAGTCTTTCTTTGAAATGTCTTTATTTTGCTCTCAGTTTTCATTGACAGCTAAGCTGGGTATGGCATTTTTACGTAGTGTTTGGCACTTGAAGATGTCTTTTTATTTTTATTTTTTTAAATGGAGTCTTGCTCTGTCTCCCAGGCTGGAGTGCAGTGGCACCATCTTGGCTCACTGCAACCTCTGCCTCCCAGGCTCAAGCAATTCTCCTGCCTCAGCCTCCTGAGTAGCTGGGACTACAGGTGAGCACCACCACACCTGGCTAATTTTTTGTATTTTCAGTAGAGACAGAGTTTCACCGTGCTAGCCAGGATGGTCTCCTGACCTTGTAATCCGCCCACCTTGGCCTCCCAAAGTGCTGGGATTACAGGCGTGAGCCACTGAGGCTGGCCCGATGCCTCCACCCCCAGACTGGAGTGCAGTGGCACGATCTTGGCTCACTGCAACCTCAGCCTCCCGATTCTCCTGCCTCAGCCTCCTGAGTAGCTGGAATTATAGGTGCCCACCACCACACACAGAGACAAGGTTTTACCATATTGACCAGGCTGGTCTCGACCTCCTGACCTCATGTGATCTGCCTGCTTTGGCCTCCCAAAGTGCTGGGATTACAGGTGTGAGCCACTGCACCCGGCCTGTTTTGTTTTGTTTTGAGACAGGGTCTGGAATGGCTTGCTCTGTTGCTCAGGCTAGAATACCATAATCATAACTCACCAGCCTTGAACTCCTGGACTCAAGCAATCCATCTGCCTCGGCCTCCCAAGGAATTGGGACTTTAGGTATCCACCACCACACCTAGCTAATTTTTAATTTTTTTGTAGAGATAGGATCTCACTGTATTACCCAGGCTGGTCTCAAACTCCTGGGCTCAAGCCATCCTCCTGCCTTGGCTCTCCGAAGTGCTAGGATTATAGGCGTGAGCCACTGCGCCTGGCCTGTACTTCTTTTCTTAGATTTATTCCTAGTGATTTTTTTCTTTGTGTTATTAAAAATGGAGCCAGGCCTGGTGACTCATGCCTGTAATCCCAGCCCTTCGGGAGGCCGAGGAGGGCAGATCACATGAGATCAGGAGTTCAAGACCAGCCAACATGGTGAAACCCCATCTCTACTAAAAAAAAAAAAAATTACCCAGACAGGGTGGCACGTGCCTCTATATGGGAAGAAAGTTGCCCAGGTGCCATGGCAGGAGACTGAAGGCACCATCTGTCCTGGCATAATAAATAACTGATTACTTAGTTATAGCAATAATTTCAAACGTATTTACTGATTACTTAGTTACAGCAATGATATACTTACTGATTACTTAGCTATAGAAATGACACCAAATAGATATTAGATTCAATCACATAATCAATTATATAATCAATCTTACTATATCATTATTCTCTATTAATCTTTGCTTTAGTGTAGGAACATTAAGTCTTATAGGCTTAATAGGGTGAAATATAATTAGGAACTGAAGGGACGTTGTGAGAAGTGATCAGGAGGCGGGAGTAAATGCCTTGTAGTAGTGCCAGCATCTGAGAAGGTGCCCTTACTTAGCAGGCAGGCCTTGCGGGAATGCTAGTGTCGGCGGGGGGCCGGGGGGAGCCGTTACTTAGCACTCTGTGAGGGGGAGTTTCCATCTCACTGGGGGCTTCAGAGAAAACTCTGCTCTGCCGGCTCTTGAAGATCTGACACTAGCCAGGCCGGCCCACAGACATCCAGGGGTTTAAACACCTCTCTGTGGTGCTGTGCTCCCATGGTCACCTGGTCACTATCCTTGTTCACCTTCATGTTCTACTTTCCCACCTGATGCTCCCTTGTAAATTCTTAGAAGCTGTGAGAAGAATAGAGAAATCCTAAAAAGCCTTTGATCTCTCTGATAAGTGCATAGAAAGATACTGATGTATGTGCCTCCCCTCCTTGCAGCGGCTACCTGAGAGGGAGGGGCCCTCTGTACTATACCCATGTGGCCCCCTGAACTGCACCCACGTAGCCCCACATATTGTAAAAACGTGATTTGCTTGACTCCTATCAATCGTGTCAAATGAGTTATTCTCCAGCTCTGCCCCACTGCATGTAACAATAAATATCAGCACTTCCAGGCATTCAGAGCCACTGCTGGACTCCGCCCCTTGACAGCAGTGGTCCCTGGCCCAGCTGAATTCTTCTCTTAACTCTGTGTTTTGTGTCTTTCTTTTCTATGCTCTATCGTCTTGGTGCACAAAAGAACACCCACTAGATCCTGCGGGGCTAGACCCAGCACCTCTAATCCCAGCTACTTGGGAAAAGCTGAGGCAGGAGAATCACTTGAATCTGGGAGGTGAAGGTTGCAGTGAGTCGAGATCACGCCACTGCACTCCAGTCTGGGCAACAGAGTGAGACTTCATCTCAGAAAAAAAAAAAGAATAAAGGAATGGCTTTCTTAGTTTCATGTTTCAGATTGTTCATTGCTACAGTGAATAGAAATACAATTGATTGGCTGGGCACCGTGGCTCATTCCTGTAATCCCAGCACTTTGGGAGGCTGAGGCAGGTGGATCACGAGGTCAGGAGATTGAGACCATCCTGGCCAGCATGGTGAAATCCCATCTCTACTAAAAATACAAAAATCAGCTGGGCGTGACGGCATGCACCTGTAACCCCAGCTACTTGGGAGGCTGAGGCAGGAGAATCCCTTGAACCTGGGAAGTGGAGGTTGCAGGGAGCCGAGATCGTGCCACTGCACTCCAGCCTGGCCAACAGAGGAAGACTCCTTCCCAAAAACAGAAAAAAAAGAAAAGAAATACAATTGATTTTTGTATATTGACCTGTCTTAACCTACCTTGTGTTGGCCTCACCAACTCATTCTTAGTTGAAGAAGCCAGACAAACTCCATCTTAGCTTCTTCACTTTAGTTACTTTCCCTCCATTAGGTATGTAGCTGTACTGTGTAGCTGCCGCAGGATGACACCAGGCACACCCAGGAATGCATTTGCTGATAAGATACCGAGTCAAGCAGTACCAGCAGACCCTGGGAATGCAGATGTTGCTAAGTACCCAGAGGCCCCACATCTATAAGTTGTACGTCTTTTGTGACAGCTTAAGCCCCCGCACCTGGTACTGTTTCTAGTTTATCTTTTAACTTTTTGCTTGCTCTGCTTCTGTGAGAAAAAAATGCTTCAGCTAGGTTCCCCCTCCCTTTTCAAACTAGGGTATAAGAAACCACCTAACTCTTTCTTCTGGGCCCAGAGAATTTTGGGCATTAGCCGTCTCTCAGTCACCAGCAATAAAGGACTCGCAAGACAAATCTCAGAATGTGGCGCATTCCTTTACTTGCTCCGGTGCAACAGATCTTGTATCCTACAACCTTGCTGAACTCATTAATTCTAATAGCTTTCATAGACTCTATAGGATTTTCTGTATACAGGATTATGTCATCTGTGAAAACAGAGTTTTACTTTTCCCTTTAAATGCACATGATGAGATGAACATCCTTGTCTTGTTCTTTATTTTAGTGGGAAAGCATGAAGTCTTTCATCATTAAGCATGATGTTACAGGAGGCCCCGAGTGATGGCTCATGCCTGTAATCCCAGCACTTTGGGAAGCTGAGGAGGGAGGATCACCTGAGGTCTGGAGTTTGAGACCAGCCTGGCCAACACGGTGAAACCCAGTCTCTGCTAAAAATACAGAAATTAGGGCCAGGCACAGTGGCTCACGCCTCCAATCCCAGCACTTTGGGAGGCCAAGGTGGGCAGATCACGAGGTCAGGAGTTCGAGACCAGCCTGACAAACATCGTGAAATCCCATCTCTACTAAAAATGCAAAAAGTAGCTGAGTGTGGTGGTGCATGTCTGTAATCCCAGCTACTTGGGAGGCTGAGGCAGGAGAATTGCTTGAACCCAGGAGGCGGAGGTTGCAGTGAGCCCAGATCGCGCCACTGCACTTCAGCCTGGGTGACAGAGCGAGACGCTGTCTCTTTTGTTTTGTTTTGTTTTAGCCCCAAAACACTGTCCTTTTTTTATTGTTGTTGTTGAGACTCTATCTCAAAAAGAAAAAAGAGCAAAAACAAAAATTAGCCAGGTGTGGTGGTGTGTGACTGTAACTGTAATGCCATGTACTCGGGAGGCTGGAACAGGAGAACGGCTGGTGCCACCACACCAGGCTAATTTTTTTTTTTGGGGACGGAGTTTCGCTCTTGTTACCCAGGCTGGAGTGCAATGGCGCGATCTCGGCTCACTGCAACCTCCGCCTCCTGGGTTCAAGTGATTCTCCTGCCTCAGCCTCCTGAGTAGCTGGGATTACAGGCACCCACCACCACACCTGGCTAGCTTTTTATATTTTTAGTAGAGACTGGGTTTCACTATGTTGGCCAGGCTGGTCTCGAACTTCTGGCCTCAAGTGATCTGCCCACCTCAGCCTCCCAAAGTGCTTGGATTACAAGCATGAGCCACCACACCTGGCCTGTATTATTACTATTATTATTTTGAGATAGTCTCACTCTGTCACCCAGGCTGGAGTGTAATGGTGCGATCTCAGCTCACTGTAACCTCCGCCTCCCGGGTTCAATCGATTGCCTCAGTCTCCCGAGTAGCTGGGATTAGAGGTACGCACCACCACGTCCTGCTAATTTTGTTTTAGTAGAGATGGGGTTTAACCATGTTGGCCATACTGCTCTCAAACTCCTGACCTCAAGTGATCCACCTGCCTCTGCCTCCCAAAGTGCTGGGATTACACGCATGAGTCACTGTGCCCAGCTCTATTTGAGCTGTACTAAACTGCCAACATTTCACTATTTTTGACCTAAAATGATAGCAGTTTCATATGTTTAACCTAATAATAGAGCAAGGAGAGCTCCCTGTAATCCTCATGTCCCAGAGGGAAACACCAGCATTTGGTGTTTTCCCCAGCATCCTAGGGAATGGTTTTCCAGCAAGGTCCATGGTGCCAGCACAGCCCTTCAGCAACTGCTCTGCCATGCAATGAACCTTCCCTCTCCAGGATCTGGATCTCAGGCCTGGGTGCGAGCAGGGGGCTCTTCCTCTATCTCAGCCCTAGGGGTGGGGCTGCCCCTTCTATCAGCTATTTCTGTACTCTTTAGAGTTCACTCTACTTCTTACTAGTCAATCCCTCGTCACGCCAATCCCCTGTTGTAGTTAATAATTATTTTCCCCACATTTTATTTATTTATTTATTTATTTATTTATTTAATTTTTTTCTGAGACAGAGTCTTGCTTTGTCACCCAGGCTGGACTGCAGTGGCACAATCTAGGCTCACTGCAACCTCTACCTCCCAGGTTCAAGCAATTCTCCTGCCTCAGCCTCTGGAGTAGCTGGGATTACATGCATATGGCACCATGCCTGGCTAATTTTGTACTTTTCGTAGAGACAGGGTTTCTCCATGTTGGTCAGGCTGATCTTAAACTCCTGACCTCAGGTGATCTGCCCGCTCGGCCTCCCAAAGTGCTGGGATTACAGGCGTGAGCCACCGCGCCCGGCCATATTATTATTTCTATAACACCAACTCACACCAGATTTTCCATTTTTTCAATATTACAAACAGCCCCATGATTAACATATGAGCCAGCATCTATTGAACACTTACCTATTGAACACTTACATGCCATACACTGTCTGAAGTAATTCCACATATTAACTCATGAATCCTCTCAACATGCCAATTGTATTAGTTACCTATCACTGCTGTAACAAACTACCACAAGGTTCGTGGTTTAAAACAACACACATTGCCAGGGGTGGTGGCTCATGCCTGTAATCACAGCACTTTTGGCGGCTGAGGTGGGCAGATCACCTGAGGTCAGGAGTTTGAGACCACTCTGACCAACATGGAGAAATCCCATCTCTACTAAAAATACAAAATTAGCAGGGCATAGGCCAGGCGCGGTGGCTCACGCCTGTAATCCTAGCATTTTGGGAGGCCAAGGTGGGTGGATCACCGGAGGTCAGGAGTTTAAGACCAGCCTGGCCATCATGGTGAAACCCCATCTTAAAAAAAAAAAAAAATTAGCAGGGCGTGGTGGCACATACCTCTAATTCCAGCTACTCAGGAGGCTGAGGCAGGAGAATTACTTGAACCTGGGAGGCAGAGGTTGCAGTCAGCCGAGATGGTGCCATTGCACTCCAGCCTGGGCAACAAGAGTGAAACTCCATCTCAATAAATACATAAATAAATACGCATTTATTATCTCACAGTTCTGGGGATCAGAAGGGTAAAATGAAGGTGTCGGCAGGGCTGTGGTCCTTCTGAGAGCTCTAGGAGAGAATCTATTTCTGCACCTTTTCTGGCTTCTAGAGCTACCTGCATTCCTTGGCTCATGGCCCATCCTCACCTTCCTCCAACCTCCTGCTCTCATTATTACATCTCCTGTCTGAAGTGAGGGTCCCGCCTCCCTCTCGTAGGGACCCCGTGACTATACCAGGCCCATTCGAGGAATAATCCAGAACCATCTCCCATCTCAAGATCCTTAACTTCATCATGTCTGCAGAGTCTCTTTTATTATGTAAGGTGACAGGTTCCAGGGATTAGGAGGTAGATATCTTTGGTGGGGGCATTTTTCTGCCTCCCATGCCTATGGAGTAGGTACTATTACTCTACCCATTTTACGCATGGGAAAACTGAGGCACAAAGGGAATATGTAACTTGCCTGAGGCTATGTAGCTCATAAGTAGCAGAGCTGGGATACAAATCCAGGCAGTCTGGCTTCACAATCTGGCTCTAATGATTATACTACCTGGCATAAATCTTTGCATACTTGAATGAGGGTTTTATAGAATAAATTTCTAGAATTAGAATTACTGGGACAAAGGAGATACATTTACACGTGTTTTTTTTTTTTTTTTTTTTTTTTTAAAAGATGGGGTTTCACTATGATGGCCAGGCTGGTCTTGAACTCCTGACCTTAGGTGATCCACCCACCTCGGCCTCCCAAAGTGCTAGGATTACAGGCGTGAGCCACCGCGCCCAGCCTACGTGTTGTTTTTTTAAGCTGTGGAGACCAGGTCTTGCTATGTGACCCAGGCTGGCCTTAAACTCCTGGGCTCAAGTAATCCTCCTGCTTTGGCCTCCCAAAGTGCTGGGACTACAGGCGTGGGCCACTGAGTCCAGTGCAGAGTTACTTTTTTTTTTTCTTTTTGAGATGGAGTCTCACTCTGTCGCCAAGGCTGGAATGCAGTGGTGCGATCTCAGCTCACTATAACCTCTGCCTCCCGGGTTCAAGCAATTCTCTGCCTCAGCCTCCCAAGTAGCTGGGATTACAGGCACCTGCCACCACATCCAGCTAATTTTTGTATTTTTAGTAGAGATGGGGTTTTACCATCTTCGCCAGGATGGTCTTGAACTCCTGATCTCGTGATCCACCCACCTCGGCCTCCTAAAGTGCTGGGATTACAGTTGGGATTACGGTGTGCACCCTGCCTGGCCCATAGTTACTTTCTTCTTCCTCTTCTTCTTTTTTGAGTCAGGGGCTCACTCCGTCACCCAGGCTGGAGTGCAGTAACATATCATGGCTCACTGCAGCCTTGACCCCCTGGGTCCAAGCGATCCTCCCCTTGAGTAGCTGGGCCCACAGGAAGGTACCACCACGACTAGCTAATTTCTGCATTTTTTATAGAGACAAGGTCTTGCTATGTGTCCAGGCTAGACTTGAACTCCTGGGTGCAAGCGAGCCACCCACCTCAGCCTCCAAAAGTGCTGGGATTACAGGCATGAGCCCCTGTGCCTGGCCTGTAGTTACTTTTATTACCTTTACTTTTACAGATGGGAAAAGGGGGCAAAGTGATTCCCCCAAAGTCCCAGAAATAGGATGCAAACCAAGGTGATTGCCTCCAAATTCTGCCCACATGACATCCTACTGCAGCTCCTCTGGAGCAGCTGGGCTCCTGGTGGCCTGGAGGACCCCATGGCTGCCTGTCCTAGGACACCCACAGGTGATGGTGGAGCTTGCAGGGCAGCTGGAACTCGTCCTGGCTGGTGAGGCAGGCAGCGAGCAGCACAGTGTTCAGGCCCTGCCACTTCTTACGGCATCAGGTTTCACAGCCTCAGTTTCCTCATCTGTAAAATGGAAACAACATGGTCCCCCTCATAGGGCAGTGATGAGAGGGTTGTATTATCCCCATTTGACAGGTGATGAAATAGATGCTCATGTGAGCTTGGGGCAGGCGCAAGGTGAGAACCTCAGAACAGGATGCTGCCCCCATGCTAAGATGGCAGCCTTCAGGTTCATTAACAGAGAATCTGAGGGCAGCTCCCTTTGCTGGCTCTTCCTCTCCAGGTGTCCTGTTGCAGACATGCACTAGCACTGGCCGCTGCCTCCCTGCTGTTCCTTGGTTCCCTGAGAACTCCTAGATCTGCCCCTAGCCCAATGGCCCTGCCCTTCCTGCACTGCTTCCTCTCCAGGCAAGGCCCTGTGCCCTACACAGCCCTGACATCTGGTAGTTGCTAAGGGAATGCACCCCTAACAAAATACCACCACGAGCATGAACCCTATGTTTGTAGACCCCTCACCTCCAACTGTGACCATGATCCCAAAGCATCACCCGCCAGCCTCCCCCTCTCCACCATTCAACCCTCACAGACACACAGCTCAGGCTGTGGCTCATGTCCGCAATACAGTAACATTCTAGACTCCGTATTCTGGCATTAAAGACCTCTGCTTGCTTTAAACATTTCAGGAAAAAAAAAAAAAAAAAAGACCTCTGCTTGCTCCCTCGAGGGACAGGACATGTTCCATCTTCAACATTGCTCATTCCACATTCACAATGTTGTCACTGGCTTCCTTTTTTTCTTTCTTTCTTTCTTTTTTTTTTTTTTTTTTTTTTTGAGATAGAGTCTTGCACTGTTGCCCAGGCTCAAGTAAAGTGGGCACAATCTTGGCTTATTGCAATCTCTGCCCCAAGGGTTCAAGTGATTCTCCTGCCTCAGCCTCCCAAGTAGCTGGGATTATAGGTGTCCACCACCATGCCCGGCTAATTTTTTTTTTTTGAGAAGGAGTCACGATGAAATACAATGGCACAGTTTTGGCTCACTGCAACCTCCACCTCCTGGGTTAAAGCAATTCTCCTGGCTCCAAGCAATTCTCCTGGCTCAGCCTCCTGAGTAGCTGGGACTACAGGCACCCGCCACCAGGCCCAGGTAATTTTTGTATTTTTAGTAGAGACAGGGGTTTCACCATGTTGGTCAGGCTGGTCTGGAGCTCCTGACCTTAGGTGATCCACCCACCTTGGCCTCCCAAAGTGCTGAGATTACAGGCGTGAACCACCTCATCCAGCCCTCACCCCAGCTTATAGATGGGGGACATGACGCTTCCAAAGGGATCCGTATGAGTTCTCACAGCCAGTGAGGGGCTGAACCATGATTCAAACCCAGCTCTGTCTCATTGTGGCATCTCTGCCCTTGAGTTAACTCCCAAAGGCATCCCAATCAGACTTTTCATAACTGGTCCCAGAATCTCACCAGTGCTTCACAGGGTATGGTTGAGGGACTATCCCCAAGCCTGGGACCTGAGACCCTACCTGCAGAGGAACCACCGCCTGTCCAGCCCCTCCTACATAGCTCAGGGGCCGGATCGCCACAGTATGATGGGCTGATTGAGCTACCACCACTCCGTGGCTGACCACACAGGCACTGAGAGGCCTGGAGGAGATGCGGGTCTCTTCTGGACTTACCCAGCTACTCCTCCACCCCTCCTTTTCTGGGGTCACTTCCTCTTCCCTTCTCAGTCTCTCCTTTCTGCTTTCCCTGGGTGCCCGCCCCTGCCCTCGGGGTTCTGCACCTCCCTAGAACTTTGGCATCACTCTCTGGCCCTCACCTACGCTGTTTCTCAGGGGCGTCTCCTCTTGGTTCTCTCCTGGTCACTCCACCAGCACCGACTCCTCCCGGGAGCCTGGAGGCGCCCACTTGCTGGTGAGAGCGAGTGCCTGGCGTGGGGCTAGTCTCCCTTCCTGGGCCTCTGTCTCACTCCTCACTGCACCCCCTCATGCCTGTCACTACGTCTCCGCCTTTTTGCGTCGGTATTCTCATCCGTTTGTCCCTTCTTAAGCTCTCATCCTTAGAATACGCTAGAAGGCAGGCTCTATTATCCCACCCCTTTAGATATAAGGACTCACAGACTTAGAGAGTTTTAGGTGACTTATCCGGCGGCAGTGTGTTGGTCTTGGCACCACCCGCCGCCCCGGCTGACCCCGCCCGTCTCCTCGCCCCTCCCTTGTCCCTGTCCCCACCTCCGTCTCTCGCCCCGCCCCTCCCTTGGCCCGGCCCCACCCCCTTCCCGCCCCAACTCAGGTCCTGCCCCGCCCCGACGCAGGCCCCGCCCCACTTCGGGCCCCGCCCCCGTTCGACGCAAGCCCCGCCCCCTCCCCGGCCCGCCCCGGCTCGGGCGGCCGGAGGACCCGGAGCGGAGGCGCCGGAGCCTGCGGCGGCGGCGACGGCGGGGACGATGTGGTTCTTTGCGCGGGACCCGGTCCGGGACTTCCCGTTCGAGCTCATCCCGGAGCTCCTCGAGGGCGGCCCGCCCGGGCCTTGGGCCCTGCACCGCGGCCGCAAGAAGGTGAGTGCGGCCGAGCTCCGCAGGCCGCTAGCGACCTGGGCCTTGCCTAGTCCGTACCGCTGGCCCCGCCGCGTTGCGCCCGGCCTGACGTGGCGGCGGAGTCTCGGGGCAACGGGCCGGGGAGGAGGCGGGCAATGCCTACGTGGCGGGCAGAGGGACCGAGGGGACGAACAGGCGGAGGGGCCAGGGTCACGTGGGCCCGGCGAAGTGCCTAAGGCTGACCTGGGAGGTACCTGGCTGCTGGCCCTTGTCTTCCGGCCACACAACAGCTCTGGGACCATCTCCGGCCCTGCTGTCCTCCCCCAGGCCACAGGCAGCCCGGTGTCCATCTTCGTGTATGATGTGAAGCCTGGAGCCGAAGAGCAGACCCAGGTGGCCAAAGCTGCCTTCAAGCGCCTCAAAACTCTACGGCACCCCAACATCCTGGCTTATATAGATGGGCTGGAGGTACCCGCTGCCCAACCTGCCCGTCTCTGCCCCTCACTATCTCCTGGTTACCCACTCCTGTCTCCCTCCTGTTTCCTCCCTATGTGCCCCAGCACCCCCAGATTTGGTTTCCTCTTCCCCATCTCACCCCACATCAAGTCCCTTATCTCCCCTTCCTCTCTGCTCCTTCACCCCTGATAAACCTATGTCCCCTTCCCCAGACAGAAAAATGCCTCCACGTTGTGACAGAGGCTGTGACCCCACTGGGAATGTACCTCAAGGCGAGAGTGGAGGCTGGTGGCCTGAAGGAGCTGGAGATCGCCTGGGGGCTACACCAGATAGTGGTAAGGTGGGGGCAGTGGTGATGAGAGCAGGGATGGGGGGTTGCAGGTGCTGGGGCGTGATGGCTCCTTCTGCCCCCAGAAAGCCCTCAGCTTCCTGGTCAACGACTGCAGCCTCATCCACAACAATGTCTGCATGGCCGCCGTGTTCGTGGACCGAGCTGGCGAGTGGAAGCTTGGGGGCCTGGACTACATGTATTCAGCGCAGGGCATCGGTGGGGGACCTCCCCGCAAGGGGATCCCCGAGCTTGAGCAGTATGACCCCCCGGAGTTGGCTGACAGCAGTGACAGAGTGGTCAGAGAGAAGTGGTGGGTGACTGGGGGCAGCGTGCCCCAACCTGCTCTGTCCTGGAGGCCCCTGCAGCCTCAGGACCCCTAGACTAGTTGGCATTCCCCTGTTCCCTGCTGCCTGGCTGGGGAGGGAATCAGTGTCCCAGGAGTGATGGCCATTCCTCTGTCCCCAGGGTCCTCAGGGCGGTAGGGCAGGATGGACGCAGGCTTCGGGGTTGGGCTGTTCCAAACTTGAAAGCTGTGTGACCTGGGCAGATGTGCCTAGTTCTCTGAGCCTTGGTTTTTTAAATCTGTTAAGTGAAGCTGATAAAACCTGCCTCTTGGGACTGATGGCTCAGCCGAGGGACATAGCCAGGACCCGCCATGCAGCGGGTGCCTGGTGCCCAAGGCAGGTTGGAGGCCTGTGCAGGTGTTTGGTGGGGCCCTAAGAGCTCTGGGTCACTGCCACAGGTCAGCAGACATGTGGCGCTTGGGCTGTCTCATCTGGGAAGTCTTCAACGGTCCCCTACCTCGGGCAGCAGCCCTACGCAACCCTGGGAAGGTAAGTTTCTTGCCCCTGGCTGTTTGCCCCGCCTCAGCCCCTCTGCCAGCTGGCTACCCCTGCCCTGACACTGACCTCTCCCCTGCAGATTCCCAAATCGCTGGTGCCCCATTACTGTGAGCTGGTGGGAGCGAACCCCAAGGTGCGTCCAAACCCGGCCCGCTTCCTGCAGAGCTGCCGGGCACCTGGTGGCTTCATGAGCAACCGCTTTGTAGAGACCAACCTCTTCCTGGAGGAGATTCAGGTGAGCCCCCAACCCACCCTGGGCTTTGACCCTCCCTTCTTCATTCTGCCTTCTACCCTGCCTTTCAGGGTCTTTCACAGTTGACCCTCAGGAGACAAGCATGGACTGTGGAGTTAGGCCAATCCGGGTTCAAACCCTGGCTCCAACTCGTACTCGCTGTGTGACTTCCCTTGGCTGAAGTTCAGTCCCAGTAATAGTACAGGTTGAGTATCCCTAATCTGAAAATGCACAATTTGAAGTACTCCAAAACTGGTAACTTTCTGAACACCAACATTACAATCCAAGGAAATGCCCATTGGAGCATTTTGCATTTCAGATTTTTGGATTAGAGATGTTGAATTGATATAATGCACATATTCCAAAATCTGAAAACATCTGAAATCTGAAACACTTCTGGTCCCAAACATTTGGACCAGGGAGACTCAAACTGTACCTACTTCAGAGGGCCCAGTGAGGAGTTGGAGCTGAAGGTGCGTGGTACAGTGTTGGGCACCTGCTCGGGTTACTCCAGTACTCCAAGTGCACGTTCTGGCTCTGGTCCCCAGGGGTGTAACGCCCTGTGCTGGCTCTGGCAGCGGGGTGGGCAGCATGGTGGAGAGGAAGGTGAGGCAGACCTAGATTCCTGCCCTCAAGGATCTGGCAAAAAGTAAACAGACCAGGTCCCCACCCTTGGGAACTCTTGTTGGGGGAGAGACAGAAAACATGAATATCATAAATAAGCCAGGCGCAGTAGCTCATGCCTGTAATCTCGGCACTTTGGGAGGCCGAGGCGGGTGGATCACCTGAGGTCAGGAATTCGAGACCAGCCTGTACGACGTAGTAAAACCCCGCCTCTACTAAAAATATGATATTAGCCAGGCGTGGTGGTGTGTGCCTGTAATTCCAGCTATTTGGGAGGCTGAGGCACAAGAATTGCTTGAACCCCGGAGGTGGAGGTTGCAGTGGGCTGAGATTGTGCCATTGCACTCCAGCCTGGGCAACAAGAGTGAAACTATCGGCCGGGCGCGGTGGCTCAAGCCTGTAATCCCAGCACTTTGGGAGGCAAAGGCGGGTGGATCACGAGGTCAAGAGATCGAGACCATCCTGGTCAACATGGTGAAACCCCGTCTCTACTAAAAATACAAAAAATTAGCTGGGCATGGTGGTGCGTGCCTGTAATCCCAGCTACTCAGGAGGCTGAGGCAGGAGAATTGCCTGAACCCAGGAGGCGGAGGTTGCGGTGAGCCGAGATCGCGCCATTGCACTCCAGCCTGGGTAACATGAGTGAAACTCTGTCTCAAAAAAAAAAAAAAAAAAGAAAAGAAAAGAAAAAAAAAGAGTGAAACTATCTCAAAAAAAGAAAATCATAAATAAGAAAACCAGTGCAGGAAGGAAAGTACTAGAGGGGGGTGTCCTGGGATGGGCTCTCTGAAGTGTGACATTTGAGCTGGGACTTGAAGGATGTGATGGTGGAGCCAGAGGGATGGTACCTGGAGGAAGAGTTCCAGGCAGAGGCGACAGCACACGGAAGGATGCTGAGGAGGGAACCCTCTGCTGTGCCTCTGAACCTTGGCTTCCACATGTGTATAGTGGAGCATCTGGGTGTGTTGGCCCACAAGGTTGCTGTGGGGAGGAGGGAGGGAGGCTCTGCTCTGCGCACTGTCTGGACCCAGCTGTGCATGGGGAAACAGCAGGGGCTGGGAATCAGAATCAGGAGCAGGAGAGGACAGTGGGAGACATTCCACAGACCCTGACCCAGCAGAGGCTGCTGCGGGGCAGGGAGGGCCTTTGGAAGATGGGAATCTGAACTGCATCTTGAAGGAGAGGCTGCTAGAAACGCTGAGCCCTGTTGCCTCCTGGGCAGTGTTGGGGCAGCAGGAACTTTGTTACGTGGAGTTCTCATATGGCTGACTCTGCCTAGCTGCCCTTCTTAAAATGTGCCCCATAGGAAATGGGCTGTTTCCGGAGCCTCCAGGAGAACATGGGAGGGCAGTGCCTAGGGGCCCCTCTTCCCACCATTGGGTGGAGTAGTGGAGAGAGCCCAGCTGCAACTCTCTTGATTTGTGACCTTGGATGTGATTTATCCTCTCTCTGGGCCTTGGCCCCACTGTACTCTATGATCAGAGCACCAAGCCTGCCTCTCACGCTGGTCTGAGCTGCTCAATGGCCATCTAGGTCCTCCTTGTCCCAAGCCAGAGGTCACCTCTCCTGGGCCAAGCCATGGCTCTGGGGGTGGGGGTACAGCAGTGAGCACAGGGACTTTGGAACACAACACTGGGTCATGATCCCTGCCTCGCCGCTCTTGGCTGCTGACCTTGACCCTCCATCTCCCACTTTGTGAATGAGGGGAATGACAGCATCTTTGGAACGGTGCAGCACGGGAGAGGTGCCAAATCACTGGATCAGACCTTCCTCTGACCGCTTCATAGCTATGTGACTTTGGACAAGCTCCTTGCCCTCTTTGTGCCTCAGCTTCCTTGTTGGGAAAATGTGGATTACATTAGCACCTACCTCATAAAGTTGTGGAGAGGACTGAGACAATCTGTGTAAGGTTTTAGCGCAGCCAGACGTGGTGGCTCACACCTGTAATCTCAGCACTTTGGGAGGCCGAGGCGGGCGGATCACCTGAGGTCAGGAGTTCAAGACCAGCCTGGCCAACATGGTGAAACCCTGTCTTAAAAAAAAAGAAAGAAAGAAAAAGAATTTAAAAAGGCTTTAGCATATAATCTGTTCTCAGGAAATATGGGTTGGGGGTATTATGGCCTCAAAGTGGGGTTAGGAGGACTAAAGGAGACTGTTGAGCTTATAGCCTGGTCCATTTTGGCTCAGTGGGAGGACAAGGTCTGGGGGTAAAGTACACCTAGTCCCTGCCATCCACGGCCTACCAGGAACTTCATGCCCACCCCAGCCAGGGCAGGGGAACCAAGTTAGCCCCTTTACCTCTTTGATCTTCAGTGTCCTCCTCTGTGCTCACACCCTGGGTGGCGAGCAGTAGGGGCAACACTGATAAAGGGCCTGATGCCCTAGTGATGCCCCTAGTGGCTGCTCTCCCAGCAACAGGTCAGGTGGCAGCTATGACGGCGACAGTCCATAACCGACCGAGCGTCTGCTGTGTGCCAGGCCTGTGCTGCAGCTTTTATGTGCATTTTCTGGTGACTCCTCAGAACAATCCTGTAGATAGTAGAGCTGTCATCCCATTTTACATGGCAGGTAAGCGGGACAGTTGGGCCCTGAACCCAGGCAGCTGGGCTCCAGAGCCCATGAGCATCACTTCTCCTTTAGGCTGCTGGTGGCTCTTGTCCTCACCTGTGGCTGGGTTTGGGCTGTGACCAGGCTGATCTCCTCCCTGGGTCCCATCCTCACTCCCCCAGATCAAAGAGCCAGCTGAGAAGCAGAAGTTCTTCCAGGAGCTGAGCAAGAGCCTGGACACGTTCCCTGAGGATTTCTGTCGGCACAAGGTGCTGCCCCAGCTGTTGACCGCCTTTGAGTTTGGCAATGCCGGGGCTGTTGTCCTCACGCCCCTCTTCAAGGTGAGTGGAGCTGTGGGGCCCAGAGAGCTGCTGAGTGCACAGGAACTGCCAAAGAGAAGGCCCTGGGCTGGGGCAGCCTGGTTAGGACAGACGCAAAGCCAAATGAACAGGAGAAGGCCCTGGGCTGGGGCAGCCTGGTTAGGGCAGACCCAAAGCCAAATGAACGGGAGCTTCCTGCCAGCGTCTATAAACAGGCACCTGACCAGCTCTCCCCTGGGGAGGAGAAACTCTGTGCCTCTAAAATCTTTTTTCCACAAACCCCTGGCTTCACAACCCTCAGCCCTTCCTCCATTTCCCCTCGTCTGACCTGTGCACCTTGGTTCCCAGGGCCCAGGGGGATTACCTGCCCACCACCTCACTTGGCCATCCTCCCTCCTGACCACTCAGCACTCAGCTTACCTGGATTCAGGGAGCTGGATCCTCCACCCCTTCCTCAGACCCTAGCCCCCCTTTCCTGGGCACCTGCCATTCCCTGCTCTGCTTGCCTTGGGGAGAACCCGTTCCCCTGAAGGGCTTGGCAGGGGGGAGAAGACAACAAGCAAATCCTGTGTAGCTGGGAACCCCGGAAACTGCAGGCAGAATGTCTGCATGTGGCATAGAGGTGCCTGTTTGTAGGGAGGGGCACACAGCTTTCATCAGCCTCCTGAAAAAGGCCTTGGACCAGGTTAAGGGCAGGGCTGAGATGGAATATGGGTAGAGGGGCTCCTGAGGAAATGCCTGTCCCCCACTCCACCATCACTTCATTCCCACCCTGGGATATCAGCCCCCAGAATTTAAATGAGCCCAGCAAAGTCAGCCCATTCCTGCGAGTGGCTGAACCCCTCTTCCTGTTCTTTCAGGTGGGCAAGTTCCTGAGTGCTGAGGAGTATCAGCACAAGATCATTCCTGTGGTCGTCAAGATGTTCTCCTCCACCGACCGGGCCATGCGCATCCGCCTCCTGCAGCAGGTGGGGCCTCCACCAGCCTCTACGCTGGTCTGCCCCCGCCAGACCCCACCCTGGCTCCTGGGGAGGCACCTGCCCTGGCTGCACAGGGACCCCAGAAAGCCCACCCGTGAACATATGCACAAGTGAGGGATCCACTGAGGATAGGCTCTCAGGAAGTTGGCCACATACAGGGCTCACTGGCAGTTTTGGGAGTGCCCAGCCTGCCCAGGCTGCAGTGCTCTCATGCCCGCTCCTCTCCTGGCTCAGTCACTCTCGCCCTCTGGAGTGGGGATACAGTGTCTCTCCTGCCAACCTGGGGGCAGCTGGGAGCATCAGACAGGGTGGATGGGATCTAGGAAGTACTAGTGGCTCCCAGGTGCCATTCCCTCTGCGACCACCAATCGTGCTACTTCTCTTCATGGCACAGTGGGCAGGCAGGGGGGAGTAGGGCAGGGGCGATACCCTTTTTTATAGAAGAGGCTCAGGCCAGGTGTGGTGGCTCATGCCTCTAATTCCAGCACTTTGGGAGGCTGAGGCGGGAGGATCAGCTGAGGTCAGTTCAAGATCGGCCTGGCCAACATGGCGAAACCCCATCTCTACTAAAAATAAAAAATTAGCTGGGCGTGGTGTCAGGTGCCTGTCATCCCAGCTACTTGGGGGGCTGAGATAGGAGAATTGCTTGAATCCGGGAGGCAGAGATTGCAATGAGCACACCAGTGCACTCCAGCCTGGGTGACAGAGTAAGACTCTGTCTCAAAAAAAAAAAAAA
>NW_022436954.1:5610052-5610933 GCF_009761245.1 Sapajus apella | reverse complement strand
AAAAGAGGCTCTGAGAGGGTGGCCAGATGAGCCAGATTATGAACTGGGCCTTCCTAGCGCCCTCCTGGCCTCTCCTCACCTCACTCCTCCACCTGGGCCTGGGGCCAAACACCTGGGCGGGGTCTCAGGAGGCTGACATGGCTGCCCAGTGCCTGCTGGGCAGAAAAGCTAAGCCACGAGTGGTTCCATGGCTGTGGGGGTAAAGTGGGAGGGGCTGACCATGTTGACATACTCCAACCTGGGCCACAGATGGAGCAGTTCATCCAGTACCTTGACGAGCCAACGGTCAACACCCAGATCTTCCCCCATGTCGTGCATGGCTTCCTGGACACCAACCCTGCCATCCGGGAGCAGACTGTCAAGGTGGGTGTGGAATTTAAATGAGCCCAGCAAAGTCAGCCCATTCCTGTGAGTGGCTGAACCTCTCTTCCTGCTCTTTCAGAGTGGCTACCCCTGGTTTTCCAAGGCTTGGAGGGGCTCACCCTAAACACAGAGGCCTTGTCTTCCACCCATGGGTCCAAGCAGGCACTCTCCTTGCTGTGTGGGTCCAGGCCGTGGGTGCAGCCCGGCAGCTGGCAGGGGAGCAGGTTCTCCATTCAGCAGACAGGGAGCACCTGCCTGTGCCTGGCCCAGGCCCCATGCCGGGAGGCAGCGTGCATGAGGTGGCCGAGCACCCTGCACTCATGGAGCTTCCTTTCAAGGGCACAGAGAGTGGACTTGCCAGACAATAAACAGAATTAGAAAATATGTATTATTGGCCGGGCGCAGTGGTTCATGCCTGTAATCCCAGCACTTTGGGAGGCCAAGGTGAGTGGATCACTGAGGTCAGGAGTTCGAGACCAATCTGACCAACGAGGCAAAACCCTGTCTCTCCTAAAAAA
>NW_022436954.1:5581355-5610042 GCF_009761245.1 Sapajus apella | reverse complement strand
CGAGACCAATCTGACCAACGAGGCAAAACCCTGTCTCTCCTAAAAAAATACAAAACTAGCTGGGTGTGGTGGCACATGCCTGTAATCCCAGGTTCCTGGGAGGCTGAGGCAGGAGAATCAATTGAACCCAGGAGGTGGAGGTTGCAGTGAGCCGAGATCACACCATTGCACTCCGGCCTGGGCAACAAGAGTGAAACTCCATCTCAAAAGAAAAAAAGAAAATATGTATTGTTAGAAAGTGTGGGGAGAAGAGTTTGTGGTTTTAAAAACAGTGGTCAGGGGCTGGGTGCAGTGGCTCACACCTGTGATCCCAGCACTTTGGGAGACTGAGGTGGGAGGATCGCTTAAGCCCAAGAGTTTGAGACCAGCCTGGTCATCAGAGCCAAACCCCATAGCTACAAAAAAATACCAAGGTTAGCCAGGTATTGTGGTACACGCCTGTAGTGTTAGCTACTTGGGAGGCTGAGGTGGGCAGATCGCTTAAGCCCAGGAGGTTGAGGCTGCAGTACGCTATGATTGTGCCACTGCACTCCAGCTTGGGCAACAGAGTGAGACCTTATCTCAAAATTTAAGAAATTATTTTATGCAGGCATGGTGGCCCAGTAATCCCAGCACTTAGGGAGGCCGAGGTGGGTCGATCACCTGAGGTCAGGAGTTCAAGACCAGCCTGGCCAACATGGTGAAACCCCATCTCTACTAAAAATACAAAAAGTTGGGCTGGGCGAGGTGGCTCACGCCTGTAATCCCAGCACTTTGGGAGCCCAAGGCAGGCAGATCACGAGGTCAGGAGATTGACACCATTCTGGCTAACACGGTGAAACCCCCTCTCTACTAAAAATATAAAAAATTAGCTGGATGTGGTGGCACACACCTGTAATCACAGGTACTTGGGAGGCTGAGGCAGGAGAATTGCTTGAACCCCGGAAGTGGAGGTTGCAGTGAGCCAAGATTGTGCCACTGTACTCCAGCCTGGGTGAACGAGCAAGACCTCGGCTTAAAAAAAAAAAAAAAAAAAAAAATACAAAAAGGTAACCAGGAATGGTGGTGCACATCTGTATTCGCAGTTACTCCAGAGGATAAGGCAGGAGAATTGTTTGAACCTGGGCGGCAGAGGTTGCAGTGAGCCGAGATTGCGCCACTGTACTTCAGCCTGGATAACGAGAGTGAAACTCTGTCTCAAAAAAAAAAAAGAAAACAGTGGTCAGGGAAGACCTGGGTGAGGAGGTGTCATCTAAAGAAAGGATGCAAGAGATTGACCTGCGAGGAGACCTGGAGGGAAGTATTCCTTGTGGGAGGAATGGCATGTGCAAAGGCCCTGAGCTGGAATGTGGCTGGAGTGGAGAAGTGGCTGCAAGAGGTTTAGCATGGCTAAAGGGGAGTAGTTGTAGGAGGTGGGGTCAGAGGGGTAATGGAGGGTTAGGGTCAGGGCCTTGTAGGGTGAGGAGGGCACTTGGTACATTTCCTGGGAGTGAGATAGGAGCCACTGGGAAGTTGAGTGGAGCAGTGACATCGTCTGACTTGTTTTAAAAGGATTACTGTGTTGCTGTGTAGAGAATTGACCGTCAGGGCAAGGGTGGATGCTGGGACACTGTTAAGGGCTTTGCAGTGGCCCCGGTGATAGATGACAGTGGCTGGCAGTAGGTGGCGAGAAGGGGCCACATGCTGAAGGTGGAGCTGCCAGTGTTTGCTGATGGGTAAATACGGACTTGAGAGGCCGGGCATGGTGGCTCACGCCTGTAATCTCAATACTTTGGGAGGCTGAGGTGGGTGGATCACCTGAGGTCAGGAGTTCAAGACCAGCCTGACCAACATGGTGAAACCCTGTCTCTACTAAAAATACAAAAATTACCCAGGTGTGGTGATGCATGCCAGTAATCCCAGCTACTCAGGAGGCTGAGGCAGGAGAATTGCCTGAACCCAGGAGGCGGAGGTTGCGGTGAGCCGAGATCGCGCCATTGCACTTCAGCCTGGGTAACAAGAGCGAAACTCCGTCTCAAAAAAAAAAAAAAAAAAAAAAGCTATGGAGATGAGGGTGACTCTGAGGCTTGTGGCCTGAGCAATTGGAAGGTTAAGAGTTGCCGTTTACTGAGAAGATGACGTAAGCAGGTCGGGCCCCATCTTGGCTTTTTCTGTTGGGCTTCTGGATGGAAATGTTGAGTTGGTTGTTGGTTACGCATGTGCAAAGTCTCAGGAAGTCTGGGCTAGGGGTACACGCCTGGGAGTTGTCAGCTCACAAGAAGGCATTTAAAGCCATGAGATGGCTGAGATCACCTAGGGCAAGAGTGTTAGATATAAAAGAGCCCTCAAGATTGGCCCCAAGTGTGTGAACATTAGAATCTCAGCAAAAGGAACAGCCAGCTAGGTCAGAGGAGAACCAGGAGGGGCTGGTGTCCTGGAAGACCAGAGACCAAAGTTTCAAGGAGGAAAAACTTGGGGTGTCAGAACTGCTGAGGGTCAAGTTTGGTGCGATGGAGAACTGGCCGTTGAAGTCAGCACCGTGGAGGGCATCAGTGACCCCATCCTGAGCCAGTCAGGCAGAGTGTGGAGCCGTTTTTGTGAGCCTAGGTGGAGTGCCGTCAGGAGAGCAGAGGAAATGGGAGACAGGAGTACAGATGGACGTGGGAGACTTTTCTGTAAAGGGGGACAGAAATGGGGTCCCTTTCCTCAACATGCTGGGCAGGGCCAGGGCCAGGCCCAGGCTGGCAGGTGGCTTTGCAGGCTTTGACAGGTGTGCTCTGTGCTGAGGGCCGCCAGGAGGCTGTTTGTGCACAAGGCCCTCTGCCTGCCACAGCCCACAGTTTCCACTCTCCTTTCTGCCCCGCAGTCCATGCTGCTCCTGGCCCCGAAGCTAAGCGAAACCAACCTCAATGTGGAGCTGATGAAGCACTTTGCACGGCTGCAGGCCAAGGATGAACAGGGCCCCATCCGCTGCAACACCACGGTCTGCCTGGGCAAAATTGGCTCCTACCTCAGTGCCAGTGTGAGTGTCCTGTATGACTGCTGAAGCCTGGTCCCTGTCACAGGACCACGGCTTCTCCTAAGGCCAGGACTCGTGCGTGTGTGGGCTCTCATCCTCCCAGATACCTAGGCCCTGGGCGCTGTTGGCCCCATATCTGGGTTCCTGAGGTGGAGAGAGTTGGGCCAGGTCACACAGCCAGGAGGGGGTGGATTTGGGATCCAAATCCAGGCCCACATGGCCCCACCGCCTGTGTGGGTCCCCTCAGCCAGGGTTTGTAAGCTCAGGTGCTTGCCATGCCCAGACAGGTAACAGAAATGGTCAGCTGGGCAGGGAGGAAGGGAGCCTGTGTCCCAGCCCTGGGGGCAGCTGCTGTTGTGGTCTCATGCTCTGAGGCAGCAGTGGGAGGTGGCAGCAGTGGGAGGTGGCAGCAGTGGCAGGTGGCAGCAATGGGAGGAGCTCAGTGATTTGGGAGGAGAAGCCCAGGTCCAGAGTTTTCGGTACGCTCTCCCCATTTAAGTGATTCATTCACATTTTTCCGGCTCTGGGGGCCTATGGGTGGCCCTGTTCTGGGAAGTAAGGGCTGGTGGTTCTGGGCCCCAACATTGATCCCACACTCAGGAGCCCTCTTTCCTTCCTGCCCCGTCGCAGACCAGACACAGGGTCCTTACCTCCGCCTTCAGCCGAGCCACTAAGGACCCGTTTGCACCATCCCGGGTTGCGGGTGTCCTGGGCTTTGCTGCCACCCACAACCTCTACTCAATGAATGACTGTGCCCACAAGATCCTGCCTGTGCTCTGCGGCCTCACTGTAGATCCTGAGAAATCCGTTCGGGACCAGGTGAGGCACAGCCGGCCCTGGGCTGGGGCTGTGGGGGATGTCAGGCCCTAGCTGGCCTGGCAGACTCTTGGGAACCCCAGAGGCCCCAGCTCTGCCCCTTGTTACCCCACAGGCCTTCAAGGCCATTCGGAGCTTCCTATCCAAACTGGAGTCTGTGTCAGAGGACCCAACCCAGCTGGAGGAAGTGGGTGAGTGGCTTACACTCATGTTTCCTCTTTCTGTGCCATGTCTTTGACTGTGACCTGTTTGTGTCCCACCCCCACTGGAGTTTCTGAAAGGCCCTAGGAAGCAGACTGGTCATGGCCCCCGCTTCACAGATGGGAGAACTCAGGCCTGGAGAAGGGAGGGGCAGCTACAGGGCACTGTCAGTTCCTGCCATCCTGTCATCCCATGGGTGCCTGAGGTGCCCATACCCACCTTTCTCTCATGCCACTGCCCAGAGAAGGATGTCCATGCAGCCTCCAGCCCTGGCATGGGAGGAGCCGCAGCCAGCTGGGCAGGCTGGGCCGTGACTGGGGTCTCCTCACTCACCTCCAAGCTGATCCGTGCGCACCCCACCACTGCCCCTACAGAGACCAACGTTCCCCAAAGGCCCACGCCTGAAGGTGAGCATTCTGGCCTGGCTGCATCAGCAGCTTAGAGGGCTGAGAGCTCAGGCTCCCGGGAACTGTTATTATCTGACCCCCGGAGATGGTGAGGGGGACATAGGGACTGGGGTAGGCTCTAGGCACCTTGTGGGCTTCCTTGGTGCTCCTTCCCTCCAGTAGCCCCCTTCCCCCAGCAGCCTCTGCCCTGTCCTAAGACCCCCCTGAAAGCTCAGTGAGCCACTGCTCTGCAGGAGTTCCCGCCCCAGCCCTTACCCCTGTTCCTGCCACCCCTACAACCTCAAGCCACTGGGAGACGCAGGAGGAGGACAAGGACACAGCAGAGGACAGCAGTGCTGCTGACAGATGGGATGATGAAGACTGGGGCAGCCTGGAGGTGTGTGGGGCTGAGGGAGCCTCCCCAGGGGACCCCAACTCAAATCCACAGCCTGCCGTCCAGGGAGCTTCCATGGGGCCTGGTTGGAGTGGGCCTGGCCTCATCTGGACAGCATCCCTGGCATGTAGGCCTCATGGAGGGGCTGCTGTAGGCCAGAGCCAGCAGCAGGGCTCCACTCAACCCCAGCAGCCCCAGGGAACAGGCCGGGCACATGGCACTTGGGACATTCCCTGGACTTCCTCACTCTCCCCCACACCATGTCCCTCCTCCCTCTCCTCCAGTGCCCACCCAGCCCTGGTGGTCAGCAAGGAGAGGCCACTCCTGGGTCTAGAACCAGACCAGTTCTGCTTGGGGGATGGGCTTAGGATGGGCTGAGGGAGGAGTGGGGCTGCCCTCGGGGGAATGGGGCAGAGCTGGGGGCCCAATTTCCCCATCTGGCTGACAGCAGCAGATTCCAGCCCTCAAGGCTGTTGGAAGGAGCATCTAGATCTCATTCCTTAGCCTCAAAGAGGGGTAAGGGAGGCTGGGCACGGTGGCTCATGCCGGTAATCCCAGCACTTTGGGAGGCCAAGGCGGATGGATCACAAGGTCAGGAGTTTGAGATCAGCCTGGCCAATATGATGAAACCCCATCTCTACTAAAAATATAAAAATTTGCCAGGCATGGTGGTGCACGCCTGTAGTCCCAGCTTCTCGGGAGGCTGAGACAGGAGAATCGCTTGAACCCAGGAGGCAGAGGTTGCAGTGAGCCAAGATCACGCCACTGCACTCCAGCCTGGGTAACAGAGCTAGACTCTGTCTCAAAAAAGAGGGGTAAGGGCAGGCCGGGGTCAGCTCATCCACTTAATAGATGGGAAACAGAGCCTGAGGAGCAAATGAGGAGGAAGGTAAAAGACAGTGGTGGGGCCCGTGGCTGGGACAGTGCTGGGGCTGGCTCACTTGCCCTTTAGCATGGGGTGGGATTCAGTGGTCCCTTCCCATGCTGCAGCAGGAGGCCGAGTCTGTGCTGGCCCAGCAGGACGACTGGAACACTGGGGGCCAAGTGAGCCATGCTAGTCAGGTGAGCTGGGGCAGGCGGGTGTGTGGGGCATGGGGGCCTTTCCTCACCGAGCCCAGGGCTACTTCCCCCCCCACTCTTCCACAGGTCAGCAACTCCCACCACAAATCCTCCAAATCCCCAGAGTCCGACTGGAGCAGCTGGGAAGCCGAGGGCTCCTGGGAACACGGCTGGCAGGAGCCAAGCTCCCAGGAGCCACCTCCCGAGGGTACGAGGCTGGCCAGCGAGTATAACTGGGGTGGCTCAGAGTCCAGTGACAAGGGTGACCCCTTCGCTACCCTGTCTGCACGTGCCAGCACCCAGGTACCTAGCACGGGTCTGGCGGGAGGGTAGAGATGGTGGACCTCAGCCATAAGTTGGCCCCACTGCAGCTCACACGTCTCTTTACAGCCCAGGCCGGACTCGTGGGGTGAAGACAACTGGGAAGGCCTCGAGATTGACAGCCGTAAGTGCTTCCCTTGGGTGGGCTGAAGACTTGGGCTGCCTGCCTAGCCTGCCCCTACAGGCCCCGGGAAGGCGCTGGCTGAAGAGCTGAGACCCGGCTTCCCCTTCCTGACCCACCAGGACAGGCGAAGGCTGAGCTGGCCCGGAAGAAGCGCGAGGAGCGGCGGCGGGAGATGGAGGCCAAACGCGCCGAGAAGAAGGCGGCCAAGGGCCCCATGAAGCTGGGAGCCCGGAAGTTGGACTGAACCGTGGCAGTGGCCCTTCCCAGCTGCGGAGATCCCACTCCACAGATGTATTTATTGTACAAACCATGTGAGCCCGGCCGGCCCGGCCAGGCCCTCACCTGTACATAATCAGAGCCACATTAAATTCTATTTCACACCCCCTGTGCCCGGCTCAGTCTAGCCCCTGGGAGGCAGCTGGGGTCTGGCACCGCCCTGCGCGGTCCGCGCCCACGTCAGACGTGAACATCAATTTGCTTCGAAAGCTAAGAGTAAAGAGGCACGATCTGATTTATCAGTTTCTAGGAGACGCCCTCTGGGAGGAAGGCGGGCAGGGCCCGCCCGAGACCTTACAACCGCCTGCCAACCGGGCAGGCCAGTAGGGGTGCCTCGGGTCCCAAGGCGCAGGGAGGGGTCAGCGGGCCCCGAAAGTTCCTGGATCCAAGCCCCGAGTCGGGGCAGGAGTGAGAGGCCGAGCTTGCAGAGACTCGCCAGTGATCACAGAGGTCTGGTTAAGGGCGGCGTCAGCGGCGGCGCTGGGGAACACAGGCCCCGTGCGGGCGGCTGCGTGCGAAGCCGGCTTTGCAAACGCAGCGGAAGGAGCCGCTGGTGTTCACGCAGCGCTCGCTCTTGCACAGCAGCCCGCGCTGGTTCAGCTCTCGGCATTCGTCGATGTCTGCAGGTGGGGACGACAGGTGCAGCTCCGCTGAGCCTCCAGGCAGCCCCTTGCCACCGGCCCCACCCCAGCCCCACCCGCGATCCCCGCTCACCCACGCAGCGGGCACGGGAGGCGTCGAGCTGGAAGCCGCCAGGACACTCGCATACTGCGCCACCTGGCCGCGGCATGCAGCGGCCGCTCACGCAGCGACACTCGTCCGAATCCTCCTCTGAACTGTCCTCATCTGTGTGGCCCGGGACAATACGGACTTCAACACTGACCCCCGGCCAAAGGCTGCCAACCCCGCCACCACCCCCGACGGCAGCACCTACCTCTCGGGGGCTTCCCCAGCAGCAGGGGGCTCGTGTCCCAGAAGGAATTGCTCTCGCTCTGCGATGTCGGGCACTGGGACCCTGGGAGGGGCGGGACTGGTCAGCAACCCCCAGGTCCCCAGGCCCTGGCCCCCATCCTCTCTCCCAACCAATTCCTCCCCAACCGCCTTACCGGTGCCGCGAGGCGGGCACGGGCGGCACTGAGCGCCCCAGCCGCGGCCCTGGCGGCAGCAGCAGTCATCGAAGGTGAGGGCAGGCCCGGCCAGGGGGCCCGCGCACATGCCGTCCTCTCCGCGCTGGCTCCAGCACACATCGCGCCGCTCTGGGGCACGCTCTGTGGACAGCACCTGGCATCAGGGAGCAGCCCGAGGCAGGGACCGCCCCCCTCCACTCCACCCCACCCGCGAGGGGGGCCGCAGCCCTGGGGCTCCACACGAAGGACAGGGCCCCGGGGTTGACACAAGCCGACCCTCGCCCTCACCGGCCGGGCTCTCGGGGAGCTGGCAGTCACGGCCGGAAGGCCCGGGCACCCAGGGCAGGCGACACTCGCAGCGGTAGGATCCCGGCAGGTTGACGCAGCGACCAGGGCGGCAGGCTGCCGGGTCCTGGCACTCGTCAACGTCTACGAACAGCGAGGGGGTGGGTGGGGGCCGTCACAGTTCGGTCCGGGCCCCGCCCCTCCTACTTCCCCGCTCCTGTGCCCGGGCCTCACCCATCTCCTCCGGGCTCAGGCACTGGCGCTGCGCGGGGCTGTACTCAGCTGGGGGTGTGCAGGCGCAGCGGTAACCGCCGCGCGTGTTCTCGCACACTCCGTTCCGGCAGTTGGACTCGTCCAGGCACTCGTCCACGTCTGAGGGGAGGAAAAGCAGGTGGCAGCAGGTGGCAGGGGCAGGCCCCGGGTGGGCGCGGTGGCGCATGTCTCCCTGCTACTTGCCCACGGCCGTCCATCAGGGAGCTGAGCTCACCCACGCATTCCAGCAGGTTCCCGTCGTAGTAGAAGCCCTGCTTGCAGTAGCACTCGTAGCCAGGCTGCGTGTTCACGCACTTGCCCTCCTTGCAGATCTCGGCCCCGAACAACATGCACTCATCGATGTCTGCGGGGTGACAAACCATGGCTGCTCCATCTCCGACAGGTGAGGGGCGGGGCCTACCGGAGGGGCGGGGCCAGCGAGGAAGGTGCGGGCGGGGCTTACCCGGCAAGGGCAGCTGACCCGCCGGCCAGGCAAGGGATCCGGAGGAGCCCAAGCCCGGGTGAGTGGGCGCGGGGCGTGGGGAGCTGCGGGGCGCTTACCGCGGTGGGCTGGGATGCCATAGTTGATGATGTTGTTGTCCTGGGTGTAGCCCTTTCCGTCTGGGCAGAGGCTGTGGAACTCGGCTGCGGTGGCAGGGTGGCCATGGGGAGGGAAGGGGCAGGGCTGAGCGTGCGTGTGGGCTTAGGGCCGCAGCCCGCCGCCTATTTCCTAACTGCCAGAGGGCGCTATTTCCCACATTTGGCTTCCAGATGAACAAACTGAAGATCTGGGAAGGGACCTGCTCGGCTCCTGACCTGAGCTGTAGACTGGGCAGGGGTAGATTTCACAGTGGTCGCCCCAGCCGGCGCCCAGCGAGCAGCAGCACTCCTGCTGGGTGACGTTGGTGGCCAATACGCTGTCGCAGAACACCGTGTCATCGAAGTTCAGGTAGCACTCCTTCTTGTGGTGGGGCTGCTCCACCTCTGAGGGGCGGAGGGCAGCTCAGGGGCATGCACAGACCGCCTTGGCCCTGTCCACCCTGCCCACCCACCACAGCTCTCTCCTCCCACCTTCCCTGGCTCCCCTGAGCTGCCGCCTGAGAGCTGGCTCCGTTGTCAATGGGGTGTTCTGGGCCCTTCATGGTCTGGTCCCACTAGACTCCCCCAGCCAAAAGGGATTTCTTCTGGTTCCCCAAATTCAGGAGGATGGGGCCAGGACACGTCTGAACCCCAGTTGCAGCTCAGGGGAGTTGTCCATTCCAACGGGGAGCTGGGAGGACACTCACCCTCACAACCGTGCTGGTCCTGGGTGGGAGTGAAGCCCTCATCGCAGACACACACATAGGAGCCCTGCAGGTTCTTGCAAGCCCCATGGGGAAGGCACAGGCCCGGGTCCTGGCTGCACTCATCTATGTCTGGGGGGCAAGAGTAGCTCAGATGGAAACCCAGCCCCTCTTTCCCTGGGGCTGTACCTCAAGGACCTCACACAAGTTCAGAACCTGAATTTCCACTTTGGTTTCAAAGTGTGTACAGCAGGAAGTCTGCTGTGTCAGTGTGCATGCATGTTGCATGTGCACATTTGCTGCTGTCCTTCATAACACCTTCAGTGGCTCCCACTACCTTTACAAGACCTAAAGGTATTGGAAGCTCAAAGGGAAAGGTCTCAAACGCCACTCACTCAGCTTGGCATTTGATACCTTTTGAACTGGGCTTCCAATACCTTTAGGTCTCATCACGCCTTACTCTAGACCACCCTCCATTCCCCAACTCTGTGCTCAGGTCACCCTCCCCTCCTCTGTAAACAACTAGCTCCTTCCAGATCTCTGTGTTTTGCAATTGCTGCTCTTTGGTCCTGGAATGACTTCCCATGCCTTGCCTTTCCCATGCCTAGGGAACTCCTACTTATGCCTCAAGTCCAGTTCAGCATTCACCTCCCCATTGCAATTAATCATTAGTCCAGACCTTTCTTGGCACCAAGGACCCTGAACTGTCAGAATCAGTTTACATGTCAGCCTCCCTTAGCTGGGAGCCCTGGGTCATTGCTGATTACCTAGTACAAAGCACAGATCCTGGAAAATAGTAGGTACTCAATAAACTTTTTTTGAGATGGAGTCTCGCTCTGTCACCCAGACTGGAGTGCAATGGTGCAATCTCAGCTCACTGCAACATCCGCCTCCAGGGTTCAAGTGATTCTCCTGCCTCAACCTCCCAAGTAGCTGGGACTGCAGGTGTGTGCCACCACGCCCGGCTAATTTTTGTTTTCTTAGTAGAGATGGGGCTTCACCATATTGGCCAGGCTGCTCTCGAACTCCTGACCTCATCATGATCTGCCCACCTTGGCCTCCCAAAGTGCTGGTATTACAAGAATGAGCCACCACACCCAGCCTGAGCCACCACGCCTGGCCTAAACTTTTGTTGGATGAATGCATGTATAGGTGAGTTGATGGGTAAGACTAATACATTAATATCTGTAAAGAGCTTAACAGAGTGTCTGGCACATAATAAGCCCCGCAATCACACTAACTGTCATGTTTACTGTGATCATTGTTATTCTAGGTGAAAGAGTGGAAAGCTGAGTGGATGGACGGATGGATGGATGGGTAGATGAATGGATAGAAAGAGAAAGGCCATAGTGTGTCTAGGGAATTACTGCTCCCTGCTGCACCCCTCAGGAACCCTCAGCCAGTCCCCCATACCTTGGCACTTCCTGCCACCCACCAGCCGATGCCCCTGGGGGCAAAGACATTTGTAGGAGCCATTGGTATTGATGCAGTCACCCCCAATGCAGGCCGCAGGGAAGTCACACTCATCAATATCTGTAGGGGAGGGAAGGGGTGGAAAATCTCAAGGGCTGATCACCACCCCACTGAGCCTGAGGCTGCCAAAGCTTTCCCCAGAGCTCTGGGTCAGTCCCACACCCCCATGCCCCAAATGAGATCTGGATAGGGACTGGACCTGGGCAGTGGGGGTCCTGGGGTAGGGAGGGACAGGTCAGCACCCCAGCTCTAAGATGCCTTACCCTCGCAGCGGCTCCGGTCCCTAGACAGATGGTACCCAGAGAGGCACTGACACTGGAAAGATCCTGGCGTGTTTGTGCAGATGCCATTGTCACACACGTCCCCAGCCTCACACTCGTCCACATCTGCAGGGCGCAGACAGTGTCAGAGGGCCAGGCTGGGTCGTCTTGCGTTTCCACTACTCTTTTCTCACTTCTACCCATGGCCTGGAGCACCAGACCTCCAGCACTCAGAAGCATGGGCCTCACCCTGCTTCTGGGTGGCACATCCTGGGCCAGGTCTATTGCTAAAGAGCCGCCCTCACCGTCTCTCCCTCCTCCAGCTGCTTTCAGGGCTGCTCCCACCCTTACCTGCCACAGCTCCCTTCTTCCTGAGTGGATAAACTCCCTATCCTTGTCCTTCCCACTTTCTTCTGCTCATGCAGGAAAATAACTTGACTCTCCCCGGAACACACTTTCCTGAGGCCTCTCTGGTGGAGCTAGGTGTCCACACCCCAGACCCCACCAAGCCATGACTCTGCCTCTGAGGTGCCACCGGCCTCCTGCAGCCTCTGCCCTCCTGTGGCTGTCAGCACCCACCTTCCTTGTTCCTCCCGCTCTGTTTTCCTCTCCATTCTGGGAGTTTCTAACATCCCCTCGGACAATCAGGCCAGCCTCTGACCTCACATTCCTGGATCCCTCGGCTTCTGTGACCTTCCCCCCACTCTCAGAATTCCAAGGGGTTTTATCACTCAGATCTGCCCCACCCCAGGGCCCTCAGAGGCTGCCTTCTTTCCACTATTCTCAAGTCCTCACCTCCACCGTCTCTCTCAGGGCCCGGTGACCTCCCTCTCAGTCCTCCAAGCTTGCCTGATACCCCCAGACTCTGACAGTTCCCAGCGAGACCCCAGGGCTCATCATCCATAGGACTCCAGTCCTTGATCCATAAACACCTCTCCTTCCTCCTCACTGGTCTGGCAAAGCCCAGCCTCTAGTCAGAGCTGTGGCCTGTGGATCCTGGGTGCAGAGTGGGCCTGGAGCAGACACCAACCTGAGCATGCTGGGACACAGCCACACGCTTCAGCCTCAGTCCAGCAGAGCCCCATGTGGCTGGCACCTCCCTCTCTGACTCCTCTCAAGCCTTGACTTCCACAAAGCTCCTAGGCAGCCCCATGTCCTGGGACACTTCTGAACTGCCACTGTTCTCCAGAGTCCACTACTCAACCCATGCCCTTCCCCGTATATTGAGAGGATTAAGGGTAATCTCCCTTAACCCACTGAACATCATTATCTACATCCATTCCTCTCCTGCTCCTGTTACATCAAAAGATGTCCCTTCCCCTGTCCACAGCCAGCTGCCCACTGGCTCTTCTCCCTCCTCTCCTGACCCCTGAGCCCGTGTCTCCTGGCCTACTCCCCTGGCATGACCTCCTCAGCCTATACCAAAGCCCCACTTAGAAAGGGCAAAACTCCCCAGATCTTCCTCTTCCTTGCTTGCTGCCCACATATCCTGGCCTCAGTCCCCATCATGTCACAGAAGCCACCCTGCCAAGGCCACCAGGGACCTACTTGCCAAGGAAGGCATCACTAGAATTTCCACGTAGGATTAGGGGGCAGACCCCTAAGTCTTGTCCGACAGCTTGCTGTCTCACCAGTTCTTATTTTACAAGAACGCCTCTACTGCACTTGGCTCATCCTCCTCCTTCCCTGGAAATATATCCTCCCAAGCTTCTCAGATGGTACCCCTCAGGCGCCTCCACCATCCCTCCTCCACCATCTCCTCCAACGCCCTCCCCAGCCTGCCCTTGAACTGTCAGTGTCCATAAGGCTCTGCCAAATGCTCCGCTTACCCAACCCACCTTGGGTTGGCTAAGCAGGCCCACCCAAGACACCACAGCTCCCCAAGTCCATGGTCAGTCATTCCAGGTGGGTATGCTGGCATCTCCTGCTGAGAGGCTCACAGAGACAACCCACTCAATTTGTCCAGTGTGGAGCTCAGCATTTTCCCTCCCAAATATGCCCACTCCTGAGGACCCATTCCCAGTAAGCAGCACCACCCACTCACTCGCCCAAACTGGAAACAGGGAAGGTTCATTACCCCCACCCCCTTCACATGACATTCAGTTAAAAAACCCAGGGGGTCTCATATTTCTCCAGTATCATCGTCTCATGACCATCCTGAGGCCACCACTCATCCTGCCCACCATTGTCTCCGCCCTAAGTCTCTCCAACAGACCTCCAGCCATCCTCCACGCTCAGCAGCAGGGGATGTTCTAAGACAAATGGCAAATCATGTCACTCTTGCCCTTAAAATGCTTCAGGTGCCCTCTAACACCTTCTGTGCAAAGCACAACTTCCCAGGCAGGAATTAGGGGGCACTCCAAGGGGTGGCAACCTACCCCTCCCCAGCTGGCCTCAGCCCCCATCCCCTGGTTATTCCTTACAGTTCCTCACCAGTTCTTACTTTACAAGAACGCCTCTACTGCACTTGGCTCATCCTCCTCCTTCCCTGGAAATATATCCTCCCGAGCTTCTCAGATGGTACCCCTCAGGCGCCCATCCCCTGGCCTCAGCCCCCATCCCCTGGTTATTCCTTACAGTTCCTGCTCACCCCGCCCTGTCTCACCTCTGATCCACCAGTGCCAGCCCCTGTGCCTGGCATGCTGTTCCTCTCCTCCTCCTTTGCTGATTGCTTAATTCCTAGTGATTCTTTAAGACAACCCAGGCCTCCTTCCTCCCATTCCGCTGTGTCCCCAGGAAGCAGCCAGCTCCATCCAGGCCCAGCACCGCACGCTAGTCTGTGTCTTTCCTTCTCTAATTTTCTCTGAGTCGCAGCGCCCAGGCCCGCCTCTTGGTATGTAATAAATATGAGTGCAGGGGAACTACTATCACCTCCCCCCATTCTTTGATATGCTTTTTTCCTTCAAATTTAAGTAACATGCTTTGCAAATGCAGCTTCAAGCTCTGCCCCCTAAGACTCTTCCTACGTGGAAATTCTAGTGGTGGCTTCTTTGGCATGGTTCGTTGAGAAAATGAGTGACCAGAGTCACCTGGGGATGAATGAGCCACCTTCCACCCACCATTTACAGACTGACACGCTCCCTGGTTTCAGCGTGTGGAGGGTGGCAGAGGCCCGGGGCGGGGTTGCTGGCGCTCACCCACGCAACTGTGGCCGTCGGATGCGGGTGCGTAGCCCTGGGCACAGGTGCAACGGAAGGAGCCGGGCAGATTCTCGCACCAGCCAGGCGAGCAGGGGCTGCCCTCAGCGCACTCGTTCACGTCTGCGGCGGAAAGAGCTAGCCTCGGACTCTGCCCCACCAGAAGGCGGACCGGGCACCGCGAGGGTGTATGGGTCTCATTCTCCCAGGGACCCAGGGTTGAGCGGGCAGCCGCTACTCCCGGGAGGCCCCGCCCAAATACGCCAATCACCACTGCTGGCCCCGCCCTGCCTCAAGCGGAGCCAGACGGGGGGAACACCGGGGAGGGGCAGCACCCGGCGGCCCCGCCCACTCACCCCCGGACCCCGCCCTCACCACGACAGGCCCCGCCCCCCTGGCTGCGGTAGCCAGGCTGACAGGCGATGCACTTGAAGCTCCCGGGCTTGTTCTCGCATTTGCCATCCGGGCAGGAGCTCGGGTCACGGCACTCGTCGATGTCTGCGCCAGAGGGAGAAGGAAGAGGACTCATCTGGGGACAACGTGGGTGGGCTGGCTTCCAGAGTCCACAGCAGCGCCTTCTTGCCACACAGATTAACGAGACTACCAGACCCCCAACCTCTGAGAGCCCTGGAGCCGAGCAGAGACAAGAATGCAGGACGGGCCGGGTGCGGTAGCTCACGCCTGTAATCCCAGCACTTTGGGAGACCAAGGTGGGCGGATCACCTGAGGTTAGGAGTTCAAGACCAACCTGACCAACATGGTGAAACTCTGTCTCTACTAAAAATACAAAATTAGCCAGGCGTGGTGGTGCATGCCTGTAATCCCAGCTACTCGGGAGGCTAAGGCAAGAGAATCGCTTCAACCAGGGAAGCAGAGGTTGTGGTGAGACGGGATCACGCCACTGCAGCCTGGGCAACAAGAGTAAAACCCCATCTCAAAAAAAAAAAGAAAAGAAAGAATGAAAATGCAAACTGAGTGCAGTGTGTCATGCCTGTAATCCCAGCACTTTCGGAGGCCGAGGTGGGTGGAGCGCCCGAGGTCGGGAGTTCGAGACCAGCCTGACCAACATGAAGAAAACTCGGCTCTACTAAAAGTACAAAAATTAGCCGGGCGTGGTGGCGCATGCCTGTAATCCTAACTATTCGGGTGGGGAGAATTGCTTGAACCCGGGAGGCGGAGGTTGCAGTCAGTGAGCCAAGAGGGTGCCACTGAACTCCAGCTTGGGTGACAGAGCAAGACTCTGTCTCAAAAAAAAAAAAAAAAAAAAAAGATGCAGGCCCCCTAGCCCCCACTCCAGGTGGAGAGACAGCTAAGGAGTCCCCCTTTGGTCTGGATGGGGTCCCCTCACCTTCGCACACAGGAGGCCGGGAGGCTTTGAGCCGGTAGCCGGGGTAGCAGTTGCACTTGTAGTGACCCGGAAAATTGATGCAGAATCCGCCGTCGCCGCATAGGTGGGGCTTGGCACACTCGTTCAGGTCTGTGGGGGAGGAAGGGACCACGAAGGGAGTGTAGGAGGCGGGGAGGGGATTACATGGCCGTCCAGGGGGAGAGCCCTTCTGACACAGGGCCGCCCCCACCCTGGTGGTGCTCACCCACACAGGAGCGCCCCCCGGCGCCCACGTGCAGGCGGTAGCCACGGTTGCAGTGGCAATTGTAGGAGCCACCGGTGTTCATGCAGATGCCCCTCCCAGGGCCACAGGGCTCTGCCTCGCACTCGTTCACATCTGAGAAGAACAGGAAGGCCGAGAAAAGTCAAAAGAAGCATCACGATCTAGGGTCGCCTTCCCTCCACTACCCATCTGCACCCTCTGCCCTGCGCTCACCCACGCAGTAGCGGTGCTGCGGATGTGACCGGTAGCCAGGATTGCAGTGGCAGGAGTAGTCTGGGGGGCCCGGGACGCACTCTCCATGGCCACAGATGTTCTGGTTCAGTCGGCACTCATCAGTCTCTGCGGGCATGGCCAGGTCAGGAGCAGAGCAGGGAGTGCTCCCCTTCTGTCATATCCCCAGGGTGTACCTCAACACCCCAGTCACACCATGACCTTGAGTTCCTGTAAACCTATCCTCCAACTCCAGGATGTCCTATTTCTCTATTCCAGATAACCCCAGTATCAGGATCCCAGAGAGCTCCAAACCAGGACTCTGGGTTCCTGACATCCCCGTCACCTCACACTCAGGCCCCTGATTCTTCCATTCCTGGCTCACTCCAAGCCCCTGACCCCAGTCACCTTAACCAAACCAAACCACTTCCCCTCAGGGCTTCTCAGTCGTCCCAGTACCCCCACCCAAGGGACTAAAACCCCTTTCTCTCTAGTCACCTTAATATCTTAAACTCTATAGCTTGTCACACCAATGTCCTCTAGCCCAGTGACTCCAAAAACCCATGCCCCAGGGACCTGACCCCCTCATTCCAGAAGGGTTATTACCCCCTCCCAGGGCTAGCAAGAGAGGTGGTTTCCTGGGAATCCTAACTTGTGCCAAAGCTGTGCACAGGCAGTCAGATGCAGGAAACCCTCCACTCTCTTTGTCACCAAGCCCAGGACTCCCTGCCTACCTCTCCATGCTTTGGATCTCCACTGCTCACCAGCTCCATCTCCCACACCCCTTCCCCTCATGCCTGCCATGCAGCCTGGGCCATGACACTGAACTCTGCTCTGCCCCAAACCCATCTGGCAAGTGGGCTTTGCAGGCTCTTCTCCCTGCCTGGAGTACCTCTCCTTAGGTTTCCTTAACAGCTCCTCCTTTGAGGGACCTTGTCCACATTACCAAAGCCTCCAAGAGCAGCCATCTCCCAACTGAGCCCTCACCCCAGGAGCTCAGGGAGGCTCAGGGTTTCAGTTGGGCTGACAGTTCCCTTGTGGCTTTGAAGCCCACACTGGCATGGGCTTGAATGTGGCTCAGCTGTGTGACCTGGGGCAGGTTACTATACCTCTCTGAGGCTCAGCTTTCTCATCTGGAAAATGAGGCTAACAATGCTCACTTAGCAGAGTATGAGAAGGTTAAATGGTATTTACAACATAAAACTCTTCAGATGGTACCTGGCACAGAGGGACTGCTCAGTCTGAGCTCGCAATTATGACGCTCAAAATCCTGCAGGCACTGCCCATAGCCTCTGGCATCAAACTCAAGCCTCCTGACAAGGCTCCAGGCACTGGACTTCCCCTGGTTCAGAGACACTGGACTGTGTGTGGTTTCTCCCTCCTCCACCAGTGTTTCACACTTCCATGACTTTGCCCAACTTGACTTCCTTTGTGATCTGCTTTTCCCCAACCTGAGTGCCCCCCCTCTTCCTCACTTCTCTGGCGTTTCTAACCATCTTTCAAACTCTGCTCAGAAAGTCTTCTCTCATTGCCGTCCTACTTATCACAACTCCCAGAATTCCTTCCTTCTACTCTATTTTTTCATAGTATTTACAAGACATAGGAGATTCTGTTTATTGATCGGCTTGTTGCCTGTCTGCTCTGCAAAGACAGGAAATTTTTGTCTGTTTTTGTTCATGCAGTATCCCCAGCACCTCAACAGTGCCTGGCACATAGTAGGTGCTCAAGAAATATTTGGGTTCCTTTATTTTCTTTGTTTTTGAGATGGAGTCTCACTGTTGCCCAGGTGGGAGTGCAGTGGCATGATCTCAGCTCACTGCAACCTCTGCCATCTGGGTTCAAGTGATTCTCTTCCCTCAGTTCCCCCCACCCCAGTAGCTGGGATTACAGGTACCTGCCACCGTGCCCGGCTAATTTTTGTAGTTTTTAGTAGAGATGGGGTTTCACCATCTTGGCCAGGCTGATCTTGAACTCCTGACCTCATGATCTACCCGCCTCAGCCTCCCGAAGTACTAGGATTACAGGCGTGAGCCACTGCGGCCAGCCTGTTTTGTTTTCTTGTTTTTTTTTTTTTGTTTTTTTAAAAACAGGGTCTCACCCTGTCACCTAGGCTGGAGTGCAGTGGCACGATCATGGCTCACTGCAGCCTTGACCTCCTGGGCTCAAGTGATCCTCCAGCCTTGGCCTCCCAAAGTGCCAGGATTACAAGTGTGAGTCATCACGGTCAGCTTTGTTATTATTATTTTTGGCCTGGGGAGTTTTCCTGGGAAAACTGGGAAACCTGCTAGACAAATTCTAAAAAACCTGTAACACTAATAAGTATTTGTTGAATGAATGAACTCCCTCAGAATGAGCTGACCCCTGTGCTACTCGGATCGTTTAGAGCAGGGTGGGATCTCCGCTGCTCACCAGGCTTCCCCAGTGCTGAGCCCGGGATAAACGCTAGCCTGTTGTCGCTAGGGAATGCCTGGAGGCGGGAAGGGAGGAAAGAGAATTAAACTGAGGGCGTGGCCTACGCAGGGCGTGGTTTCGCTGGGCGGGCCTTACCTGTGACCTGAGTGGGAGCGATCTCCACCGCGCTGCGGGAAGGAGGCAAGTCAGGCAGAAACCAGCGCATGGTCGGGGGTGAGGGGCGGGAGATCAGCTCTGCGGGCGGCAGTGCACTCTGGTCAGAGAGGACGGTGACTGAAGCCTCCCTTTCCACTTCAGCCTTGGCTGCCCCCCACACCCCAGATTGATGGTCCCCGAGTACTCCAGCTGTGAACTGCCCGCCCACCCAGTGATTTAGCCAATGAGGACTCATCCCTACTGTGCCCAGCTCACCGGGGTAGGGCCGGGCAGGAGACGTGGTGGCAGTTGCGTGGCTCTGCTGCACTGACCGCTCCTCACTCACCGGCTGCGGGTGACAGCAGCATGAGCTCTCCTGTCCCTCGCCTGCCCGCCCCTCCCATCTGGGTTCTCATACTCACTGAGTCTGTGGTCACCCCTAAAATGGAAGAAGATGGGCCATGAAGTGTTGGGGTGGGAGAGGGGAGTCAGATCTGGGATCAGCAGCTGAGTATTTGTAGTTAGGGTCTCTGGGAGTTCAACAATCATGTCTCCAGGTCAAGGGTCAGGGATTAGATTCTGGGGTTAGGGTGTGTGTTTGCATAGTCACATGATCACGTTGATAGGCCTTAGGTTACAGATTGGGCTGTAGGAGGCTTAGGGGGTTATAGCTCAGGGTGACATCTCTGGGTCAGGGGTCAGAGGATCAGGTGGGAGGTCAGTGGTTGGGTCAGGGATAAGGAATTGGGGGTTAGACTGTGAGGTCAGATCTGTGGATCAGGGGTCAAGGGGTCAGGGATCAGAAGGGGCCAGGCTAGACCTCTCTCCTCCTCTGTGTTCTCAGGTGGTGGAGCCTGGCTGGGGCTCTCCGGAAGCTGCTGCGGCTTGGGTGGCCCGTCAGGGTGCAGGAAAAGGGAAAAGTCACTTTCGCCCTGAATGGTGAGTGTCTGGTGGGAGGTGAGGATGTGGTATCCCTTCCCCGCTGGGCAGATCTCCTTGAACGCAGCTGCAGTCAAGACACAAAAGTGAGCATTTCCTGGATGGGTGCGTGAACCTATGAACCCCTGGCCCTGCGCATCCGACTCACCGGTGCCATCTGCTGGGCAGCGCTGACATCGCGCACCCCAGGCCTTGCCGACACTGCAGCAGCAGAGCTGGCGGGTGAGGCGGGTGGTCAGTGGGTGCTGGCACTGGTGCTCAGGGCTCACCAGGCGGAAACACAGGCTCTTCTCCTCTGGTTTGTCTGCTGCAGGGGGCAGTGGGAGGCATGGGCATCTGAGCCTGCACATTGCCCATGTCCCTCTGCCCAGCTGCTGCAGACCTTGTCTCTCTGGCCCAAACAACCCCTGATCCCCGTGTGGTCTCTGACCCCATATGACCCTGAACTAATGTGACCCCTGAAACTTATGTGACCATTGACCCCACTGACTCCCGATTCTAGCTATCCTGGACTTCACCACTCCTACTCGTTAAGTCTATGATCTGCGTGAGCCTGACTCCATGTAATCCCTGACCCCCTGTGACTGCTAATGGCAGCTCTCAAGTGACCCTGGACCCCGCTGATCCCTGATCCTATTGGCTCTGGCCTTGTTCCTCCTGCAGTCAACCCTTAACCCCACTCTGATCTCTTGTGACCTCCAATCCTTGCTCCCATCCATGCCTTGTGGCCTCCCAGGAAGCTGAGCCCCGGTCTCACCAATGCACTGCGTGCGGGAGGGGCCTAAACTATGTCCAGGTGGGCAGACACAGCGATAGGAGCCAGGGTTGTTGAGGCAGTCACCATGGCGACACATGCCGGGCATTGCACACTCGTTGATGTCTGTGGTAAGTGGAAGTTTGGCCCCTCTGGTCTGAGGCAGTGGAGTGACAGCAGGCTGCTCCAAGAACCTCAGGGTCCTGCCCCAGCCCCACCTCCTCTCTCACCCACTTTGGGACACCCCCTACCCCCAGTGATGGCTAGCCTGCCCCTCCAGTCCGCAGAATCTCCTGACCAGCCATACCCTGGCAGTGGGTGCTGTTGAGCCTCTTGTAGCCCTGGGGGCAGTCAGCGCCCACCTCCCCACGTAAAGGCCCTGGCTTCTGCACTCCTGTGTCTGCAGAGAGAGAACAGCTTGGCAGGGGAGGGCGAGGAGGAAACTGGGGAGGGGCAGAGGGGATGTAGAAAAGAATCCAGTGGGCTGGGGACTCCGCTGCTGGGGCGGGTGGGGAGGGGCCCCCAGGTGGGGAACGTTCACTGAGCCCAAGCACTCACACTGCAGCTGGGGGCACTTGTGGCACTTGCTCTGGCCCCAGGCAGTGCCGATGCTCCCGCAGCAGTCTTCCTGCTTGGTGAGGCCAGGGAGGGGGTTGCTGCCACACTAGGGGGAGGAGGGGTAGATGGGGTCACAGAGCGCCCCGCCTCTACGCCGCTTGTGGGGGTTGGGCCTTTTCCTCTTCCTCCGCCCCTCCGTTTTCTGCTATCCGGGTGAGTTGGGGCAGAGCAACTCTGAGAGAAGGAAAGGCCGGTCGATCGCAACTGTGGATTCACTCACGGGCTGCTTGGGGAGAGTGTCCTGGAAGCAGCGTCCCAGGGGCTTCTGGGTGGGCGGTCGGGGGTGCGAGGGCTTGGGGTGCTGCAGCAGGTGCTGGGAGGGGGCCGCGCCCTCGGCGTTCCGGCCCTCGATGCGGTGCACCTGGACCGAGGCCTCGGGCGGGTGATGGACTCGCACGTTCACGACGGGGGGCGGGGCCTGCACTGGGGGCGGGCGCGGTGGCCTCAGGGCTGCCCGCACCGCGCCGCGGGTCACCGCGCTGAGCTCCTCCGGGACAGACACCGCCCAGCACTGGCCACCCTAGGGCCCGCCCACCGCGACCTCCCCGGGTTTGCCCATCCCCTGGTACCTTCTGCTGAGATCTGTCCTGGGCCTAAGGGCACCAGGAAGGCTGCGTGCTGGGCAGGGGGCCCCTCCCCCGGCCCAGGAGGGTCGGCGATCACCTGGACGGCGTAGATGGCGTGCTTGCTAGCCACAGATTCGCCCTCCGAAGCCAGGGGCGGCAGCGCCCCTGTGGACAGGGCCCCCGCCCGGCCCAGGCCCGGGCCTGAGCCGCCGGTACTCCCGCCGGCTCCTCCAGCCGGCACCTGGCAGAAGCGCCCGGTGAAGTCCGGGGGACACAGGCACTGGTTTCGCGAGGAGCACTGTCCGCCGTTCATGCAGGGCAGAGGGCAGACCACTGGGGAGAAGAGGCTGGTCAGGGCAGGCGGCCCCCAGGCCCTCACCCACATCCTGTCTCTTCCCCCTCCTCCCTTGCCACCCACTGGCTCTGTCCTACCGGGAAGCCAGGTTTAGAGATACATCCTATACATGAAAACTGCCCTCTAGTTCCCCAGCATCCTTACACCCATGTTGGGTTCTGGAGTCTCAAGTCCAGGATTTAAATCCTAGTTAGGCCACATGCCAGCTGTGCGACCCTGAGCAACTCACATCCCCTCCCTGTGCCCCAGCATCCTCATCTGCAGAGCTGTGTGTTGGATGAGGTAAGACCTGTACAAATGCTTACCCGGGGGCCTGGTATACAAAGGTGCTTAATAAGTGGTAGCAAATAATTATGGTGATCTGGCTTTCCCCTCCGGCCTTCCCAAGGTATTGGCTCCGTCCCTGGTGCCTACTCCTCTTCTCCCCTAAACCCTCCCCTCCTTCAGGCCTCAGCCCTCTCTGCCTGCTCTCCACCCGCTCCCTCCTCACCATCCCGTGGCCCCCACTTCACCACTGCCAAAGGTGTCCACATCTCAAGACACAGCCACAGCCCCCAGCCTGTCCAGGGTTCTGTTGGGCACCTCCAACCAGGGCACACTGTCAGAAGTCAGCATCCTGCATCCCCACTTCCTCTTCAGCTGGCCACCAGGCATCCACAGCTTAGCCCCCACTGCTCCGTCCCTCCTGCTCTCACCTGCCCAGCTACAGCCTCTAATGTCCCATGAACCTGCCTCCCCTCCCCAGGGCCACTGCTTCTGCCCTGGCCCGGCCCGGCCAGCCGCCCAGACCCCTCCTTGGCTTCCAGCCTCTCTCCTGCTGATCCACAATCTCTGAGTCCCAGAGAAATTTGCCTCAGGCAGAGCTCCCTCCTTTTCAGCCCAGCCCCCACTGCTCCCTCCACGTGCACCGCACACCCCAAGACTCACCTCCCTCTTGCAAAGGTGCCTGCCTCCTGCCTCCTGGCCTCATTCCTGCCCTTCCCTCCACTGCTGGGCTCCACATTCCCCCTCTCCGCATATGCAGATCTCATCCTTCCCAGCTTAGGGTCTCCGCCAGGAGGGAGCCTTTCTTCCTATCCCGCCCACCTGAGCTCCCTCTCCTGCCTTCCCATCCCCTGGCCAGCTCTGCCTAGCACCTGCTTGGCTATGTTCTTGTCTGCCTCCTTATAGAGGGTTCCTGGAAGGCAGGGCCAGGTTGGCCTCAGATATTGGATCTACAGGGGTTTTGGGGAATGAATGGAGTGACTAAGGGAGAGGATGAGACCGCTGTCTGTTTCTGTCCCATACCTTCTGCATGTGCTACTACCAGCCTTGGGGCTCTGACTCATGCCAAAGCCCTAGCCTCTCTCCTGCCCACCCTATGGCTGCCCTTACATCCCATGGGCAGGAGGGCAGGAGGGCAGGAGGGTTGGGGGGGCTGCTCTCCTGGATGCCTGCAGGGCCTCACAGGGACAGAAAGCCCACATCCATGGCCCTCATGGTTGGGCCAAGCCCATCATTCCACCCTGGCCCATCATCCTGCCTGGCCTTTTGGGGCCAGGCCTCACATAGCAAAGGGGTGTGTCCTGGGCTGGGGGAGGTAGAATTCTCTTTTTCCGGTCTCCCAGCGAGTCTCCCAGTGAGTCACTTCTAGCGGTGAGAGTGACCTCCCAATGACACCCGCCCACTGTGGCCTGGGCATTGAGCCTGGGGGATGTGGGCAGCACAGATGGAGACAGCAGCTTGGGCAGGATGGCCAGGGAGCCTGGGAGACGGACACACGTACACTCACTCCTACTGCCCTCTTGTCACACACACAGACTCATCCTGACACCAACACAGGTTCACATAAACATTCCCATAAACTTGGCTGGGCACAGTGGCTCATGCCTGTAATCTCAGCACTTTTGGAGGCCGAGGCAGATGGATCACTTGAGATCAGGAATTTGAGAACATCCTGACCAACATGGTGAAACCCCATCTCTACTAAATACAAAAAAATTAGCCTGGCATGGTGGCGCATGCCTGTAATCCCAGCTACTCAGGAAGCTGAGGCAGGAGAATCGCTTGAACAAGGGAGCTGGAGGTTGCAGTGAGTCAAGATTGTGACACTGTACTCCAGTCTGGGCAACAAGAGTGAAACTCCATCAAAAAAAAAAAATTCCCATACACTCTCTAACAAACAGCAACTAGAGACACACACCCAAGACAACACAAAGATGGGTACCTGACAGTGTGCCAGACCATGCCCATGGCATGACCCCAGACACAGGGGCAACACACACACAGACACATGCATGCACACCCCATCTCATGACAAATGTGAACCACATGAGTGGGGTTCCTTAGCTCTGTGAGTGGGGAGTGAATATAGGAATGTGTAAGAAGGGCTGTTTTGCTGGTGCCATCCTGGGCCTGGCCTAATTACCCTGTCCAGGAGGATAATTACTGCCGGGACACCTCCCCAAGCTTGGCCCATGGGGCCTTGCAGGAGGATGACTGAGCCCCAGGCCTGACCCTTTGAAGAAAGATGCTGGGGAGGGGGTGGGCTCCAGACTGAACTGGGGAGGGGGGAGGGGGTTGGGGTGGGGGCTGGCTGTGGGGGGGGGCCTGAGGACCTCTGAGGCAGGATGTTGGAGGCTTATGGGAAGGTATTGGAAAAGCAGAGGCTGAGAACCCCAAACCAGCCCCTACCTTCAGGTCTGCACCCTACTTTTGGGCCTCAACATCCTCCCTTCTCAGACCTTGCCAGTAACGAGTTCCCACCCCCAGCCCTGACGTAAGCTCCTCCTCCCAGGGAATGCAGGTGTCTACCCTGGCCAGCCTCACTTTAGACATTTTGTAAAGACTTTTCCTGTTTCTTCCAGCAAGTCTGTTTCTTGGGGGAATATTTACCCCTTCTCTGAGGCTTCCTATCTTCAGCTCATATTCCTCAAAAACCCCCGTGTGCTCCTGCTCAGAACTCAGCACCTCCTGGGAAGCCTGTGTCATCCAGGACCCCTGAATTTCCCCACCCCTGAAGCCCCAACCCTAACGCAAAGCCTCACAGTCCAGGCCTCCATGCAGTCCTCCAACTCTGGCCCCCAGAGTTCCAGCCTCCCAAGTCCCCTGAGATCTCTGGGCCCCCAGACCCCTGCCCTTTATACCCTCAGCCCCCACTCTCTTAAGGCCAAGACCCCGCTAGCTCTCCCACCGGGCCTGGTGCCTGTCCTTCCTCTGCCCGCAGCCGTGCCCCTGGCCCTCACCCACGCGGAAGCCGGAGCCCGTGAGCGTGTCTGTGCTGTGGCCGTTCTCTCCGATGAGCGTCATGTTGGAGCCCTGCTGACAACTGTCCCGACACTGGCCCTTGAGACAGGTCCGCTTGCAGATCACCGGCGCAAAGACCACCTTGAAGCGCTCGCGAGCCAGCGCCCCGCCCCCGCCTGCGCCCCGCTCGCCGGCCGGCCCCCCCTCGGCCCCGCCGCCCAGGCCCAGCAGCGGCAGCAGCAGCAGCGCCAGCAGCCCCGCCGCCCCCGCCCCGCGCATCTCAGGGGCCAGGCCGCCAGCAGCCCCTTGGGGCCCGGGCATCCGGGGCCGCAGGACCGGACCCCGGGGGGGCGCGCCCGGACGGGGCAAGGGGCCCGCGCCCGAGGTGGGTAGAGGGCCGGGAGCCCCGGGAGAGGGTGGGGGGCAGCGAGGGAGGGCAGCGGAGGAAGCAGGCGGGAGGGGACCGCGGGGCCCGGCGGGAGGCGCAGAGATGGAGACTGGACCGCGGGGAGCGCAGAAACTTCCCGGCCCAGGGACTAAGCCCAGCCCAGGCCCCGAACTCAGGCAGGAGCGAGGAGGCCGGAGCAAGTTGAGGCGGAGAGGAGGAGCGAGGGAGAGGAAGGCCGGGCGGCCGGCCCGCTCCGCGCCTCCCCCCTGGCCGGGCTTCTTTCCCGCGGCCGCCGGGAGGCAGGGAGCGCGCGGGGAGGGCGCAGGGAGAAGTGAGCAGTTGTTTTCCCTGGCTGGAGCGCAGCGCGGCGCGGCGGCGGCGAGGGGGGCTGGGACGCTGGCCCTGGGCCAGGCACACAGTTTTGTTTTGTTTTTTTTTTTCTGTTTAAAGCGTCGTCGCTGCCGCCTGGAGGAGCGAGGGTGTGCAGGCGGGCCGAGGCGGGGGGTGGGGGACGGTTCCCACCCCAGATGCCCGCCCCCGCCGGAACCCGCCGCCGCGCTGGGCCCTTTCCAGAGGGCCCTCACCTGGGACCGTCAGGCCGGCCGCGGATTCCTCCGGGCGGGGCGGGGAGGCCTGCGTAGAGCAAGACACCGAGGCTTGGAGAGAGGTGGCCTTTCAGGGTCACACTGACGATGGAGGCCGGGTGTGGCGGGAGCCCAGACCTTCCAGCCTCCCTTTCCCAGCCTCCCTTGCACAAGTGGGGGTCCCACGGCCCCGAAGTCACTTCTCATTAGTGCTGGTCCATTCCCCTCTGAGGAACGGCCTCAAGGGTGCGGGCAGCCTTTGACCAGGGCTCAGGGAGGCCCCAGGAGGAAATCTGTGGGGTCCAGAAGAGGAGGAGAAAGAACAAAGCTAGAGCCCAGCATCCCTGCCAGCCCCTCAGAATGCTTCCTGGTGCCCACCCTGCCACCTCCCCCCTTTCCCTTCGTCTGGCCGTGCTGGCGGGGCTGGCTCTGGGCCTCAGACACTCTGGAATCGCCAAGGTCTGAGCTCAGGACCTGGCCCCCTTCCCAGGCTATAACAGCCGGGAGGAGGGGGACGCTACTCTAGGGCCCAGAGGCTGGAGAGGGGCAGGGGCTGGCAGTGGCTGGGGGTGGTTGCTTAAGTTTGGCCATGGCTGGAGAGGAACCAGGCTTGTCCACGGGTCTGGAAGAAAAGGCTGCAGCGTCTGGGGGCCCAGGCCTTACTGTGGGGCCTGCCAGGAGACCCCAGGGTTCAGTCTCTGATTCACAGAACTCAGCAGGATGTGGGGACAGCTAGGGTACATCCAGGAAGAGCGCTGCTGCCAAGTCAGGGCGGCACCAGACCCTCTCCCGGACAGCACCCGGGGCAGCGGTCTAATTGGGGAGAGGAGGCTCAGAGACCCACTTTCAGCCACACCTGTCCAAGGAATTCAGTTTTTACTTTGAGCGTGAGTTGATGTGGGTAGCTTTAACGGACCCTTAGTAAGTACGGCCTGGCGGTGCAGGGCTGGGAGGGGCAGTCACATGTCCCCAGGTGTCCCTGCTGCAGGAATCCAGGAGGGGGCGTGAGGGGAAAGCAGCCCCCTCTTCTCAGGCCCTGGTTGACACTGAGGCAGGGAATAATGCTAAATGCTGACCACCTGCCAGGCACAGGGTTGAGCATTGAATATTCAGTTTTTCCTCACACTCATTTGAACCTGTCCCGACCCTCCCTAGAGCTGGCTGTGGCTCACAGTTGAGCATAGCACAATCAAACACTCCAGGGTTGGATTCTGTCTCTAAGCCTCAATTTCCTTGCTTGTGAGATGGGGATCTATGCACTCAACATCTATGTTCAACTACTGATAATAAAAAATTAAAAAATAAGCTGGGCGAGGTGGCTCCCACCTGTAATCCCAGCACTCTGGGAGACAGAGGCAGGTGGATCATGAGGTCCAGAGATCAAGACCATCCTGGCCAAAATGGTGAAACCCTGTCTCTACTAATAATAAAAAAAATCAGCCAGGCTCAGTGGTGCGCGCCTGTAGTCCCAGCTACTCGGGAGGCTGAGGCAGGAGAATAGCTTGAACCTGGGAGGCAGAGGTTGCAGTGAGCTGAGATCATAACTCTGCACTCCAGACTGGCGACAGAGCGAGACTCTCTGTCTCAAAAGAAAAAAAATAGTAAAAAAATCACTCAACCACATCCTAAGCTCTTGCCTATACACAGAACAGTCCTGCCCTCCTGGAGCTGCTGGACTGGGGGAGCTAGAAATGTGCCAAGTCAGTTTCACACAGAACGGTGGCTGCAACAGAGGCTGATACTGTGACAGAGAAGAGCAAGGAGTCAGGACAGGAGAGGGCTGGGACCTGGGGGACAAAGGGACTCTTCCATTGGAAGCTGGAAGATGAGTAGGAGTGAGTGGCACCTGTGGGCATCTGACCTCAGGGGAAGATGCAGGGGGACGCTATCCAGATAACTGAGCGAAGGCCAGTGGGACAACAGGGTGTTGGGGAGAGGGAGAGCTAAAGGTGGTGGTTTTGGTAGGAGGGGCCAGCCATGGTGAGGAATTTGCTGTTATTTTCATCGCAGTGGGACTGTATCAGGGCGCCCTGCCTTCGCCCCAGGAGAGCAAATCTCACTTGGCCCCAGGGAGATGTATTTGGGAGGTGAGATGTAAAGACTGGGTGAAGTAGGGGTGCTGGGGAGGCGGGTGGCATGAATGGCCCCCACTTCCTGGCCTGATCCCTGCATGGGCGAGGAAGAGGGGAGGCAGAGGAGCTGGAAACACAGGGAAGGTCCACAGCTCCGTTCCAGCCCTGCTGAGTTCGACATGCTCCTGAGTCATCCAAGTGGAGGCTCCTGAACTCGGGAGTCTGCAGCTCAGGCAGGACATCTGGCCTGGAGACAGAGGCTTGGGGTTATACAGGGGGCATCTACGACAGTGGGAATGGGTGGGCTTACTATGGAGAGAAGAGGGTCCAGGGTGCCCCAGGGAGGTCACCATTCCCAGGTCAGGCAGAGGAGGTAGAGTCAGGCAGGGAGAGGAGGTGGAGTCAGGCCAGAGACCAGAAAGAGCAGCTGGAGGGAGCAGAGAGGAAA